>NC_142613.1:53490676-53801763 GCF_059453375.1 Lepisosteus platostomus
CATAGAGTCTGAAGATAAAGTATTGCGGTCCCGAGTTTACTAGATAACATTCAGTCCTGCCCCCCCACCCAGTACAAACTTGTGAATTGTCACAAAAGAAACCAAACAGATGAGGTCGGTGTAAATGACTGTTCAACTACATCACTCCAGGAGCTGAACCTAAGCTTCATTAATATAAAATAAAACATAAGAATTAGTAGTATTAGTACATTTTGGGAGGATACTACAGATACTTGTCTAATATTTTTGTCTGTATACGCTACTCCACGAAATATTTTCCCAAATTAAGGGGTGGTATATCTGACATTCCACAGTTAATCGCTAAAATAAATACGCTTGGCAACAGTACTACTCCTGATAACCCTTAAGCGAAACGGCTTAGGCCAGCGTAAACGTATTAAATAAAAAACACTTCTCGGGTACTACAATTATTAGTGAGTGGTTCTTTTCTAACAGAAGTCTGATTCAATGTTAACCGTAGATCCATGAACGATGTTATCGCAGAGCTCCCATTACATACATCTCCGCAGTTGAGACTATTTAAATGCAAAACGCGGTAGAATCGTGTATTTCAGCTCAGTCGTTGGTATTGGAAATGGTTGAAAATATAGTACACTTAAAATGTTAAATGCCTCCAGCATTCAAAACTATTCTCTAAAGCATGTTTGTTAGATGATCACTAACCTTCACTGTTTTATCCTTGTTGAAGACTTCACAGTATTCTATCTGTGGTGTAAATTTTAGTTGCTTTAACCACTTAAATGTCTGGCTCTCATAGCAGTTGCCCTGGAAATGGGAAACGTCTTCAGTGTTGTTTTCTAACTCGGATGCAGTTCCGAGTTCTTCAGTGCTTAAAAGACCTTTGAATCTGTTTATCCAACATGCGCAGGTTTCTGTGAGTGATGTGTTATGTGGACTGTGGTTGCAGCCCTTTGAATATTGTGGTGATTCTTGGGGCTGCGTTCATGTTCTCCTTGCACAGTTTCCAAGCTCGAAGGGTTGAATCTTTGTAGTCTGTATTCTCTAAAGTTTAAAAACTGCATGCTGTAATGTCACTGCATCTGCCGGTTCCTGTGTTCACATTTCTTTTTGGCTCTGGTTGTCTGCTTGTCCAGCTAGCCCAGAGGAAAATGAACAGCTTGTCCCCAGAGGTGGCGCTGAACCGCATTTCGCCAGAGCTGCGGCCCCTGCTGTCCAGCGTGGTCCGGAACGGCCGTGTGGGTCTGGACTCCACGAGCTGCCTTCGCATCACTGATCTCAAGACGGGGTGAGTTCCGTTGCTTCCTCAGACATTCCCAGCTATCCCCACCCCCCCAAGTCATTCCCTTTAAGACAGACATGCTTCAACTCAAAGAGGGTTTGTCTGTCATTCTTCCACTCATCCATTTTCAGACACTGCTTTATACTTAGAGCAGAGGTGGTGTCTGGTGGTCTTTGAAAGCCTGAATCCAGCATGTTAACATGGACATGTCACTGATCTGTGGAAGGGAACTGGAAACATCGAAGAAAACCCCAATGCACATGGGGAGATCTTGCAAAGTCCAAACAGAAGGTGCCCCAGGCCGAATGTATTTCTACTACTTCAGCGTAAGCCCCAGCCAGAATGGAAAGATCTGCACTCCTAGGACACACGGTGCTGAATCCAGACTTTGAACATATTGCTGCTCTGGAGTCAGTCCAGAGATGAGCAACCAGATACATTCCGGGGCCGAAGGGCCTGTCCTCCACTGACACAATGGAGGAACAAAAGCTGTTTAGTCTTCACCAAAGACTGCAAGAGGACCCAATACATGTGTATTCAACATCCTCAAATGCATTGATAAAGCCAGCCCAGTGGACTTCTACAGAATTAGCAGTGAAACACAAACCAGACGACACAAGTAAAGTAATAGTCCATAGCCTGATCTCTCACATCAGCAAATACTTTCAGCCCGATTTATAAATATCCTCTAGTTCACCATTATAGTACTGCTGTAGTGCTGTTGGTTTTTGACATGGTGAAACAGTGGTTAGCATTGCTGTCTCGCAGCTCTGGGTCCCTGGATTCAGTTCTGGCCTGTTGCTTGCTGGGTTAGGCTCTGGCTCCCCCATGACCCTCTTAAACGCTGCAGTGCTTTAAGAGCCATTTTGTTTTTCATTTCTCGTTCAGGTCTTTTTTTGACCCATTTTGACCTGTCCCTTTATCTATGCTGCTGACGCACAATATTATACCACAGAATTCTCTGCAAGAGGCTGATAGAGCCACAGCAGCAGGCCAGAGATTCTAGTCATTAGTTCTTAATCGCCGGGTTTGCGTAGAGTCTTCCGGGTGAGATACAATGGGCTGCTTATACAACCACAGGTTTCTGGATGAGAAACACTGTGATCTAGTAGTTGATTAAAGATGGTATAAACAAAATATATGCAATATCCTGAGACAAATCTTTTGAATCATATGTAGGGAAAAAGTCTACTCATATTCGTATGCTCTTTATCAACAGTTTTGGTGAACATCTTTCACCAGAAAGCAAACTACTGTAGATTTACTTGAGGGCCACTTGTGAATAGCTCAGGGGGTTAAATTAGCTGCTTGCTCATTCAGAATTACTGTCCTTTCTTTGTTACCTGCCTGAGTTTACAGGGCTCAGCAGGAGCTCCAGATGTTAAAGACTGGTCTCGTCTGGTTTCTTTTTTTTGTTGAATCAAGATGTCATCACAGCCCCTGTTTAACTAAATGAATTCTTCTGGGAATATTTTAAGTAGCTTGTTTATGTATCTTTAAGTAAGATATATATTTAGTATGTTGTTTGTTGCTTCTAAGTCTCTTAACAGTGGCAACAGCCTGGATACTGCTTTCCAGTCCAACAGCAGGAGTGAGGACTGCCTAGTTCTAGATAATAGTTAACTGTATAGCCCTTCATTCTCAGACAGTGATACTGGTGGGGCAGAACCCCTGGACAGATATCACCTCGCCAAACAAATATAAAGAGAATGTTACCTTCATGTCCAGCAGCAGGATGAGTGAGTTGAGTCTTACTGTGCAACTTTCAGCCCTTTGATAAATTCACAGCTGTCGCTCCCAAGACATTTTGGTTACATCTTGTGGTTCATGTCATCAAACTGATAACAGCAGGCAATTCTTTACACAAAGGGTGGTGGGAGTGTTGAACAACCTACGCAGCCCTGTTGTTGAAGTTGATCCCTGGATGCTTCAATCGGGGCAGGAGGCACTTCTTACCATGAGGGATTCTAGGCGTGTGCAACCCAGCCATGTTGTTGAAGCTTTTTTTCAGTAAAGAGCAAAGAGCTGGATGAGATCCTTAGATCGCTGAGCGCCTAACTAACAACCAGGCCAGATGGCAATGATGGCCTTCTCTCAATTATTATGTTGTCTTGGAAAAACAGTTCCACTACATCCACTTCTCTCCTGGTGGCTTCTTCTGTCCACTGCACCTTCAATGGTGCTTAATATCCACTGTTGAACTGTCTAATTTCACTCTTCACGGGGTCCCAGTCCTGAGCATTGGTGACCTAGCAATGTTAGTTTTTATAAGAAACCACTGGAACTGAAGATTGAATTGAGACCTCCTCAGGGAAGGATTCGGGCTCTTGACATCAGGTCGTTTCGGTTTTCAGGCTCCCACACCTGTTACATCGGAGAACCTGTATCTGTTTTCTTTTTTAAAAAAGAAATCTCAGCCCAAGGCTTATTTCATATGAGTTGTCTTTTTTTTCCTTTGGTAAAGTGCATTGAGGGCGTTGTCCGCCTCAAGGGCAATGTGTGTATTTGTTTTGTGTTGCACTTTGAAGCGTCCCTGGGGAGTGGAGGAAAGGTGCTGTGTTGATGGTGCTGAGACAGCGGGTGTTTCTCTCTTCCCCCCTCAGATGCACCTCCCTGACACCAGGCCCCTGTTGCGATCGCTTCAAGCTGCACATCCCCTACGCAGGAGAGACTCTCAAGTGTAAGTGTGGCCTCAGTGCTTCTGCAGCAAGTCCAGCATGAGGATAACAAGACCCGTGTGGTGTGCAAGCCGCGATCTGAACGTGTGCCGGTGAAAACAGCGTCGGTGCTCGTCTCTGCCTTAGGGAATCTGTTTCCTGCATGATGACAGCAAGTCCACAGAAAACAAATTTCTGACGTAAACCGACATTTGGGGTGACGATAAGTAAATGGGGCAAATTTACTTACATGAAATCAGTTTGAAACATTTTCTCTGAATGCTAATGTGATTCACTTAAAACCATGCTGGGGGCTGTTCACGCTAATTCAAACTGATTAACACTCTTTCTGTAACCGTGTTGATTTATGGATCAGCTGGATGGCAGATTCCTCAAAGCATTATCCCTGTTGTTAAAGCAAGGGTCTTGGATCTAACCTTCGTTGGATACATAGACTCCTGTTTGATTAGGTGTAGGTTCTTCCAAACCCACACTGTGGGCTCTGATCGTCTGCTGTTCCTGGAATCATTGTAACAGCACTTCTCTGCGGGTTTTATGGGAATGCTTTCAGCCCAGGTCCCGCCTGTAACAGATGTGGTGTTTGAAGCCGCCTCTACTAAAGTCACTACTAAAATTGATAATAGGCAATAGTAAACACTTGGATTCCTAAATTGGCACAGTTAAACGTAAACAAGAGCAAACAACAAAGCCTGCATGAGAGAACTAGATAATGTTAGGGAGAGTAGAACCAGGAAAAGCAGGCATACGAAGAGAGAAGAGGAGGTGTAAGAAGGGTACGCTGGTTGAGACTGGTAATTTGACAGGGTAGTCGAGCTTTAGGCTTCAGCAGCTGAATCATGGTTGAGTTGCTGCATCTTTCACTGGCCATAGCATCCCTGTGGTCAGACAGTACTCCTTCCATTACAGTAGATGTGCACCCAAACCAGAAAGAAGAAACTCCCCTCCTGTAGTCCAGTTTACTTCCTGAGCACAGCTGCTCAGTGCACCTTTGAGCACCGCGTGTGCAGGAAACTGACCGAGTTTTAACAGGAGCTAAGGTATCAAGCGCAGGACTTGGGGGGCCTGTTGAGCAGCTGTATCTTGTGATCCTAAGAAACTGACAAGAAAGGAAGGGAAAAAAGAGTGAAATCAGCAAACTGGTCACCTCATCAGCAGTTGTGAAAGTTTGCAGGAGAAGCATAAAATGAGAGACATGCAGAAGAGCAGTCATGTGTTCAGCAAGGAGTAAATCCAAGATGTGACCATTACTTGAATCGCAGTCAAACTGTGTAAGATGTGGAAATTAAAATTGTCTAGTACTAATTTCTTATTACGTTTAAACCATATCAAGTGTAATATGACAACAAATTTGTATAAAATGCAGCAAGATTAGTTTGCCTATAGATTATGATAACAGCCACAGGATGCAATAGTATGCAATAGTTTAGCGCTCAAGTGATAAATACCCAGGAATAGTAAAGGTTCTCAGAGAGAAACGAGGCTGTGCAGCACAGCCCATGACCAGTGGAACAACATTCTTTAAATAACCCATATGTAAGTTGTATAATTTAATTAAACAGAAGTATGTCATTTGATTTTTGCCAGATTCGTCTTGAACAGAGAAAGTCCTTTTTCTGAAACTCATCATAAATAGTTCTGACTTTTTATTACAGGAGCATGTATTTAACAAGGCTAGTTTATCCAGTGTGAATGAGGGAGATTGCATGGAGTAGCAAATGAAATGTTCAGGTCCCCAGGTGCATGTCACAAGTAACAAAGTGAGAGTCCAGCCAGCACACAGACATACTCACTGGGAGCAAAGTGAGAGTCCAGCCAGCACACAGACACACTCACTGGGAGCAAAGGGAGAGTCCAGCCAGCACACAGGCACACTCACTGGGAGCAAAGTGAGAGTCCAGTCAGCACACAGGCACACTCACTGGGAGCAAAGTGAGAGTCCAGTCAGCACACAGGCACACTCACTGGGAGCAAAGTGAGGAATCAGCTGTCAGGAACAATGGTGGGAATTGAATTCAAAACCCATGATGTCAAATACGGAGGCATTTCAAAGATACACCGTTCAAAGATGGAAACTGGAAAACTAAAACCTAAAATGAAAACAACATAAAGAAAGAAGGCACTGGAGAAGTGGCTGCAGAACATGCCAGCATAATCTGGCTCTGTGTTAACATAGTTTGGAATTGGCTGTGTAACGCTTAAGACATTAATCTGCCTGAGATTTCCACCGGCAGAATTCACATGGCTTGTTCCTCTAGGCCAGAAACACGGGGAGGCTGATTTCTTGTTGGACTTGTGCGAGAGAGGTCACAGATCTCATGCCTTTCTGTGGGGTTGTATTTATATGGGTAGAGGGTCCATTCAGTGCTCAGCAGGTATGCCTAACCCACACAGGTATAGCTCAGCACATAAAAATCCAACTGCAGCAGAGATGCTGAACTTGAAAAAGTAGACTAGTTCAGTACGTCTTTCCTCAAGTGGGAGGTACAAATAGGTGGGGACCTGTGTGAAAGATGCTTAAGTATAGTGATGAGATAGCACAGTGAGTATAGAAGACCAGCTCAATGTTGTAGAGGTTCAGCCATTGTTAAGTCTGTAAGCTCCTACAGTTTGAGCCTACTCTCCACTGACTGAAACCTCACAGGTTTTATGAACATTGACGAGACTTGCTGTTAATATAGAATAAAATGGCTGTCATTTTAGATTTGAAGGACTATTTGTTTCTTTTTTGTCAGGATTTTACATTCAAAACCACCCACATTGTTTATAACATTTGGTGTCGGAGCTCAGTTAATTTTCCCAGCATGTGAAATATGGAAGACTTTTATTTAACTGTTTTATACCGTATGGGTCTGTGGGTCTGCGCGTGGTGAGTAAAAAATTATATAAAGCGGTAAAGCCAGTTTTAAGTTTTTTTGTTCTGAGCTTTGCTCAAAGAATGTTTTTACCCAGTTTTCCTTTAACTACAACTTGGCATTTTATGTGACTTTTAGCTTATTCAACACTGTAATTAGTTACTTGTTGCTTGCAGAGGTTTTCCAGGGTTCTGTTTTCAGCAAAAACAATTAAAAATACCTTCTGTGCCATTTTGATTTTGAATCAATAAGATGCACGATTGAACTATTTTATTGGTTGGTTCCTGGAGTCACCCAAGTCACATCCAGAGCTTGACACTGCAATGTCAGTCACACATGGTCACCCAGTTGCAGCTGTTAATGATTGGTCTGTCTTCTCATTGTTGCCTCATTTATATTTGTTGAATCGATATGTCATTATGACCCCCTATTTCATTGACGTAATCTGTCAAGATTATTTTTATTTATTATTAGTTTCCACTGTTTACTGGATGGCCTGATCCTTAGCTGTTTATGTCAGATCTATAGGGGGGTCACAGTGACATTTTCTATACAATGAGCCCTGCAGATTCTGCCTTGAATACTGTCACCTTCTTCTTGGGCTTTGAAGATCAATCAATCCTTTAGTTTATAAAGCTTCTTTCAAGGTTAGCATTTCAAGGCTTTGTAGGTTAAAAGTTTACAAGAATAAAAAAGCATTAAACACAATTTTTAATGCATACTTCACCTAAACTACTTGTTGTTGAAAGTTCTGATCAAAAACTGATTTGTTAGTGGAATGTTAAAAACTATCACAAAAATATCATACATTTTGAGGCTACTTTTGGCAAGAAAACACCACAGTTTGCTGACTGTTTTTTGTTTGGTAATTTAAGAGATTGTGACTATCAATAAACATTTTTATTAATTTGGAAATAAAAGACTGTAGTATATTTGTATATTGTATATTTTTGTATATATGTAATATATGTAGTAATACGTTTTTGCAGTGGGTTGAGAGCTGGTCTTGTGATATGAAAAAGACTAAGATAAGTTTTCCCTGTACGGGGAGGTTCTTTGAGCGGTATTATACTGTACTTGCATTCACCCAGGAGACATGTTTGTTTTTGGCAGAAAGAGTGTGAAGACCTCGTCAATGGCTTGTGGCTCTCTAGCAGATGCTGATGAGAGGGGCAGTGCTGTGCACTACCTGTCTGAGCCACAATGGCCGAACCTAACATTTCTTCCAGCATCTGGGTTTCTTTTTTTGTTGGGTAGAGGTTGAAGTGTCTTCTGAGGCTGGATGGGTAGAATTACACAATTATTATGGAATTATGGGGCAATTTCTGTTTTGTTTTTTCCTGAGGTGATAAAGATGAAATCAAACAATGCTTTGACAGTGAGATGATCTCAAATTAATTCAGCCTCAGAATGGTGTGGCCGACAATTTATTGTCAGCAGGCATCCCGGTCAGTTTCTTTCTGTAAAGACATTATTATGATGTGATGAGCATTGTGTTAGTCTGACGCCTGGGGACAGGTCACACAAGAAATGTAACAAATGAGAGGAGGCCATTTAGCCCATTTGGTAATTGACCAAGGTATCTTATCCAGCTGTTTTTGGTTGAAGTTAGGGTACAGGGCCACGTGTTCCAGACTCCCACAATCCTTTGTGTGAAGACGTGCCTCTTCTCAGTTTCTCTTCTGCACAGGGTGTGTCCATTTCTGACCTCTGGCTAGAGTTTCACTTTTTAAACCAAAGCAGTTCCCTGAATTGACTTTATCAATGCTTTTGAGGACTTACAATAGAATACTGGGAAAGTCCTGTATTATTAACAAGCTGTTCACAGGTGGGAATACAGTAGTGCAGTGGTTAGCATTGCTGCCTCATAGCGCTGGGTTCAATTCTCCCACAGGCCAAAGGCATACTGCTAGGTTAATTGGCTTCTGGGAAAACGGGTTCATTTCTGAGTGTGTTTGCCCTGATATAAACCAGGGTGTGTCCTGCTTTGTGTTTGTTGCTGCCTGGGACAGACTCCAGCTCCCCCATGGTCCTGTATTGGATAAAGGGGTTAGAAAATAGATGGATGGATCAGCAGATGAATAGATAGCTGGATGAATGGACATTCACAGATGAAAGTATTTATTTTGTTCAAAAGAAATGTCATTTTAGCCATTGCAAGTTTTTAAAGCAAATCATTATAAATCTCATGGAATCATTCCATCATAATAATCTTAAAAATATTTAAATATTTTAGCAGTTGACTTAAGTTTTTTTAAGGTCTCATTTGTTTTTCCCATCTTCATTTGCAGGTCTCTGTACGCCACTCTTGCTGTGTGTTGGGCCTTGCGTTGCTGCCACATGCCTCTCCTGGCAGGGTGTCATTGGTGTTTTTCTGTCGCTCGGTTTTGCAGGGGACATCATCTTCAACGCCCGGGACCCGGAGCTGCCCCCGGACTTCATTTTTGGGGAGGATGCCGAGTTCCTGCCCGAGCCCTCAGAATTACCCGTGAGTTCTGTCCGCCGCTCGTCATCACAGCAGGAAAACGGGCCCGTGCACACACAGCGCAGACATGCCAACACAGACAGCAGCGCAGCTGAGTGGCTTGTGTTTCTGTGCCTCGTGATCAGGGAAAGAGACGTACTGGGAGAACAGAGCTCAAATCCAGGAATGTGCCGACCAGGCAGATTATCCTATTTGAATGCTGTCCTGTGGCTTTCAAAAAAGTTGTTTATTGGAATCGGTGCTCTTTGTGTCTGATCCGGCTCTGTGTTCTTTTTGTTTGTTTGGCTTGGTTTTAATCTAAACTGAGCAAACCATTACCAGCTGGGGCCGCAGTTGGAGGATTTACGTTGCGTGAGCAATGTTGCATTTCTTCCGTGACGAAATGAGTCCTGCAGCTCAGCAGAGGGCGTCTACTCTCCTGTCAGGGCAGATGCCCACCTGTTTCAACTCTCCCAGACTCCACAGTTAGCTGCTCTGCTGGATATCCTGCATTCATAATTCAAACTCGGCTGGTAAACAAAGCTGCAGAAAAAAGGCAACATCTTTTGTTAGTTGCCTCATGAGGCCATCCTTCTTAGGATAATTTTTTTTCCTGGTGTGTGTTCATTACTTTTTTCCATTGTATTCAAGCTCTTTTAATTTCCCCAAGAGACAAACAAGCAGTTGAGACAAAAACGCTCCCAATGTAGTCTTGTTCTCCTTTATTAACATATTCTTAGCAGAATATATTAAGCAGGGGGGCGGTGTTCATAATAGCTCTTATTTACCTGAGTTGATTTAATGAATGTATGGTGCACAGGCTGTGACATTATGTTTTCAGTCACTTTTGATAAATAATAACATAAGAAAGTTCTCAGATTTAAATGCACTTCCCCTTAGTTTCCACTTATGTCCTCTGGTTCATGTTTTACTGTACTTGATTTTGTCAGTGTCTTTGAGGATTTTGAACATTTGTATCACATCCCCTCACAGTCTTCTCTGTTCAAGGCTAAAAATTTTTTTCAGTGTAGTACACTACCCTATGCTTCCTTCGGAGCTGCATAATCTTTTTTGTAACATATTGACAAAAATACACAGTGCGCTAAATGAGGTTGTACTGGTACATTGTTAAATTTTAAACACTCTGCTTTTAACTATATACTAAAAGTCATAGTTAATGTCTTTTGTCTTTTTTTATTGCTTCCCCACATTGTCTGGAAGATGAAAAGGATGTCAACATAAAAACTCGAGTCATTTTAGACCACTTCAACAAACACAGTGTTTCCCCTGTTATATTTAGTTTTTGAAACCAGCATGCAACTCTCTGCCCTTGACAAAGGCATGCTTGATGCTATAAAGCTGAATTAATAAATTTGTTAGTAAAGCGATAAAAGAGTGCAACATACCCATTTTTTATAACCACTTTTAGTGTAAATTTGTTGCAGCACACTTCAGAACTGACCTTTTACCCGATTGGGGCAGAGATATGTCTTTTTTTTCTGCTGAAGGAGTCAGCAGGCTAAAGGCTGAAATAATCCTTATCTTTCTATTCATTTTTATTTCACTGTATTTGCATGATATCATCACTAATGTATTTTCCCTTAACTTACCTCCAATAAATTCATCACACAGAATGGTGCCTAGACTCTCCTCAACTGGTTTCTTACTGAAAAGCTAACAGTAGGCAATCAGTTGGTAATGGCAAGATACAGGGAATTGCACTACCCTACACGGTACAAATACATGGTATCACTCCTGCAATGAATGTGTGCCTTTTCCTTCTTCTTAGGTCTGAATGGTTACATTTCTGCCATCACACCTGAATGAGTGTCATCTGAAACTCATGGATTGGCACAAGGACCATACCAATTACGAACCCCATTAAAACTTTTAAGAATGGAAATTGTTTCAGAAAGCTGAAAAGATTCAGCTCAAATAGAAAACTATGCCCATGTAATTCATTTGTGAGTTAAGTAGCTAAATTAATCTGAACTTTCAGGCATCCTTTTCTTAAGGCTGGTATGTGTCTCAACAACCTGGCTGGGAAAACCATTACAGACAAAAACAACTAATAATTTTATAAAGAAGCATTTCTTATTCTTTATTCTAAATGAATTCCATTTAGTTTCTGTTTGTAACCCCATTTTACGATAGATAGGGTTAGTCCTAAAAAATAATCCCCTGTGTCGACCCTATGTGTGCCTTTTAGGATTAAATGACCTTGAGTCAAATCTCCTCTCAATCTGAAGAGATATAGCCCCTGTAACCTGTCTGTATACGAATATCCTCTGAGACCAGAAATCAGTATTTCTGTCCGTCTTTAAACTCTCTCCCTTTTGTGGTAAAGTAACCAAAGCTGAACAAAATATTCTGAGAGGTCTTACTAGTGCATTGTAATTCTTAAGCAGAACTTTTCTGGATATACATTCCCCACTGTTTCCTATATTGGTAAGTATTCTGTTTGCTTCCCCACGTTGTTTTGATAAGGACATCGAAGAATGTATTTAAATACTCCAGACACTCTCATCTGTAACATCCTGCTGTTTAGAAGCATCTGAGGGATGTGTACAGTGTGTGTTCTTACTAGTGTGGATCACTTTGCACTTGAATTGCAAAGTGATCCACACTAGTAAGAACTAGATACATCACAGATAACAGAATAGCTAAATAGCGCCACACAGGTCTTTCAGAATTCTGTCTTTTTAATTGAATTTAAACATTTCTTGTTTGTGTTAGAAAGTGAGTAAAGCTTCAAGAATAAGCTTCTTGACTGAGGCTCCACTGATGGTGCTTTGTGAATCTAGGTCCCAGCCAAATCATGTTGTCAACAGATTGTACGTTAATACTACTATCTGAACTATTTAGAAGCTGAGGAACTAGGCATCTGGATAACAAATACTACTGATACTAGAAGCACAATGAGTGAAGTTTCTGGGGCACATTAAGAGCATCTCTTGAGTGAGATGAAGTATGTCCTCTGAAATAACTTCCATGGAACTGAAAAGAAAATGCTGTTGACAGAAAGAATCACAGATGAGCATTTGTGTCTTATAAAGAGCTATTTTAAGACGTATAGCCTCAGAAATCCCCTGTTCTCAGACTGTCCATTATAAATCTTTAGTAGAGCTTGGGGAAGCACCTCATTCCTCAGTGCTCGCGCCTGTTGCTTTATGTAGAGTTTGTGGTTTTTAAGGCTTTTTAACCCTTATATGGTTGCCTGTGTGTAGAATAGCAGGAGTCCTGTGTCCTCCTGTGTGCTTTCTCAGGCACCCTCATGTTTTCAGTGCTGTGCACTTAATCTTCTGATCACTGCTGCGCCTCGAAAGACCTAGAAAATTCCAGGGAATCGGAAAAAAAAACTGTGCTGCTTTGGACTCCATCCACACAAGAGAAGCCAGACACATTCCAGGGAATGTGGCTTAGGGGAGTGTCCTACTTGGAGAGATTGCGGGAGTGCGGGAACTGAGTCTTCAGTTGACGACGAGGGGACCTGGACCATGTATTCAAAATCCTCAAAGGCACTGATAAAGTCACCCTAGTGCATTTAAATCTAAGCACAGGAGGTTGAGGTACTTTTTTACACAAAGGCTTGTGGGAGCGTGGAATAGCATACCCAGCCAGACTGTCAAAGCAGATACCCCGACTTCTTACAAGACAACTGAGTAAGATCTTTTTACCACTTCCAACTGCCAAAAGGGCTAGGTGACTTCCTTCATGGCGGACCTGACATCACTCTCCTCTGCACACTGTGGCTTCTTAATTTTTCCTATAGATATTAAAGGCTGAACACTCACTTGACAAATATCACCTTCGTGTGCAATGGCTCTTAATGTGGTCTTCTCAGCCAACTTAAGCCGTGGGCTACATTCTGTGCAAACCAGCTATCTAATGGAAAGTTTCTGACAGAGAGGCCACAAGCCTGTTTACTTAATGGAACATGCCGAGGTCAGTCATTTCAAAAGGAAATCACAATGGAAAAAAACAGTCGCCAATAATAGTAGCAACAACCTGCTAAAAATGTCTCAGGGTAAGTAAACTGATGCCCATGCTTGCTGCAAGCAGCATTCGCAATTTGTGTTAATCGTTTGTGCCAATGTGTAATCAGTGCTTCGCTACTACTAGGTGCTGCCTGTTTGAAAAGCGGATCGAAGGTGAGCTGGTCAGGAAGCTGAATGATACCAGAGTTTTTAAAATTGAGCTGGAGATTTAGAAAGGATCAGTGCTAGTTAAGAACAAAGCTCAAACATGAAAGTTGAAACTGAAAGAAAAATACAGATATTAAGAAAATGTGGATGTTAAAAATATATCTTTATGTTGAAAAGCAGACAAACGTGTGCTGCAGCTGAATACTGCGACGTCTTGCCTTCAGACTTTTCAAGGCAAATGCCACTGGGCTCACTATAATTTCCCCTCACGTAATTGCATTACTGTTAAGAAATAGTCATCACTAATTATGCTATTCCTGTTGCATTATTGTTCAACTTTAGAATGTCCAAAGGTCATTAAGAGCATGTCAAGTTAAAAATCTCAGTCTGGAAACTAGAGGTGAAGTCACTTTTGTGCTGTAAAGATCAAGGGGAAACAGAAGTACAGTCACAAAGAAGTGTGGGAGTATTGCGCTCATGTGTCTTTAGTTGTGCTTTCTTTGACCTGCTTCTCTCTGTGGTGCTGGGTGCTCGTGATGTTATAACACACTGTGCCTCCTGTTGGTTACTGGGGTGAAGGCGTGTCTGTTGCTGTGCTGCACAGATCATGACCTGGCAAGACAGAAAAGAAACTGCTTGACCTTGAAGTCAAGGACCCAGAAGTAGGTCTTCTGAAAGCCAGCTTTCTCCTGGATGTCACAGCCTCAGGGAACCCCCTATAAGACACAGGTACTTTCATTCAAAGAGTCCCAGCCATGTACTGATATAAAAGGGCAAATACCAGCCGGCGGTGTTATCTGACATTTGCTAGGCAAACGTTTGGATCGCAAGTGTCTTCTGAGTATTTTAAACAATTCTGTCTGGTCAAATGTTTGCATTCAAAATGAATAAGTATAGGTTGACACCACACGGGAAGATACTTTCTTTCTTTTAAGCAAAACATGTTGAAATTATTTCAGGATGATGTATGTCCGTTTCCTCTTCACTTGAATGTAGGACGGACACAAATAAACTGCATAAGAGATGTCATTCATCCCACCCTGCTTATTTGGTGGTGAATAACTAAGTGATCTAGTTCTATGATCTAAGAATCTCCTACAGGCATTTCTTGAAAGAAGCCAGGGTCTCGGCTTTAACAACATGGCTTGTTCCACACTCCCACCTCCCTTGATACAGGGACAGCAAAGGAAAGCAAAATCTTTTTTTTTTCCATCAGCAAAAATGTTTTTAAAAGACTTTAAAGAGTGCTATTGACAGTGTGGGCCCAGAGAGCACGTTCGTTACAGGAACACGGTTTCTTTTCCTCTTACAAACACATTTTATTGTACATTTGGGCCTGTTTAATTGCTTTCTTTGGTAGCAGAGTGTACCAGCTTGCAGACAGGACATTCCAGGCGTTCTTGTTTTTAAATTAGCCTCTGGGCCAATTCCAAAAGAGGGCACTGCCCTGCCTGGAACTGAACAGGAAAGCAGTGAAGGATGGAGGGACAGAGCCGCAGCTGTGATCTGAAACCCAGCCTGTTAGCGAAGTCGTTATTTACACTGGCATTGGTCAGTCTTAATTGAGCTTTTAATTAATCACAGATTCCTTGGTGGAGATCATTGTAGCAGCTGTAAGTCTATAATTGCTGCAGACAAATGGCCAGATGAATGGCTTTGTGAACAGAGCAGTGGGCTGAGCCAGGCTGTTGAAATGGGAGGGTGGTTTTATTAAGTCATGTGGGTGCTATAATGGAAGTTAGGTCTAGGGATCTTATATCTATACCATATACCCGGAGAATCTGAGGTTTGAGTTTTGTTCCAGCCATATTGTCCATCACATACTTATTTTATCGGCTGCGTAGTTTCAGTACTTCTAACCAGGCTCTATGGTGATGTATAGATATCTGACTTCAGTGAAGTGACTTTCATGTGTGATCAGCTGTAAAAGACCTTAAGAAAAATACATAAACAGTTTTATCTTGTTCGGCAAATAGGATAATTGTTTAATTGACTGCTCTGGTTGGATCAGGAAACACAAGGCCCAGTAGGAACTAACTTTAAGAATCAGAGTTGGGTCTCCTGCCTGTTCATTTTTAAGCTGCTGTTGAGTTTGCCTGCACATATAAATTGGTTGCAAGAAGGAAGTCCTGGTGTGATGTTCTTTGTTTTTCCAGACATTTGGCCAAAAATATTTACAGTCAGGACTGTTTTCTGTCGCTGTCCAGGACATTTCCGTGCATGCATGCACAAGGGACAGACATACATGGCTCTCAGTGATCACTCAAGAGGCTTGACACCACAGGGGCTGAGATTTTGCTTCCATTTGGAGTAGATAGTTTAATGTTTTTATTGTAATCTGAAATGACTTCCTTATGTGTGGCCAGGTCAATTTCCTAATGTTTGCATCTAATATTTTTGCAGTATAGTTTTCATATTATCTGTGGGTGACTTGATTGTGGTAAAATGAATTCTACAGAAAAATGTTGTAAACTCTCAAGTACTGAAATGTATATTCCTACAACTCCTTCTTTTCAATACTGGTTATTTCAAAAGCTTCATGAGCTCAGATTTCAGAAAGGAGAGAACTGCAAATTCAGGAATGAAAATCAAAACCTGAGTCCCTGAGCAGAATCTCCCTTTCCTATTGCTTTGATACATTTGGAAGCAGTTATGATAATTCAGTCCGTTTGCCATTCTTGACAGTGTTTAAAAGGCTTTTTCTGTGGAATCAGCCCGTCCTGTTAATCATTCTTCAAATTACTTTACGAAATAGGGCTTTGTGAAAGATGCCACAACAGAAAAAGATCTAAAATGGAATTTAGTTTTAGAATAATTTTGTTGTATATAGTGCCTTTAAGAAAAATCTCCTCGAAGCATAGTTTTGGTTTGTAAGGGCAGTTCTAGGTTTAAAATTCGGAGTGGTGCCTTTGTTCAAAATCCACTGGAAGGGCATTTCAAATCTGTCCACTGTGATTTGTCTTCTGCTGGAAGTTTCCAAGATTGAGAAACGCAGCTAATGAGCAGGTTCCTAATAGTTGTAGTCTTTCTGCTCTTTCTCAGGTTTTTTGTTTTAGTTTCTGAATTGCTCATAGGCCGTTGGAATACCTGCTAGGATTCCAATATGATCCGTCTTAAAACATACTAATTCCCGCACTGGAAGATCCTGGGCTTCTCATTGAAGAGCAGTGGGCAGGAAGTGAAAAGACCTGGGCAGGACTGGGCTGTACTGTGTAGGGGCACCAGGCAATTGGAAAATACAGATGTCAGTACCATTCCTGGGTTATCTGTCATCATTATTGTCTGATGCCTTTGTCCAAGATGACACCTGGTTCATAAAGCAATTTTAGTGCATACACATAACTGGTATAAGCCCTTAACCAGCTGCAAAAAAGATTTTGACAAATATTACCAGACAATCCTTGATGCAGTAAGTCACGAGGAGAAGCATGATGCTTTATGCTAATAAGCTTATGGTTTATTCTTGTACAAAATATATAATTGTCATTATCAATGATGGGGTAGATGTGCAGATGCTAATTAAGGAGAGTGCTGGATTAAGTCACTTAAATTATTATTTGTTGGTCCTGAAACTGTCTTATAAATTCTGTTTTTTAATCCAAGTCCCTGCAGTTTGTTTGCAGAAATGAAACTTGTTGTTGTCTGGAGGCTGGTCCTCAGCGGTGTTTCTCCTGGGGGGTGGGGGCTTTGCAGGGCCCACCCAGCACCAGCAGTCTGGCGGCCCCTGTGCGCACAGCAGGCAGCGAGGGTCTGCGGCAGTGTGAGTGGTGCCGTTACATAATCTCCTGAACGCCGCCGTGCCAGCAGCACTCTGCCCACGCTGCGGGAAAGGCAGAGCAGCACAGTGATCTCGCCCAGTGGCTCGCGGAGGTTCTTCTCCGCCTCTCAACACTGCCTCTTGCATGCACTTTAAAGACCTGTCTTTTCTCCTTCATCCGCGAGGTTCCACAGATATTCGATGAATGCTAATATCGGCAATTGAGCTTTGCAATGTGTATTTGCACACCCTGTGCCAGAAAGCCTCAAACCGACGTTGGCCTGATAAACCTTTGACAGTGTGTTGACTGTTAGTTGCAAGAAATAACTGTATTACTGAATCAAATTGAATTTTCTTTTAACACTCATGCATAGAGGGCCTGTGGTAAAGACTACTTTAGAAGGTTTTTGTTGTTCCTGCTGCAACAGGTGCAAGAAATTAAAAATAACAAAAACTAAGAGCATGACAGTGTTATTCTGCACTCTTTCGAATAATAATTCACAGCATTTCTATAGCGCATTTCATCCCAAAGGAGCCCAGCGCGCCTGGCATAGAAAGGGACCCACTTCACCCCCCACTGCAGTGCAGCCCTACCTGGGCGACACACAGCGCCCATTGTGCGCAAGCATCCCCACTGCACAGCTGGTCACATGGAGGAAGGAGATCTTTGTTGAGCAAGACGTTAACACCTCTATTTCATCGAAAAGATGGCAACTTCTGTAGCACAGTATCCCTGCCCATTATTTTGGAGCATTTGGAAGCTCTGCTAAAGAAAGAATAATTTCACCAGCTGGGCCACCAAAGACAATGATAGATTGCATAGTCTTTCCTCTCCAAAGTGCTGGAAGGCTGCTGCTTTGGGGTGTAGCTTCCTAGTTGTAGCAAGCTTCATAGAGGAAGGCAGTCAAGTGCCACCAAGCAGAAATAGTAACCCAGAACTGTACAGTACATCCCAGGAGCCTTGGGAGTGACTGATTTACATGGCAACAGAAATGGAATGAGGTAGCAGATTTCTGCAGTTTTGTTTTTGTGTAGTAGACTTGACCAGAGTTCTGGACAGGATTGCTTGTTTCCTTGGTTTGTGCATATATACTGATCAATATGAGTATATACTGTATGTTACAGGCTGGACAGTGAACAGATGGCAAGAGAGGGGTTGGCATAGTTAGTCCTCTACAGCCCTTTGTTCTCTTAACAGAAAAATGTTCACAGTCTGAACTTAAGTCTTCAGTTGTTTAGGAGGTTACTGGCTCGTTAGCTCGTTGTCTGGTCTCATATCTGCTGTCAGCCGGTCGGACCTTCAGTGCGTTCATCCCATCCCATAAGCCTGGTTTCTCACTGTCAGCCCCCGGGCTCTTTCTCTGTGTCTTGAACCATTGGCTAGTTATTTTTTTAACTTATCTTCTGCTGTCAGCGGATCAAATCTTCAAGATGTCAGTCCGGTGTCTTAACCCTGGTCTCTCACCGTTAGCCCCTCGATTATCTCTCTTAGCGTCTTGGACCTTTGGCTTGTTCATCTCATCAGCTCTCTTCCTCCAGCTGGGAACTCTCCTGCATAGTCCTACTGTGCCGTCTCTTGTGGCTACTCCACACCCCTGCTAAAAGAGAGCACATGTTTAAATGGGAAGGTATCAGGATCATGAGGACTGATAGCTGCCTCCTTTCAGATGGTGATTAAGCCGACTAGCTGTTATAATATAATAATATAATAGCAGTAATAACAGTTGAAATGGAATAATAATTAGTTCTTGCTGTTTCATATCCCTAAAAAGCAAAACTGTTTGAACAGACTTCTGTGTGGACAGCTGCTTTTTTTCTTTTTGGTCAGATGGACAGCTGATTTGCCCTTATTTGGGCCGACTTTGGACAGTGAAACCGATATATATGAGCCTTACAAGGAACACTTTAAGGGCTATGCTGTGTTTTAAAAATAAGCAGTCGTAATTTTTAATATTTTGAGAATTTGAATATTATCATGCTCTAAGTATTACTTCTTAAAATACACCATATTCCTGAAAAGTGTACTTTTTGAGGCACACATACAAATATACACTTACAAATGTAAGTCCTTTGATAATCCTCTTTCTCATATCTGACAGAGTTCCAGAGTGCAGAGTTCCAGCTTATCAGAAAAAAATGAGGTCTTGGCTTCTCATGAGAGATCAATCCACTGCCTTCTGATAGATCCCAGAGCTTCTTCCCCATATGCTTGGCCGGCATCTTGCATTTTTTACCAATTTTAGTTTGCTTTCCACGCTGATCCATAAAATTGTCAAAATAATTAATTTGGACAAATAAGAAGGCAGATTTGGAGCAAAGGTTATGCAGGATCCCAGGGCTGCATTCCGGGCTGGCATGTTGCAGTGTTTTGTTGAAATAAAGGAAGAGAACTTTTATGGTGGTGTTGGGAAATAGATGCTGTTCTGTGAGATTGTCGGGACAGCAGTGGAAGGAAGGGAGGGCGTCAGGAGGTGGGCTAATCTGGTGTGCAGGTAGTGTCTGTTACCACATGGCTTGCTACTCTGTCCTGATGCTGAACATCCCTCTTGTTTTTTTTTTGCTTCCTTTGCTGCAGCATAAAATTGGCTGATTTTTTCTGTTTAAAACCAGTCCTAAATCCATTGTTCAAATTAAATATTTTTTTATAAAAAGTACTACTTCTGTGCCATTGCCTCTTCCTCTCTCTGTGGGTGTCCCATACAGGAGCTTGTCTTTCTGGGCTCCTGTGCCATTGTCTCTTCCTGTCTCTGTAAGTGTCCTGTACAGGAGCTTGTCCTTCTGGGCTCCTGTGCCATTGTCTCTTCCTCTCTCTGTGGGTGTCCTGTACAGGAGCTTGTCCTTCTGGGCTCCTGTGCCATTGTCTCTTCCTGTCTCTGTGGGTGTCCTGTACAGGATCTTGTCCTTCTGGGCTCCTGTGCCATTGTCTCTTCCTGTCTCTGTGGGTGTCCTTTACAGGAGCTTGTCCTTCTGGGGCATGATCTCTTGTCATTGTGTTGAAACCAGCCTGTCATTCAGTGACAGGACCATTGGATTTTCCACTCTGCAGACCCCTCCTCCCCCCCGCTGCAGCATTTTGCCCTTTTCTACAGCACGTTCTGAAAGCTCCACTCGAGTGAGACTGTACTTTGGGGTACAGATATTCCGTTTTCCTGTGAATTGAGTTTTTCTGTTTTGCTTTTATTTATTTTCCTTCGAAAACCTAAACAGTATTAACTTTTTGTAAAATATGTGAGTTGACACGGAAACTAAGGTCTCATAATAGTCAGTCTACCTGCTGTGCTCTGTTCTTTGCACCTAAAGGTTGATTATTTGCATTTCAGGGATCAGTGGCAGTTCTGAGTAACTGGAAACTAAAAGATTGCTTTCTCTTGGGTTTGTTCAATCTGAAATTGACCTTGGAATTACCACCAACGAGATTACAAGCAGGTTTATTGTTTAAGTCCAGACAAGTGTGGGATTTTGGTAAGTCCCCACAGTGTAGGTGTTTTTTATGGTAGCCTTGTTTTAACATCCAGACGTCAAGAGTAATACCCATCACAGCATTCAGTGAGTAACAGATACTGTCAGTTTTTAGTTCACAGAATGTCTTAGGTATGAAAACAAATAAATATTGTTTTAATACTTACATAACAGAAACTAGAGCAGCACACTGATGATTATTTATTCTTGGTTTTCTTTGTGGAATGGATGACTGTTCAAAGGTGTCGGTTTAAACAATGGAAAGATACAGTGTCTAGTGAGGAAATAGACGTTGATAGATTTATTTATGCAATACATATAAACCACACAGTTCCTCTTTAGCTTTAACCTCTGATTTTCTGCTCCATTCCACATACTGTACTGGATTCACTTTTTTAAAAATGATTTCTATATGCTCAAAATGCACATTGCAGTAATAACAAGTATGCTCGAATTGCCTGTATGTGTACTTCTTTATTGGGTGCTCCCCCATACTCTAGACCTGCTTCTTAATTGGCAGACGTACAGCTTTAGCTTAATGGTCAAGGCCATTTGCTCTGGGTGCTATTTGTTCCTTACAATGCAATGTTCCTACCCTGGAGGCCAGGATACTGACAAAGTACCTTCCCAGAACCCGGACTATTTTAAGTTCTCCTTTGTTGTCCATTGTGATAAGTGGTCATTTATCCTAGCACAGAGTCAAAGCTTTAGGTAGAAGCTGCTTACCGGTAGTGAGGAATGAAGTGATAAGTGAAGCGAAATTTCCTGGTGCTGTAAGTGACACGCAATGTCAGTGAAAACACGACGTCACAGGGAAATGAATTTGTGTGTTGTCAGACAGAACATGTACAGTATAATTAAAAGAGAAAAGACTGCTACTGAACTGTTTCCCACTTAAAAGCTGGTACTTCTGCTCCTGGACTGTTATCACGTTAACAGAAGCTCTCCCCACAGTGTCTGCTTCTGCATTTAAATTTCTGATCAAATTGACAGACTCTGTTATCACACTTCACACTTGTACCCTCATAATGCCATTTATGCAGCTGGGTATTTTACTATAGAAATCTTGGGAAGGGTACAACAGTAGTGTCCCACTAAGGATATTAGCCCACAAAGTTTTAGTAACAAGTCCAGAGCCTTCTGCTCTGTTGCATTGTATTTGTTCCTATAACTGCTGCTGTTAGTGCAACTTGGACGAACTATCATAATGATAACAGTCATTGTTATGTGGATTATCATCATCTACCTGAGAGCAGGGTTTGATCTAGGGTCAGCCTCTGAAAAGCTTCTTAGAGACACAGCTGCATTCAGATGAGCTGTGCAGGTACAGCGATGAAATTATATAAGTAACGTCTCTTTTGTGCTTGGTTTGATTCTGGCTTGGAGCACGTTTTGTGAGGAGTCAGTGTGTTCCTCCTCCTGCATCATTGTGGGTTAACTCTGGGTATTCTGGTTTCACAACACTGTCCAGACTAATTAGAGTTTTTAAATTGTAAAAGTGTGTTGTGATGGGCTGTTCCTGTCCAGGGTAGTTGTCTCCTGATTGCACCCTGCGCTTGTCGAGTAAGGTTCTGACTCACCACTGCTCTCTGAAGCTAAAGCAGTTACTGAAAATCGGTATATGGATGATGTGACACAAGACCAAGCAGCACATGAAGCAGACACACACACAGATGCAACTAGTACTCAGGGCCTTGTGCACTGTACAGGGACTGACACAGCTGCTCATACCCTGGGTGTCGTAATTGGACATGTCCTGTGATTTTATGAGCGGTTATCATAGTGTCCCTTTAAGAGCTGAGTGAAACTTTAACTGGAAACTTTACATTTTGGACTCTTCAGGGTTGACGGCTGAAAGGGCTGGCAATATTTACAGTGACAGAACTAGTGCAGTGATGAGGAAAAGAGCTTTTTTGTTCATGGAGACATTCTTTGACAATGTAGGCATTGATACAGAGCTGACAGGCGAAGGATAACAACAGAAACGTCTTTTCAAGCCAGACTTGTAATAGTGAATGCACACAGAATGTAAAGTATCTCTATGACCCAATCCCAAACAAACGAAATGTCAAGAACAGTTAATCTCAATACAAAAGCATTTAGGATCTTCAGGACCATTTTAATGATGTGGGTCAGCACTGGCACTCATCTAGAGCAGACTGTGTACCTGATGCAAATTCAGGACTTGTTAAACAGTTTTGTCTGAAAGTTTGGAAGAGACGATATAAGATAATTTCGGCTATTCATTACATGTGAGGTTAAAGAAACAACTGATCAGATAAGAGGGTGAGCTGTTACAAGGATTAGATAAAAAAAATGCTTGGAGGTGATGGTATACTCTAGCAATATCCAAAGAAATAATGAGGAATGATATCTAAAGATGGGGTGGCATGGTGGCACAGTAGTTAGCATTACTGCCTCACAGTGCTGGGGCCCCGAGTTCAATTCCTGGGGTGCTATCAGTGTGGAGTTCGTATATTCTTCTCCCTGTGTTTGAGAGGACTGTCTCTGGGTGCTCCGGTTTCCTCTCGCAGCCCAGAGACATGCCGGTAGGTTAATTGGCTTCTGGAAATATTGGCCGTGGTGTGAGTGTGTGTATCTGTCTTTGTCTCTGTGTGCACACCGATGGACTGGCGTTCCGTCCGGGTTGTATCCTGCCTTGTGCCATTGCTTTCTGGGATAGGCTCCGACTCCCTCCTCAACCTGTATGGGATGAAGTGGTTTAGAAGATGAATGGATTATTTCTTCATTTTTATCTACTGCCTGTTGCCTAAGGAATTAGCAAAGCATTTAGAAAATGGAAGGATATTTAAAGAGCTTTACATAGAATATTTATTTAACATAGGAAGAATAACATTGAACTGTTTTTTTAACATAGGAAGTTAAAGAAATGCTACCAACCAATCAGAAATTGATAGCTAGTGATAGTGATATCCATCCACACAAAAGGGATAAAACTGAGGCCATACAGACCAGTCCTATTTGTAGTACAGCCAAAGTCGCTATTTTAAAAAGTGGTCAAATGTAAGGTTGTTAATATAGCAGTGTTTGCACATCTTTACAAAGACAGAAAGAAGATCTCCTCCTAATTAACTTTTTGGTGCGCTTTGAAAAACCGGCAGTGGCAGTGGATGCCAATATGTTTGAAATGTTCTCTACTTAATCAGTGTATTTCAGGGTATAACAGACTGAAACATGCTGTTTAATTGGAGATATTGGGAAATGAATGCAGGAGTTTTTCTCAGTTCCCGGTTCTGTTTCCTCTTGGAATTATAAGCACAGATTGATCCAGGAGTGAAGTCATTGTCGGCGTATCTGTCACATTGGATTCAAATGTACAGGCCATTTGTGTCAGTGCCAATGCAAAGTGCCTGTCAATCAGTGTCATTCTGTTTGGTCAGAAGCTTTTCAGGGTTTGTCTTTTTATCGTTTGTTGTATTGAAGCAGGAGGAAGGTTATCCACAGCTCTTTGAAAAAGTACATTGCAGTCCACCCTGAGGAATCAGTCACAGGCAAATAGAAAATCTTTCACCTCTATGTCCTGAGAGAGTTTCAAGTCTGCCTCTCGAGCTGTGGAAGGCTTTTCAGGTCAGTCCCAAAAACATTACAAAACTCTACTAGGGATTCCAAAGAATGAAAGTCCCTCTTCTGCTTTATGGGGAAAAAATGAATAACCTGAAACTAAGGAAATACTGTGAAGCCTATCATGTACAAAATGCTGTTAGTTTCCAGTGTACATACAAAAGAATTACTGCCCAACAGTGTTTTGTTTGCATGTGCAGCCTATAAAATGGGCGCTTGCATTTCCCTTTTGGTTAAAAATGAATGTTCAACAGGCGCTAAGGATATAATTCACTTTCTACCAGTGAGCTGTTGCTATAACACAATCTGTCCTCTCAGCTGTGGCACAGGCTGTACTTCGTGGTAGATTTTGGTGTTAACTTGATTTTAAATGTTACTAGGTTTTCATAGTCCCTAAATTGCAACGTTGAGACAAATCTGTGAAATGTGTTATCTTTTTTTGCTGTGGCAGGTCTATGAAAAATGTCTGTTTTCAGTCCCCTATATTTTCGGCTACGTCTAAACATTACAAACAAACATGATGGTGACTGGTTATCTTATTGGCTTTTGGTTTCTCCACACACACATTTAAACTACATATCAGTTTTTGTGCAACCTCAGTGAAAACACACAGACATCCATTATTTTGAAGGATGAAAAACTGGTTTTTGGCTGACAGGCTGTATTAATTCCATCAATTGGATTTTTCTGAAGGAATCCTTGGTTCTGTAGTTTAGCATCATGAGGCTGACTTGGTAAATTATTTGAAGGCTGCTTTCAGGAAGACAATATGGTTTATTTATTTCTTTTTCACACCAGCCCCGTAAGGCTTCTCTCTGATGATGGGCTAGATTTAGCTTTGACATGACTCCAAAGATCTAATAAAGACTGTAAGCTGTCCTCTGCAGCTACCGTGAACATTCATTTAAAGAGCAAATCTCCACCCTGGGGTTCATCTTCAGTAAAAGTGGGTTGACCACTGTGCCCAACGGTTGCAAGGGTGTCTGTAGTTTGTAGGGAACTGGGCGTTCCCCGACTGGACGGATGTGCGCCAGAGGTGTTGCGCTCATCTCACATCTGGTGTGGAGTTAAGAATAACGCAGACCTCCCCTCAGAGGGAATTTCGCAACCCTCCGCTACTTCCACCTCGTGCGGGTGGAGGGGGGCGTCTCTGCGCACGCCCTCGACTCATCCAGTGTGTCGCAACGCACTTCCCCGAGCCTTGACTTTACATCGTGTTGTTCACAGGTTGTCGAGCGTTCCGGAACTCCAGCCGAGCTCTTGGAACTCTCGGCATTCTTGGATTCGACGCCAGTCCTGCCGTTATAATGAGCAAAAGTGGAATGAGTGGTGCGAATCTCTACACGCTGAACGACAGTTTGGCTCAGGGCCTATTAGGTGCACCAAGCCAGGCTAAATAAACATGACTTGCTTGTATGCTATTTTCTGCTTGGCGTTGTGTAGCAGCTACGGTATTTCTACCTCATAACTTATTTTCTGTATGACAGGGCAAGGTAAATGACCGTTTCTGTGTGTTCTCTCAAGCTTAAACAGTAGCTTTTTTAGGACAGTTTAAACAGGATTTTTAAAGTTCATATAGTGTGTCTTGTATTCAGGAGTTTTTGCTTGCTGTTCACACCCAGTTCTATTGTACTGTTCACATGCCCCTTAGCTCTGCTATTGAAACAGAAAGCTGTGTACATTGTCTGTGTACATGGCGTAGGCTGTTGCAGTGAGTACGGCAGAGTCAGAAGCCCTGCTCAGATATGTCCGTAGGCGTGTACGTGTTGGTTCTCAGGTGTGTGTGTGTGTCGTGTATGCATGGAGTGGGTCAGTGGGTTATGGTAACAGAGCCAGTCAGAGACTGCTGACTCAGCACTTCTGAGTCCTACAGCCAGCTCTTCCTTGTCCACAGTCCCTGCTCCTGACCCAGACAATGGGCTTCCTTGTGTTGTTGCCGAGGTTTTCGGGAATGCCTGTCATGCTTGTAATAATCAGCCTGGATTAGGTCACTAGGCTGAAACGCCTCTTCCTGCTGCAGCTTCCTGTAGGGATGCAGCTTCCATCGCACAATGCCGCCTTTTCTTTCTGCAGCTCTGTTTAACTGGGCAGACAAACAGGCAGGCAGACAGACAGATAGGTCATTGACTTCCATGGCCTCAAAGTACGCTGTCTGCTGAGCAGGGTTATTTGCAGCACGCTGGCCACTCGCCGCACACACTTGGGCTATTTTCACTCGCACTGGTGCAGACCTGTGGCTTGTTGTGGACCGAATGGGGTGATGAGTTCATGCCGGCACAACAGAGCTTTGATAATGCCCAGCTCTTCATACAAAAAGCAGGCTGAAAAACATAAGAACACGACACAGAGACAAATGGGAAGAGGCACTTCAATCCATCAGACGGAAAAATTCTTGGATCTCACCCAGTCATTTTTTGAAGGCTCTGAGGGTATTTGCTTCAGCACAAGGTGTAGCTTCCACACTCCCACCACCCTTTGCGTAAAGACATGTGTCCTCGGTTCTAAATACGTATTCTGAGACCTTGTAGTTGTTTTTCATGTCTAGTGCAGGCGAATACCTGCTCCCCCCAATCAGGCTAATGAATTTTATGTGGCTGACACAAGCAAAATTTTCACCTATTTTTGCAGCTGGGGTGTTTTAGCTGAAGACCACTGCTAAAGGCCCTTGCTCAAGGGATCAACAGCAGTGTCTCACCTGGGACTTTAACACACAGCCTGCCAGTTATGAGTCCAGAGCCCTAACCACTGCACCACACTGCTGCCCAGAGAGCAGTTTCAGACTTCATTACCCCACAGATAATCGGATGTGGAGAGCAAAAAAGCCATGACCTTTCCCACGCAGATCACTGTGGCAAAACGCCACATCATTAACGCCATGTAAGATGTTTCCTACTTTATCCAAGCCACATTTTGCAGTTCTGATTTTTGATAAAGCTAGGTGTTTTTAATTGTATGTTTTGTGATTGAAAAAAACATGAAATTCTTAAATGTACAAAACCAAAAGAGGAGCACAGGGTGCTATACAGCATTCTTATTGAGACAAGATGTGTATATTGAGTTCCAGCAAGCACCTGACAGACGAGCTGCAGTCATAATCAGTCATGGGCACTGGGAAATAGAGTATTCTTGTTAATGTGGCTTTCATTAAATATTTAATCATACAGCTGGGGCTTTAGGGGCCACGTTAGAGGTGCTGTGAAATAGGTTGAGAGCATGGATGAGGGGCTGCTGCATAAACCTGAAGTTTCAAACTTTAATTTTTGAATGTTTCAGTTTTACCTGATAACACGGAGCCAGCTGCATGCCCGGTGCAGATAAGTACAGTTCACTAAAGTGTTTTCAGACAGGAACTGAGTAATTTTCTGTTAGAGGTAAGATTTCCATCTGCTTTGCTGCCAACACTAACAAACGCCCACAATGCAGTTCTTCTAGTCAGCCTGTCCTACTGCTATTGACCATTGTCTTCGAGTTAGGGCTGTGACACAGGAAAGATGTCGAAATGGGCAATATCCCCAGAGCCATTGTTTGTTTTAATATGTTGCGAAGACTGGAAGGGAGTTATTGTGCAGAGCTACGGGAATTGAGGGCTCATCTGTCTAGGCTTAAGCCAGAAGGAATTAGAGAGGAAAGTGTCTCATTACTCTTCTTTAAAGAACTCTCCAAAGGCCCAGCTCTGTCCAGACACATCTTGTGGGACTTAAAGGAAGCAGGTTCTCAGCAAAGGCTTCTGTCCTTCTCATTGTCAGTAAGCCCTCCTTACTTTCCTGCAGGAGGGAGTGGTGTGTTTGAGTCCACAGCACTTAAGGGCGGACATCATTACACAGTTCTGCTTGCTTGCCATCTGTTGCAATTTTGAGGCAGGAGAGGACTACTGCCCTGGCGATCCCATACTCCCTCCCCGTTCTGCAGGGTGGTTTTGTGCCTGTTTCAATGGTACCCAGAGGGGCCACAAAGGATTTCCAGTACTGTGAGAAACCCAGCGATTTTGCACTCCCAAGTTGGCAGTGTGCAGAAAATGAATTGGCACTGTCCATGGGGAAAATAAACCTATCAAATAAAAGTTGGTTTTGTGTGTGTGTGTGGTGGCTACATGTTAACTTCTACACAGCACAGGTGCCCATAATCAGTGGAATCTCCCAGCTCCTAGATGCTCTACACTGGTCCTCACCAGTTTATTTTGGAAGTGGAGTACTTCAAATTTAGGAAAGCATTGTAGGCTATGACTACTACAGTGCTTAAGGTCACTGGACATGACAGGGTGGGGATTTTGCTGTACAGATTCAGCTTGATAGAAATAGTAGAAAAAAGCTGTCTCTGCGTACAGGTGGAAATACCCTGAACCAGGTGTGCTAAGTATCAGTAGCTGAAAGAGATCCAGGAGCCTGCAGTGCCCTGAGTGTAGCATCGCAGAACCTCTTTTTTTTTCCTTGATGGGGTTTGTGGGTGAAAGACAGGTCTCAGAGGACTATCACCCTCCTGGCTAGGTTAACTGGTGTTTCTAAATTGCCTTTGTCTGTGTGTGTCACACGATGGAGCATTGTCCTGTCCAGGGTACGGTCCAGTCTTGTGCTCTGTGCTTCTAGGTAAGGCTCGGGGTTTTCACATCCGTTACCCGGAATAAGAGGGTTTTTGGATAAGGAAGGGATGGATGAAAGCACAGTTTATCAGTTTTTTTACAAATCAGTCAGACAGTAATGTACCTCTCTTACGAGGACATCAGATATGTCCTAGAGTTGAATGGCGAACAGCTTTATTTTTTGGGCTCTGATTAGTCATTTTCCATAGAAGCAGCACAAAGCAAGTATTCGTATTCTTTATACAAGGCCCACCATAGTACAGGCAAAGTGGTGAAACAAAATCAGCAGATGCCTAAAAAACACAAAACTGTTTTTCTAATCCAGCTTTCTCAGACACTAGAGTTTCAGTCTCTTAAACCGGAATGAGAGGAAAAGGCACACAACAATGAGCTGTTACTAATGTGAGTGAAAGCAGCCACAGGGGGCTTGTAATTTTTCTGATTCAGTTTCTTCTGATCTTATTTTTATAGCACCTGAGGATTTTTTGTCATTTTATAATTCGCATTCCTTCATTGTATATAAAGCAATAAATATTATGTTTTGTTCTTTATCTCAGTGAAATTCGCAAAAATATATTTGACATCATAAAACTACAAAATCATCCAGAAAGTCATCATTTAAACTCCAAACCAAGTTTGACAAAGATTAAGAAGTTGTCTGTCTTTCTTTTCAAGTTATTGTTCGGAATCCCTTAGCCTTTTTATATTAATAGAATCTTTAAAAAATACATAGCATTTTTTTTTTTTTTAATGTGATTTCTTCTGTTTTATCAGACACTTCAGGTCTGTACCCTGTAGACTGGTGTACACTCATAGCATTTCCATGTCCCGTTTCATTAAATATTAAGGGTTAAGATTCCCTCCATCCCTTGAAAGAAACATGGTTGTTCTGCATGTTCCTGGAGAGGGCTGCCCTTTCAGCCCCGAGCCCTAACATGTGTGAAATTGTAACATTTCCATAATCCCTCTTAAAGGAAAGAATATGTAGTCAGTATTTTGAAATGTAGTCCTGCTACTGTACACTATGATAAGCACTCACAAAGACATAGGACACGTCCAGTTATGACATCAATGGTATGAGATTCTGTGTCAGTCCATGCACATTGCCAGAGGCCCAGGGTACCAGATGCATCTCTGTGTGTCTGCTTCATGTGCTGCTTGGTCTTGTCACATCACCCCTGTACTGATTCTCAGTAACTGCTTTAACTTCCAAGAGTAGTGAGAGTCAGAGCCTTACTCAAGCACTTTGAGTGGAGTGTCTAGAAAAGCGATATATAAGTGTAAGCAATTATTATTATTATTATTATTATTATTATAATTATTACTTGACAAGCGCAGGGTGCAATCAGGACAACCACCAGTAAATCACAACACATGCATGAGAGCACAATTTAAAAATGCCAATCACTCTGGTAAGTGTTGTGAAACAAGAACACCCAGAATAAACCCACAAGGCCACAGGGGGGCCATGCGGACTCCTCACTGAACGTGCTCCAAGCCAGAATCAAACCAAGGACAAAAGAGCTGTAAATTACATGATTTAATCACTGTACCTGCACAGCTCATCAGAATGCAGCTGTGTCTCTAAGGAGCTTTTCAGAGGCTGACCCTAGATCAAACCCTGCTCTCAGAGAGATGATGATAATCCACATAACAATGACTGTTATCATTATGATAGTTAATCCAAATAGTTGTACTAACAATAGTAGTGGCAAGAACACACACTCTGTAATGGGAGTTGTCCGGGCTTGTGACTCATTACTTGGTTATCAGTAGTAAAAGTAAAGGTTCCATTCCAGAATCGAATTTAGAACCCAAGAGCTCTGAGACTGCAGTGGTAATCATCATGCCACTGGACTATCGAGCATTAAAATTGTGTAATAAAATTTGGCTTGTCTGCACAGTTATTTGGTTATTCAGGAAGATTTTGTTTATAATTAAAACCTTAGAGAATGAAGAGCCGTATGTTGTAGAGGCTATGCAAATGAGGAATGTGGATTAAAATATCCTGGAAAGGGGGCCTACGTGTTCCTGTGGGTTTGACAGATGTTGCTTTCATGTATCTTTAACTCTGTGAGCAAGAGGTTGTGGAGCTGTCGATTCTTGGTCTCACACGGAGCAATGAATCGGTCTACTCCAGGTCCTTTGTGTACATAGACACTTGGCAAACTATTGAAATAACCCTCTGAACCATCCAGCTCAGTTCTGTACTCCTGCGGTTTTATCAAATCCCAGTGTTTTTTTGTGTGTGGCACTACACACCCTGCCATAGAGCTCCGGGGTCTTGGCAAATGAGATGCAAATGTCAACGTGTTTGTGAGTTGGGGTGAAATAATAAGAAAGTCAGAAGTGGAAGGGCTGGTTATCTTGCTCCATACAAGCCTGCACTGGGACAGATAAGATCAGGAAATCCTGCTCCACTGCTGTTTCCCCTCCCCAGGAGCAGAGCTTGGCTGAGTCCGCGGTGGAAGCGATTATTTTAGTTCTGGGGTAATAATGAGGAGCTTGTGCTGCTATCGCCGCTTTCTATTGTTTTCTCAACTCTTTCATCTTTCACCGCTCCTGCTGTACTCAACCTCCCACTCCAGCAGGGCTGCTAAGGGACACCCGAGAGCCTGATCTCCGACTGTTCCCGGACAGCGACTCGGAATGCTCCCCTTGATCTACTCCATGTAAAAAAGCAAAAGATAGCGGCAGACATTTTTGCAGAGCCAGTGTGTCCTTTATAGGTGAACAGAGGAAATACGTTGCTCTTACAGTTCCCCTACTGTGTTTAGAAGCAGGTGTTCTGTGCTAGTCCTATAAACCTGTAAATCAAAGCAACTTAAATACCAAAAGCCCTGCATTACTGAAATGAGCACTGCTTAGCATAGTGGGACAGTCCATTTCTCCAGACCTGTGGTATCAATTCGAGCCTTCTGCACCAGCATCTGCATCAGGCCCTGCGTAACGCACGAGGCCAAAGCTGTGTTTCGTGTTGGGTGCCTTGTCGTCTACAGCATGCCCGATGGCAAGCCTGCTCGTTTCCATCCGGCAGGGCTTCTTTACCACAGTTCACTTTCTAGCATGGAACTGCTGGAGCTGAGGGCTCAGCTGGAGAGCTCTGACACTCCCACCCCCCCCTCCCCCGTCTCCCCGTGCAGCACCTGGTGAGCTGGGACGCCGGCGACACCGAGTGCCTCCTGCAGCTGGTGAAGGAGCTGATCCAGCAGTACCACCAGTACCAGTGCCAGCGGCTGCGGGAGAGTTCCCGCCTGCTCTTCGAGTACGACAGCCTGCTGGAGGACCCCCTCTACGGGCGCAGCATGGAGGTCTACGCTGGGCACAAGAACAGCTGGGTACGCTCCCTGGATTCTCCGCTTTGTGGAACTCCCTAGAAATCTTCTTTTTTCTGGGGCTTGGCCTGCAGGTGAATGGGCAGTGACCTGGCAGTGCTCGCTGTGTGAGGACACTGCTGTCAGGCATAAGGATGCTCTAAATAGAACCCCGGCACATAATAGCTCATTTTGGAAGCACAGCAACATTACTTCCAGTTATTTCCAATAGAGACTGCAGCCCCATCAGGCTCCTGGTCTGTTCATCTGCATGTACAGGTAGATAAAACACTGATGTTTGTTTCTTTTTTACGTGAAGACGGCAACGTCATGCTGATCTGTGTGAGGGCAGACAGTTCCAGACATGAAAGTTACAAAGGTGTTGCATTCAGCTACACAGTGCAGCATGTTGAACATTAAAAAAAAAACTTAGCATGTTGCGTTTTACAGATTGAACACATTTGTAGAATTTGTGTCTTGTTTCAGATCAGGTCCTATTGTAGTTCATGTCCACAAAAACAGGTGGCACTGGCCCTCTGCAGAGCTGTAATCCTCACGAATTCCTGGAACAGGCGTGAACAATTCCACAATTACCTCAGAGTGTCTCTGTGCTTAAGAATATGCCATTTGTCTTTTGGCATGAGTTTTTGTCATGCAACAGGGGCTAGGTGTGTTTATTATGAGTGAAACTCATAATACCAGTATGGGTTCAGTGCCCATCTAGTCCTGGGCCAGTGAAATGGTGTCCCAGGCCGTTTCCTTACTCATAAACGACTGCATTGGTGGAGCCATGGCCATGAAGCGATGACCAGTGTGCCACCTGATACCACTGGGCAAAAGCGAAAGATTGTCATATTACTTTGCTTTATATTTAAATTATATTTAAATTTAGACATTGCTGAATTATTGTCTTCTTTCTTTCTGTCCTGCCCAGACGGGGGAGTTCTCTGCAAGGTTCCTCCTGAAGCTCCCGGTCGACTTCAGCAACATCCCGGTCTATCTCCTGAAGGTAGGAGTGTCCCTGCATCCCCCGTGTCAGGCAGCCTGCTCACGGCTTGGCGTGGGGGCTGCTGCTGTTGCGTTTGCGGAGAGGGGCTGCAAGTTGGCTAATCAGCAGCTGTCACTTCCCATCAGCACTGAGCTGTGCGCTGTCTGCAGGCTGGAGAGCCACTGCCCTTCCCCTGCCACTGGAATTGGCAGTATTGCAGTAATGTTGTTGATGACGATGGACGGATATTCTTGTTGTTCTTCTCCTCCTCATCATTATTATTATTATTGCAGTGTATCATTATCAAGTGCTAGAAGTGCGTTTTCACAGAAACACATTATAATAATGCCTGTTTTCCATCTCCGAGCTGCTGCAAGGTGCTCGCACAGCCGAGACCTGTTTTACAGATGTTGCGGGATAAGATAAGATCACTTTATTGGGAATATACCATTTCTTGTATTAGGAATTTGTCTTAAAAAAAACTTAGCATGTTGAGTTTTACAGATTGAACACATTTGTAGAATTTGTTCGCATACCCCAACATGCTCTCCATGAGGCAGCCAGACAGGGAGAGAAGCTTTGGGCCAGAGTGCAGGGTCAGCCATTTATGCAGCTGGGGTTAAGGGCCTTGCTCAGGGGCCTAATGGAGTAGGATTCCTATGCTGGCTTGCCTGTCTACACGACGTTCTCCTTCATGGGCACTCTGTCCTCTGTTAGCAATCAGGCTCTTACTCAGCTGTGTCTTCACCTGAGCTGAGCCAGTCAGAGCGCAGAGACCAGTGGCCTCTCTCAGACCGATTCTGCTGTGGGATTGCTTTATTAGTATGTGCTCTGGTTTAATGTGTATGAAGAAATGCATTCAAGTGTTGTATTTGTCACTCAGCTATTTTTGAATTATTAGCAACTTTCACTGTGGAAACAGTGTGCTCTAGCAGGGTGGTGTCCTCTTCCTTTTCATATTCACTGTGTTCCTCTGGGATATATGTGGGATTTTATGGATGTTGGATATACTGTATGAAATAATGGGAACATTTTATTCTGGTTATTGTTGGCCAGTTATTTCCCCACACAAAGGCTGATTTCCATGTTCTCTCCTCCTTAGTATTCGCTTACAGCTCTGCATCAATATACCCAGTGCAGTTCTGTTTTCCCTTGACTGCAGTGGGTAGGAGTTCTAATTTTATGTGCTGGGCTGGCACATTCAGAGTAGCGCAAAGACGGATTTGGTACAGGGATTGCCGAAAGACGAAGTTAAACATGTTGCAGCTCATCTGGCACGTTGGACGAGATGAGGTGGTGAAAGCTGATTCATGGTGGCACAAAGTCCTGTACAGATTGTGTCCAGCTGGCAGAAGGAAAGAATGACCAAAGGAAATTTAGGAAAAGGACAACCCCTGGGTCAGGCCAAAAATGGCTTTTGTCTGAGAAAGTACTCTTCCACCTGCATATTGTATTACTTAGTGGTTTGGCAATATCTGTATCAGAGATTGTAATAGGTTGGAAAAATTAGTGAGCACAATCATTGGAGCACATCAGCTCAGTCTGCATGTCCTCTATAAACAGCGGGCTGTAAAGAAGGCATTAAGAAGAGCATTATGGAGAGCGTGGCACAGCCCCTGCACTGTGAATTTACGCTCTCATCTGTGTCCCCAGGTGTAACAGTAACAGACTCAGGAAATCTTTCATCCCTTCTGTTGTCTGGCACTCAAAACACTGTAAAATAACTCTTATCTCCAGAGGCTCTTTTGTTTTGGATTTGTTGTTGTTTGTTATATGGTTGTCTTGGATTTCACCCAGGGGACAATACAGCTAGATTCTTGAATGTAGTACAAATCAGACTTTACCATGACCCAAGAAACTCACAGTTGAGGCACAGGCAGTTGCCATTGGCATGAATGGACAGCCACCATGGCAGAATAAGGGCACATGCCTCGTCCTTTGAGCCAAGAAGACGTCTTGTGTTGCCATGTTCCGCTCTTGGGCAGTTGTCCTTAAGTACAATGGAGCTACAAATTATCCTGTTGAATGGGAACATTTTTAAGTTTGCCAAACTCATAGAGCCACAGTCACAGTACCTTTGTATCTCTTTTTGCTACAAAGATGAGCAGGTAGCACACTTTTCACCCTTTCCCAGACTGAGTACTGCAGGATGCTGTCACCCATATCCTCCTTATAACCATGTTATGTAGTTCTGTTTGCAACAACACTTAACAAACAGATGAGCAAAAAGTGTGACAGCTATGCTCAGTTGAGAAAATGGTCTCATTAAATTCATTATATTACAAAGCAGGTTAATGCTTGAAAACGATGAGCATGCTGGGAAGAGCCCCCACTCGTGAATCAGAGCTCAACGCCCCACATGTACCTGTGAACGGACCTGCGAGCGCTGAACTGCACAGTCCTGTTTGTCTTGGAGACCCCAGAAGGTCAGCGTGTCTCATGGGAGTGTTGGCACAGCCTGCCCTCTGCCTGTGGGCAGTGACTCACAGGACGTGTCTTCAGGGCGAGGGCAAGTGTGGGCAGCGGGGGTCTTGTTTTTTGTGGGTTGAAACAAGGGGGAAACCCTTCGTTTGTCAGAAGAGCAGGGCCCGGGGCAGAGTCTTCAGGACAGATGTCCCCATCGGCGGGCTGCTGTACGTTTCGAGAGCAGTGGACGTGTTCACCTCCGGCCGCAGGCTTGGTTTTGCGAGGGCAGGCTGTGCCAGGGGGCAGAGGACAAGGCCAAGCGTCAGCGCTTTTTTTTCAAAGGACAAACGGGCCCATGGGCACTTTCTTACTTTGGAATTATGCTAATCAGTGCCTGAGCGCAGCATGGCACACAGAGCTGTGGAAGAGGTTTCTGCTGTTTCTCGGCTTTGTTACTCGAGTCACAGCCTGTTCTGTCTTTCATTTGCATACTTTAGAGTACAGTGGGTATTTAGTGCATTGTTGTCTGCATATACCCTATATATCTTCTATACAGGCAGATATATCTGTACATTGAGGAAAGAATAATTTTATGAGCAGCAGTAGAGGTAGAGCCAAGCATCTCCCCTGTGTGAGTAGATTATTTTTGTTCATGTGCTGGTTAAGTTTGTAATATTAAAGGACACCGAGTGTTGTGAAATGGATTTGTACATGACCTGCAGGCATCACTTAATGAGCTGGTCCAAAAGCAAAAATAATATGTAAGGCTTTAAGATCAGCTGGGGTTTGGGTAATCTCTCCATGAAACTTTAGCAACGTGGCTTTGGTAAAGAGACTTTGTCCATACTTTGGAATGGCATTTTCCCTCAAAATCAATTAATCATTCAGTCATTCTTTCAGTCAAATATCTGCTTCCCCTTCTAGGAGTACAGATGACAAGTCTGGGATGCATCTTCTAAAGGTGACTGCCGTAAATCTTCCCCACTGTCAAAGCAGCACAAACTAGATTCAACCTGACATCTACAAACAGATGTAGATCTTCCAGACAGAGAATTTGAGCACTGTGCTCAGTTTAGATGTGTCCCAATTCAAAATTTAGAATAAAGCTTTCCACACTTCCAAGAGTCGCCCATTTCTGCATTTACCCTCACACTCTGATCTGGAAAACACAAATGCTTTTTAAACGCACATTACATAAGAGTCCAGAATTTCGTACATGTTTAAAAGCATTGCCCACAGGTCTTGGAGTTGCAGTCTTCACATGCATGGGCAGCTTTGCAGGCAGACATATCTCTATAGGTTTGCACTTCAAGGACAGCCGGACAGGTGTGGATTTCAGTGTTTCTGAGGTACTAAACTGCAAGGCACCGCGTTGCCCGTTATACAACTTCACACTCCTGCCTGAAATGTTGCTGTGTGTAAAAACATGGCACTGTCATTCCATTATCCTCTTCCACGCCTGCAGAAGAGCGGGGAGAAGCTCACAAGATGAAAAAGGGAAGTGTGTAAACCAGAGCAAACCACCAATAAAAGGAAGCAAGATGTCGGAAGGGGGTCTAGTCTGGTGGGCGACTGGCGTTGGTTAATTTCAATGTTGCCAAAGCACCAGTGACTTGCACTAATAAATTTAAACAGCGCAGCCATTGAAACTGCTGAACAGGAAGAGCAGGAGGGAAGTGGTGGCGTGACAGGGAGGAGGCGACAGTGTTTCTTATCGGCCCCGCGGTTTTGGGGCCAGCTGCAGCCCGTTTGACGTCAGCCGCCGCTTGTGGAGCGAGGCCGGTCTGAGAGCAAGCCACGGGAAACATCGGCGTCACTGCCCAAGGTACAGGACCATGCCCCAATACAGCCTCCAGCCCTGCAGCACCGCCATGACGGTGGCCACTTCTGAAACGCTTGCCGTTGAACGTGTGGACCCGCGGTGTCTCCTGTGATTTTTCCAGGTTTTGGAAGCACAAGATCAAGTGCCAGTGGTAATAAAGAGGCCAGGTGGCTCTGCTCTAGGTTTAGATAAAACGGCAGTGACCTCAGCCCAAGGTGGCCAGGCCCTTGAGACCCTCCATGCCCTGGGCAGCTGTCTGCCAGGGGCCTAGCCCTGGTGCCCGTTCCAGAAAGAGAAGCAGTAATGAGAACGCACCGTCTAATTAGGTTTTACTCTAATTATTTTCATCTTCTTTTGATCGCCGAGTTCCAGCGGCAGGAGCAGGCTGAGGAGGAGCAGGGTTAATCAGAGCCTCCGGCTCCTCTGCCTTTTCACTCTTTATTTATTTATCTGCTTTATTTTCTGTTTCCTGCTGCCCTGCCAGACTGTCAGCAAGTTTCTTTATTCTCCATGATCAAGACGGAGCTATATGTAAATCCTCTCCCCACTGTGATTAATGCAAAGTTAATTTTAAGCATAAAAAGTCATATAGTATCTAATTATGGAGCCCTCACAACACAGAGTTCTCTGATATCTTAATTCAATGTAATTCAGCTGATTTTCTGAATGCGCAACTGATTGAATATTGCTTGTGCACATTCTGCTATTTTTGCCGCACTTGTAAACAGGTCAAGTTCATACCAGAGTACACAGGGGTTCATGCTGGATTTTTGTAGCGTTAAGTGGACTAAAGACCATGTGATCCCAGCAATGCTAGTCCCCATTTATGTAGCTGGGTGGACTGGAGCAACTGGGGTAAAGTACCTCACTGAAGGTACAAAGCAGTGTCTGTAGCAGGGACTCGAGCCCATGATCTGCCAGTTATAAGTCCCAAGTTTTACCCCCATGCTATGCTACCCCACTGTTTGACCTTCTCTTCAGTACATCCACCAGTCTTCAACTCCTTATCCAGTACAGGGTCACTTTTAGACAGAAACCAGCTCCTTTCCTGCTGTGTTTGTTTGCCACTGCTTCTATTTTTTGTATCCTCTGCAAATTTAACTCGTTTGCTAACTGTATCAGAATCTTCATCTTTTCTATGTATATATCAGGATCAGCAGACCTAAACCAGATCCCTGTGGCGCACCACTGCTTACGTCTTCCCAATTAGTTGTGCTCCTCAGGATGATGCACAACTCGAGATTCACGTGATACCTACGGTTTTACATCTGAGAATTAATCTTTTAATAATAATAATAATTAATAATTGCTTACACTTATATAGCGCTTTTCTGGACACTCCACTCAAAGCGCTTTACAGGTAATGGGGACTCCCCTCCACCACCACCAATGTGCAGCATCCACCTGGATGATGCGACGGCAGCCATAGTGCGCCAGAACGCTCACCACACATCAGCTATCAGTGGGGAGGAGAGCAGAGTAATGTAGCCAATTCATAGAGGGGGATTATTAGGAGGCCATAATTAGTAAGGGCCAATTGGAAATTTGGCCAGGACACCGGGGTTACACCCCTACTCTTTTCGAGAAGCGCCCTGGGATTTTTAATGACCACAGAGAGTCAGGACCTCGGTTTTACGTCTCATCCGAAGGACGGCGCCTGTTTACAGTATAGTGTCCCCATCACTATACTGGGGCATTAGGACCCACATGGACTGCAGGGTGAGCGCCCCCTGCTGGCCCCACTAACACCTCTTCCAGCAGCAACCTTAGTTTTTCCCAGGAGGTCTCCCATCCAGGTACTGACCAGGCTCACACCTGCTTAGCTTCAGTGGGTTGCCAGTTGTGAGTTGCAGGGTGATATGGCTGCTGGCTTTGATAACTTATAAGTTATCAAAAGCTTCCTGGATACCTAAACATGTCATATGACTTAGTGTTATCACTTGTCCTTATTTGCTTGTTTCGAATATTCTATTAAGTTTAAAAAAGAGCTTCCCTCGCTAACGCCATGTCTCTAAAAATGCCATTGTATTATAAGTTTTCTTTTTGTTTTGTTTAGCACTATCATTTCCATAACTTCATCGGCTAGTTACTGACTCATTGGATTCTAGCAATTTCAACTAATGCAGAACCTTAGTAGTCAATAATTCTAAAAATTAATCAATACTGCTGGAGCTCCTTTTTTTATTGACAACAAGCGTCTGTTGCATAAAATATGATCGTGTTTGCTTCTTTATGTTGCACATGTTGAGCCTTTTTGTTACTGTTATTGCCTTATCACACTATTCATTACTGTTCGTTCACTGTTCTAGTATTCAAATTTCTAATTTATTATTTTGTGCCTCTGTTGCAGTATTATGTTTTCTTTTTTCGGCAATTCTTAGATCTTTTTTTCAGCTCAGCCTTCATGTCTGTGTACTATTATTCTATGATTTTTTTCTGAACAGTCTATCAAGTGCTCCCTCCCTTATGATGCACATTCTTCCTTCTCATATATTCTATATTTGGACTTGTTTTAAGGAAGAATGTATTCTGAGCCTTTGCTGAAGAAGAACGACTCTGCTGTGTGTAACCTCTGATACATGCCTTCTCAGTCTGCTTTTCTAAAATTACAGGAATTGTGTCCAAGTTACTCTGCTCACAATTTCCCAGTGGTTAAATTGTCTTTCCTATAAATTCTGTCCTGGCCATTTTAATAGACTTGGTCAACAATAACTTTTAGCCATGTAGAAGGTGCCTTTACAAATACTATCAGTTTTGGTTGCTGTGTTCCCGAGCACATACTGTATATCTTTAATGATACTTCTGTTTGTCCCTGCTTGCTCTAAAAAGGCCACTATTATAAGGATTTGTATGTGATAGTGTTTCAACATGCAAAAGTAAGAGATTGGGTTTCATTTATTGGACTGCATTCCTGTTCTATATGCAGTTCCTCTCCTGTTTCAGAAAGATTTGTACACACCTCAGCCACTCAGTGACATGTTTCTTGATACTATGCTAGTAGAGTACTAGCTTTGGTTGATGTGTAACTACAGTGAGGGCTGCACAGCCGCCTGTTGCACCTCATGGTCTTTGCCAAATCTCTCGCTGTGGTGAGCATCTCTCAGGGGGCTCCATCCATTCGTTTTCTGCTTTATCCAATACAGGGACATGGGGGAGCTGTAGGGCACAGCGGTGTTAAAGGTGTTGATGGTTGCTTTGTGAGTTCTGGGAGGCCTAACATTGTCATTCTGCCTTGTGTCAGTGCTTCAAGCTGCAAAATCCTGAACTTCGAATTGCTCTTTGTCACCTCAAAGTAGGCAGCACTGTGGAGCGGAGGTTTCAGCTCTGGAGCCAGGATGCAGAACTGGAAATCTGTGTGGTTGGATTCTAGGTATGGGCACTGCAGTAAGTACCTTTGGACATGTTACTTCACTCAGTTTGCATCTGTAAAAATGCCTTTGTAAGACTGTGTGGACACTAGAAATCATCAGTTAAAGCACAGAATGGCTGGGGCTGCAAAACCGAGAATGAGTCAATTAACCAATCAAATATAAATGGATTCAAACGTAAATTACTCTGGATAAAAATGTCTGCTAAATCAGAAAATTGGGTGGCACTCTGGTGTTTTCTGGCCTGGGAGACCTTACAAGTGGGGTTTGAATGGGAGTTCTGGTTTCCTCAAATCTCCCAAAAATGTATTGGCCAGGATACTTGGTGTCTTGGGTTGTGGGTTGTGTGTTCATGCAATCTCTCGGTGACTCAGGCTCCAGTTCTTAAATATGTGGGTGTTTTGAGTTAGAGGAGGATGTAGGTGAGCATTTTTGTAAGGAAACCCAACTGATATAAAAAACTGAGTTCAGCAGTTGCTAAACACATTTGGCAGTGTCGGATTTGTTTTTCATCTTCAAACTTGAACCATTTAGCTTATTTGGCTGTTAGCATCTAATTGATTCAAGGATCTAGTCCAGCTGTTTTTTTTGAAAGAAGCCAGGATATTAGCTTCAACAGCATGGCTGAGCAGCTTGTTTGACACCCCCACAACTCTCTGTGTAAAAATGTGCCTCCTGTTCTTACATGCCCTAGCTTGCAGTGTCTTACCATTTTTGCTTGCATGATGAAAAAAGGTATGGACTGTCACAGTTATTACCAGTGGAAAATAAAGTATCAAGGGCAATAATCCTGTTCTTGCTGACAGGCCTGTTCCACTGAGAGCTCGCACTGAGTGCTGCAGGCTGCTCTTTTTGGCCCTTCAATGATAGCAATGTTACAAATCCCCTAATGTCTGGTATTTGAGTCAGATATTACACACAGCAGGATTTAAAATCCAGCTCCCACACCAGCTGATTGCGCCAGTGTCTTTAATTTAGGGAGGGATGTAGTTCTTAGGAATATGTTTTACCAAGCGAAAAAAGCTTCCTGTTTTGCGAGTTGACCTGACACGTTCTGTGACGTTCCAACCACTGAAAGAGCTGCCAAAATCGGTTCGTTTTCTGCCCGCATCGGGCAGAGGCTTGGAGAAACTGGCACCTTTGGTAATGAATTAATGTGAGTTGGAAAGGCCGCAGCTTGCAGGTCAGGTCTTGGGATTGGCTCTCTGGATGTCATAACTCAGGCAGGTGCGTCAGTCTGGTGCTTTGCTGTAATGGAACTTGGATCACTTGTTAACAGATCTCTGGGCGGGACTCCAGCGAAGAGGGCTGAGGACGAGTGCCTGGTTTTTTGGCAGCTGTGTTTTTGCCTCCAGGTGGGGCGGAGGCTGTCAGGGGCAGGTTTAGCAGTGTTGGCCTGGCTGTCATACCCCACAGATAAGCCCCACCAAAAACAGATGTAACTCTAATGACGTGTTGCAGCAACAGTACTCATGTCAACGAGAATTAAGAGAAGGTTAAATGCAATCATGAATGTAACTGCCGCTTCTTTTGCAGAAAACTAGAAGTTTTACAACCTTCTGTGATATACTGTGCAGTGGGGTTGCTGGTGCAGAATGGCCAATGTCTTCCCCAAATGAAGCTAGTGGTGCAGAATGGCAACTGTGTGTCTCCCAGGTGGAGCTCCTGGTGCAGAATGACTGGAGTATATCGCCCAGGTGGGGCTGCTGGTGCAGAATGGGACTGTGTGTCTCCTGGTGGGGCTGCTGGTGCAGAATGGGACTGTGTGTCTCCAGGTGGGGCTGCTGGTGCAGAATAGTGCTGTGTGTCTCCAGGTGGAGCTCCTGGTGCAGAGTGCTTGGAGTATATAGCCCAGGTGGGGCTGCTGGTGCAGAATGACTTTATGTGCTTTCCATGTGGGGATGTCCTGCAGTGAGGGATAAGGGGGGCTTCACCTCCTGTCTGTAAAGTGATCCTTTGTAATGAAAAGCACTATATAAATCAGAGGAATTGTTACTGTTTTTGAAATAGCTTAACGTTTTATAGCCTGTGTACTGGATAGTTTTTATTTTTCCCCACAGCTGTAGGTAAACAGAGTGCTAATCATTTGGAGACAAGATAGGGGTAAATGGGCACATTTATTGCAGACGTTGGCAGTACTTTGTGAGCCTTGCAGGCACTGAGCATTCTCAGTGTGTGCTGAGAGGAACTAGGAGCCGGGACTTTGACCAGTGATGTGTCAGCAAGGCACTCCTGATACAGAAGGGCACCTTAAAATCATTACTGCTCTAGGGTAAAAGTTAACATAATAACCTCATATTGGTCCCTCTTCTAAAAATAAAAGTCCGCCTACAACAGCGAGGTTTCAGTATTCCAAAATCAGCTGCTTCAACCTTACCCTCCTTTGTACAGTATGACTGCAGAATTCTACTGATTACGCACTTAAGGCAGAAATGTAAGAAGGAACAAAAATGACTGCCAAAGCCATTCATTTTGCAGCCTACATAGATGAATCACAGAACCTGAAAACAGTGCTGCAGTACTCTTTTTGCGATGATGTAGTATGCGTGTGTGTAACCTGGACATGGCTCTCCCAACACCCCTTCTCCAAATCGTGGGATTCTGGGACCCGGGTCATTTATGAAGAGTAGTCCTCTGATACTTCACTTACCACGCCCGCCCCCCCTTTCTGAAAGGGGCTTTCAGACTCGCCTCTCCACACACACACACACAGATTATCGATGTTGTTCCTTGTTCTTGTTGTTTTGGAGATAATGTCAGGGACTTGTGAGAAGTTACTAAAGATAGCCTGTTGAGTCACATGGAGGCTGAGTAAAACCACAACACAATTCCTGAAAACAGGCAAACACATTGTGTTTTTCGTTGTTGTCATAAATGATACTCACCCCCTCCCCCCCGTTCTCACAAACACTGATAACTACATACAGCAGCAGTGTTGATAAGCTAGACGTGCGGTCATGACATCATGCAGTAATTCCAACACCATTCATTATCTCCTCATTAAGAGCTTGAATTTGCTGCCACACACACCTTTCAAAAGCTAAACCCTGCCCACAGTTAGGTCTCTTGTTTGTCTCCCTTACACTCCCTTATAATCTTCACAAAAAAATAAAACAAAAGTTCTTAAACACTGGCCTTTTGTGATTTCGAAATGCTGGCTCTTCAGCAGTTCTGTGGCTAGGTTTCTTCTTCAGAGAGCCCCACAATGAAAGGACTTTCTGTACTGCAATGTCTCGCATCATCTGACCATGTTTGTGTCAGGCTGCTGCTTTTGTAGCACGGCTATCGGGTCCTCCTGAAAGCTGTCGGATGAATACCAGTCTTATTTCTCAAGTATTTATGCATGACTGTAGCACCCAATGAGTAGAATTAGCAATTGGCAGTGTCCCCTCGCAAACAAAAAGATTGTCACATGACGGATCGAAATTACACTTGTGCATATGAGCTTTTGCACCTTTCGACTTCAGCAGTGTCACCCATTAACTTGCATTTAAAGCATGATAAATGTTTATGAATATGCAACGATTGTATATCCTCTAAATTAACTGTCATCATGGCAAGTGGTGGTTAGGATTTCGAAGATGAGTGCACTATAGACGCGGGGGTTGAACTCTTCTTGTGTTAAGCAGGTGTCTTAGCCTGGTGCCTCCCACATGGTTTGATACAGGAAGTTGTGTAGAAACCTGATTCTTATGTCACGGAGTTAGAAGTGCTCAACCCCTGTTTTTTGTGGTGGTCAGTTTAATAAAGGAGACAGCCCAACACACTTGAAAGCTTTGGACCCCCAGGTGGAAGGCTGCGGGTTTGTACGAAGTACTTTCTACAGTGACAAGTACCCCAGTCCCTACAGTGACCCCAGCTGTATGAATGCGTCATGGAGTGGAACTCAGTTACTCCTAGTTTGTTTATCACTACAGAACTTGGGATGAACTCCAGCCAGATGGGCAACGTATTGGCTCTTTCTAACATTACAGGAAGATGTTTAGCCCATCTTGTCAGTCTGGTTGCTCACAGCTCCAGAGCTCTGACCCCTGGCGCCCCTTTGCTTGGCCTTGCGCTAAGGGTGCTCCCCGCTGTGGGAGTGCCAGGGAAGGGTCTGCCCTGTGCCCGCCCAGCTGGCAGGCAGTGTGCTCGCCCAGGCTTCGCGTGACTGCACAGCATTTGATTGCAGAGCGAGTGGTTCTAATTTGTGGCCTTAAAGTACCCTTGAACTGTAAACATTGAGTAATGGTTGAGGAATCTTAAGAGCTATAAAATAATTGCAGGTTACCTCGCAGTGATAATACTTGTGTTTTCCTGCCTGCTCTCTCCGTGCTCGGCAAAAATGTGCTTTTGCACTCAGCCCCGAAGCCATAGAAAAAAAATACAGGCAGCATGGAGATTTGAAAACAAGGCCTGTACCTGTGAAATGTGTCATTAGGCTGTGTGCTCTACAGTGGTGTAGCTGGCACTGTTTAAGCTGCTCTCACAGAGGCTGAGAACAGCTGGTGTTTTTCTGTCGCCTCACTGAAGCCTACTGGTCTTTTGCTGTTTTCGCAGCCCTTTTTGCATTAGTCACACCAGTGCTGTGGAAAGGAGGGCTTATCAGCCGTATTTGAAAAGGCTTCTGACCATCTGGAGCGCGGGTCCTGTGTTTTCCGATTTGGAATGTCCCATTATTATTCACCGGCTGGACTGTGGTCACTGCAAAAATAGCATGGAAATCACATTGCTTCGAATGTGCATCATGAGTAACTGACATGCATCCCCTATTTGTTAACAAAAGGATCTAGTTGGTTTTCCCTCCAGCTGTCAGTCCTTGAGAGTAGCCAACCTAGATTGCAGAAGCAGAGTGCGAGATCAGCATGAACGGTTAAAACCAAATCAGGCTCTCTCTCTGGCAGGTATCCAGTGGCATGAAGGCAGAAAGTGCCCTTGTTGAGTAAGGACGTGTACCTCTGGAATACTGGTACTGTAATGTATCGTATAATACGTCCTGGTCCTGGGGGGTAGCACACTTGATGATTTTCATTCCAGCCCGTCCACTTTTGCTTGAATGCACAATTGGCAAGTTTTTTTTTTAAATTCTACTCAAAGGTTTGGTTTTCACAATCTAAAATTGTATTTGTGAAATGAAACTGATAGGTGGCGACTTCCACCATGTTTGAGGGCTGAAAACAGTTGAACAGTTCCAGTGAACCCAATTATTGAGATTCAATTAAGGGTTCAGTGGTGTAACCAAAAGCTGAACCGAAACAAAAGATTTGTGGGCCCCCAGCACCAGGATTGGGAACCCTGGACCATAAGGCACCCCAAGTCACTTTCACCGGTTGAGTGTTTTCGTTCCAAAGCACGGTTTAAGATGAAGGCAGTAATTCAGGTGATTACAAAGACTTTTAAGACGTTGCAGGGCTTATACACCAAAAAGACATGAGACCTTTTTTAGGGCCAAGGTTATCAGACTGTTTCAAAACGATTTCTCCTTGTGTTTTCAAGCTGAGGCATCCATTAATATGTCTCAATAATTACTTCTCTCTATTTTTTAATAATATTTTATAATAATAATACCATTGCCAGTCAGATTGGATTGACTCACTCAACCAGATATTGCAGTTGTGTAAGGTGTAAGGCAGACATCCTTAACCACAGGAAAATTGGGAAAATCCTTATTCAAAGGAGTAGATATACAATATTTACAGACTTCCTTATCCTAACCTATCCTACTTTGCACAGTAATTCATGGCTAAAACTGTACAGTGTACCGAGAAGAGCTAGCCAGGCCTAAAAGAGGCATCACTGTGAAGGTGTGCTGGGTGAGATTAAAGCTGGCCAGATGCAAGAGCCCCCTGTGGATTCTGGACACAGAGACTGGCCCTGCACATCCCTCCATTAGCAAGATCAGGACTGGGGACCCCTGGCGTAAAGGCTCCCATTAAAGAAGAGGAAAGCAGAGGCCTGGCTCAGATGCCTTTTGCTGATTCTCTGCATCACATGGTTGCACAGTAGGCACCATGAACTAAATCCAGAGCAGCTTGTGGGAGATCAAGTTGTGGCCTTGGACCTTCTTTGACAGAATTCATGCCAATCTGAAGTTCATCTGCCGAGACTAGGAACTAAAGGCATTCCTGTGACAATGTTGGGAGCCTGTAGCAGAAGAGACAACACTTCTTTGTGCGAAGCGAAGGCTAGATCAGTAGGGTCTTTCTGATGCACACCTAAGGTTCTACAATAAGCATTGGGCCAAAAAACGTTTCATGGCTACAGTTTGCCCTCTTCTTGTTTGGAGTCCTTGTGAGCTTATTGTACAATCCTCCCCTGTCAGAGTGCGCTGCTGCTCTGGCAGCACAGCAGTGTTCTTTAAACAGCACCACCTGTGGATTCCCTCATGTGCCTGAGAAAGATAATCAAACACAGTCCTTCTCCATAAAAAGGCCATTTAAAAATCCATAAAACGTGAGCTCGGAAACAGAGATGGAAGAACAGCAGATTTACACAACGTGATGAGGGCCTTTTGTGCTCTTTAGTTTTTTGTCTTTCATTATAAATGTATTAAAGAATTACATAGAAACACAAACCAACTACACAAGATCCCTGTCATCAGCTCTGATTCCACAAAGATATGTAAACCAGAACAAAGCTTCAGGCCAGTTTCTGTGCTTTACTGGGAATCCAACATCAAAGATTTCTTTTTGTTTTGGCTAGTAGGCTTCATACTTTGACTGCTTTCTTGGGAAATTCCAGTATTTCTATATTTGCAGGAGATTGGGAACAGTATCACTGATACTGCAGTAATAACTTAGATAAGACGCTAGCTCATCTATCACTGTGCTCTTCTGTGAAACAAATGGCTTACAACATTTAACTTTTTCATAAAACCTCCTCCTTTCATTTTTTTAATTTGTAAAAAGTAATCCATATATGCTAGAAACTCACAGTTCTACAGCCATTGATCTTAAATGCAACATAACAGGAAAGTTACAAACCAAAGTGGCACATCTATCCAAATTGTTAGTCGTTAATTGGTCCCAGAATCTCATCCAGTGGTTTCTTGAAAGAATCCAGGGTACCGGCCTCAACAACATGGCTGGTTGCTGATCATGGGTAAATTGTTCCACACTCCTACAGCCCTTTGTGCAAAGAAGTGCCTCCTGTTCTTGGTTTCCAATACACTTCCCTTAATTTTTACTTGTGTAACCTGGTTTGTGTTTCACTTTTCATTTTAAAGAAATCCGTTAAATGGCTTTGCAAATTTTGAATACTTTTATCAGGTTCCCTCTCTGGTTCAAGACTAAAAATGTTCAGTTCCTTTTGCCTGCCAGTGTAACTAACGTCCTGGCTTGTTCAAAATTTCCAAGTATTGCCTCTTATGTTTGAAAATGCCCCCAGGTACATTTTCCACTCTGCATTTTCCATTTGCTGGCAGCATGATGCCGTTGAGGTTTTATAGACTCAAGTCTCTTCTAAATGTTCAGCTGTGGTCTGAGGTGTATTGGTGTTGTATATTGGTATTATAGCCAACTGTTTCAACAAAAGTGGTGAAATCATACTGTCATCTTAAGAGGACACATTTAAGGGAGTTTTGAAAAAAAAATGAAATAAAACAATGAAAAAAATGTCAGGTAACTGTACTGTATAGTTTTAAATGGATCTAAGTGTTTAATTCTGAAGTGTGACAGGATCCCACTTTAAGAGTAGGCATCCCTGGGAAATCTATTGTGTTTTATTTATAGCTGGAGCGCCAAAATGCCAGATAATTGTAGGTTGGGGATTTTTTTAATGCAATGGGAATGAAAACTTGGAAAGGTCCACAGTACTTTCCTCAGAGATAAACAATTACAGCACTAAAGTTCCTGCATGAAAGAGCAAAATTATAGGTTAGACGGGGGGAATTAAGATCGAGATGAATGTCAAGATAAAACTTCAGAAAACACAAGTCAGAAAAAAACACATACTGTGGGCTTAATATCTTATGACTGGTGCCTCCAATGCAGGGTGTGTTTTCTTACACTACGAAAAATCCAGTAACTATATGGTTACTGTGACTGAAGCCCTGTCACTCACACTGACCTTTACAGAGAGCAGAATCAGCACCTACAGTGTGAATCAAGGACCTCCTTGCTTTGAGAGGCAGCCTCTGTTAAATACTCTTCTCAGCTGTGTTTTAATCTGTGTTTGCTGGAATCAGATTCGGCCAAATGGGTCCTAAATTTCTTTAAAATAACCAGTTACCATGATGTGAAAATAACATCCACTGATTTGAATTTCAGTTAATGGCAGTTTTGTTAGTCTTGCGTGTTTTACTGAGCTCCACAGCGCCGTCTTTTCCCCAAACACTTAAATCCGAACTGTACAGAACTCAGCTACTGTACTGATTTTTACAACTGGCAGCTAGTTGAATGCATGAGTAAGATGTCACTACTCACTGGGGGCAGAGAGAGCTTGCTAAAATAAAGCTGTGCATAACTGAGGGGTTAGTATGCTGTGCATTCCCAGGAAACTATTCATATAGCGAGTGCGCATTCCTGCAATATCAGTGTTGTATATCTTACAGTTTCCTACAGTCACTGATGGCATTGGGGTTACTTAGCAGGAAGACTGTGTTGTTGCAAGCCTGTCTAATTTATCTGAGGGATCTTTTGCTGTACACACTTAGCCCAACAGTCAGTTACTCAGCGGGAGTGCTGCTTCTTTGCCAGCTAACATAGGTGATTCCTTTCAAAACCTTAGTAGCACGCAGGCCACAAAAACATAAAAATGGAAAGAAACAATGGTTTCAGTCCTTAGAAGCCTTGAAATACGTGAAATTATACTTAAGGGTTGTCTTGGCGTTTGGCCATGAATCTGCCTTCAGGGAAGCTGATTTTGCTCTGGCATGCATGCATGTCTGTCTTTAGTCCTGCTCCAGTCATTCAGTCCTGCTCCAGTTTTTCAGTCCTGCTCCAGTCATTCAGTCTTTCAGTCCTGCTCCAGTCCTTCAGTCCTGCTCCAGTCATTCAGTCTTTCAGTCCTGCTCCAGTCCTTCAGTCCTGCTCCAGGCAGGCCTTGCTCCAGTCTTTCAGTCCTGCTCCAGTCTTTCAGTCGTGCTCCAGGCAGGCCTTGCTCCAGTCCTTCAGTCCTGCTCCAAGCAGGCCTTGCTCCAGTCCTTCAGTCCTGCTCCAGGCAGGCCTTGCTCCAGTCTTTCAGTCCTGCTCCAGACAGGCCTTGCTCCAGTCCTTCAGTCCTGCTCCAGTCTTTCAGTCCTGCTCCAGTCATTCAGTCTTTCAGTCCTGCTCCAGGCAGGCCTTGCTCCAGTCCTTCAGTCCTGCTCCAGGCAGGCCTTGCTCCAGTCCTTCAGTCCTGCTCCAGGCAAGCCTTGCTCCAGTCCTTCAGTCCTGCTCCAGTCCTTCAGTCCTGCTCCAGGCAAGCCTTGCTCCAGTCCTTCAGTCCTGCTCCAGTCCTTCAGCTCTGCTCCATGTGCAGGCCTTGCTGATGAGGCAGGTCTTATTATATATATATGAAGTTTGTTTTAGGTAAGTGCAAGAAAAAAAGGTCGATATAACATCCATCTGTTGTACTTTCTAACTGCTTTATCCAATACAGAGTTGGAGGCAGAACTCATCCCAGCAAGCAGCTAGAGCAAGATGGGATACACCCTGGAGGGTTGCCAGCCCATTCTCAGGGCAGACACTAACACACTCATACTCACCACAAGGCCATTTTTCCCCAAAGCCAGTTAACCTACCAGTGTGTCGTTGGACTGTAGGAGGAAATCGGAGCACCTTAGGAAACCCACACAAACGCGGCGAGAACATACAAACTCCACCACCCCAAGAATTAAACCCGGGACTCCAGCGCTGTGAGGCAACAATGCTAACCACTGTGCCACCGCGCCGCCTATTAATACAACAAGAACAGATTAATAAAATAACAAAAAGAACTAGCTGGGAGGCAGTGCTATTTGTCACGCCTGTGTGAACCTCTTAGCAAATTAGCCTGCTGTCAAATGAAGGGAAGAAGTAGAGTTAAATCTTGTTTAACCATATAGGTAAAGCTCTTTTAAACAGCAGGGAATAGAAGAACTGGATTCATGAAGGAACTACGGATTGGCTCTTCATGTGCAGGATTAAAAGGTAGGACTAATTGACGAGAAATGAAGGGGCCGCATGGCATCATGTTATCATTGACAGCAAATGCCTGAAAAAAACATTTAATGTTTGCGTACCAGCTCTGCTGCATGCGATTCGCAACAGCTGGTTCATGTTTCGAAGGCTCTTCTTACAGAAGGAGACCACCAGGGTTGCCGAGTCTGGTGACCCACTGGTGTGAGACTGTGATCGTGCTGTTGTCTCGCTCAGCTGGGTGTATGGTTTTTCACAACCTCTAGAGCCGGTTTGCTGTGACCCGGATCACGTAGGTCAGAGTGATAGTGTGAAATGATAAGAAACGATAGAACCAGCGTCCGGCTCCAGCTTGTGCATTTGGGTGGGAGGAGGCTGGTGTTTCGTGACAATCCAGTGTTGGCTGTAGTGGATCTACTCCATCGTCCACTAGAAAGCCAGACTTTGTCACTGGGGTCTTCAACGGGTTACTGGTGGGCTCCAATTCCTGCTTTTTGTTCTATCCGTGATCTCAGTTACCAATTAGTTGTTCTAATTTAATGCGTCCTTGTAATACTTCTAACCAAGCTCCGATGTTATTTATAGATGACTGTACCTTTAATGGAGCAAATGTTTTCAATGCAATCAGACTTCGAGGAAAAACCCAATACCTGTCAGTTTTTTTTTTAAATAATCAGGTTTATTGAGTGATTGTAACAAAGTCCAGAAGATGCAAGCGGGCCCAGGAAGTTAGAGATCTCTAGTTTTAATCATGAAATACGTTTTTCTCATTCCTTTTAATCCTGTGTTTTCATTTGAATGAAATTGCTCTCAAAGACATGAGGTTTTTGATGAAGGGCATTGTGCAAGTACAAGAAGAAACAGTTTTGGTTTAAATTTGGGTCTCAGATTGTCTAGGCTTGGCCTCTGTTATGTCCTGAAGTTCAAAATGATTTCCCCATCCACCACCACTATTTCTCCCTCAACTGTTTTCTTTCTGCGTGTCTTTTAATCCAGCTTGTTTCCTTAGTCTTTATGCACAGAAAATTCCTTGTACCATCATGAGATAATTGGTCTTATGTGGAACTGTCTGGTGATAACATCTTTTCCTTTTAATAATCATCAGCACAATGCACGCATGTTATGAGTAATGCTCTTTATGCAAATTCCATTCACAAAATCAACGTACCTGGATGCTCCAGTTACATCAGTGTATCTGAATCACCAACTACCCCATACAAACCAAAATGAGCACATACTGTACGTACAGAAACCTTTGAGCAGGAAATGAAATGCACTTTCAAGTCATGTCGAGTATTTGCTGGTGCAGAAGGCACTGCAAAAGGGTGTGCACAAGCAGCAGAGTTGTGAAATTGCAATCGGAGGTGGGTGTACAATGTGGTTATTACCGAGAGCTCATGCAGCTTCATATCTGTAAGTGAAGGACTGCGAAGGATAAGAAAAGCTAAAAGACTAAAGGTTAAAGTCAGGCTGGATGTTGCAAAGAAGGATTTTGGGCAATAATTCAATTTCCTTTTTTTTTACACATCTAATTGCAACAACAGATTTGACGTTGAAAGGCTGTTTGCAGGTCAAGACTTGCTCTCTTGTTTCTTCGCAAATGGAGACAGATTGAAAGGAGATGTTTTGTGTTCACTTACTGAGAGGTTATTAAAGTACAGTTCTCTCTCTCCCACACAGACACATGCATATTCTAAAAAATTGCAATGATTAAGAACAAAGGGCTCATTACAACAATACGTTTTCCAAAGATGCACACGTAGAATTCGCATAAGGTTTTATCTTTAAGCAGACTCTCGTCTATTGCAAGCACTATCTCTTGCCTGGCACATACAGTACGTACACAGGATAATGCAAAGACTGCCATAACCCATTAAGGAATGCTAGCAACTTTACATTTTTATTTCCATCAGAATCTTGCAACACACCAATTTTGATAAATACATTTCTTGTGTCTACTGCCTTTCTTTAACAAATAAATACATGCATGAACAACAACATTGCAAAACAGACAAAAGCATCAACTGTAGAAATATATCTTACAGTTGGTCTGGAATAAAGAATAAAGAGGCCTGTTAGCTAAGATGTAGCAACACCACAAACCTGACACCAGATCTGCTCAGATCTCAGGGGCGGGAGACCTCCTAGGTACACCAGGCTGCTGCTGTAAGTACCATTAATGGTGCATCTTTACCTCAATGGGCCGAGTGCTGTTAATTCTGTGTCAAGATATTGGTAACGTTCATGTGTTTCAAGTAGATCTGTGAGAGACTGACGTCGCATCCAGGATGTACCCTGCTCTGCAACTGTTTCTTGCTGCGATTCAGCTCCCCCACGACCCTGAATTGGATGAACAGCTTGGGAAATGGAAGGATGGATCTTTGAGCCTAGGCATCAATATCATACTGAAGTAGTTCAAGTAGGTAGCTGCGTCAGCATGCGTAGGCTGCAAAGGAACAAGTAAAGGTTTATTCCCTGCTGAAAAGAGAAGAAAGGAAACAACGAGCACCCGCAGCACACCCAAAAAGAAACCACGTGGTTCCTTTTCTTCTCTTTTCAACGTGGAATAAGCCTTTACTTGTTCCTTGGCATCAATATCATACACTGTCCATGTTTCAGTTCGAGAGTTAGCAAGTGGAGGTTTTATTTAATAAAACAGGTAGAAAAAGGTTTCCAAATATTTTTAAATTCTTTGTTGCCTTCTCCTGTAGTGCTGCTTTGAGCTTTTCAAAGGAAGCATGCTCTATTATTAGATCTAACCATAGAGTTTGAGCTACAGGTTTCCTACATTCACAGGTCAGTTATTGTATTTACAGGTCGGTAATGTATTTTTTTTAGTTGAGAATATTGAAAGGTGGAGACTGTCGATGTGTTAAGCTTATAATGGCACATTGCACATAACTTTTTCATGATCATTTACCAGAATTCAAAGATTGGAGGACACAGTCAGAAATGCATAAGTATAGCTGTCTGGCACTTTGTGTAATGTTGACAGATTTATGAGTCAATTTATGAGTCAATTTGGCAAATTGCATATAATCTTATTCTAGTGTGAATCTGCCCATAAGTGGGCTAGATAGGTCAAATAGCCTCCTCTAATTCTCCTCTGTTCTTATAATGTATTCTGTGGAGCTCTTGTATTGAATTAATTTGGTTTGAGCATTGCCTGATGTCTTAAAGGAGTTTGTTGATGTTGATTTCCATGATATAAGTTCAAGGTTGCTTGTGTCCAAAATCTTAATTCCACCTTTTCCTTAGGTAAGATTGAGTTTTCATTTAATGAGTGAGAGGTAATTTATGTATTCTAAATGTAAGGTTTTTATTTCCTGAACTTTAAAGCAGTGCTCCCAACAGTGGATTGAATGGATCCTAGTTTTGTCATCCAAGGCACCTCTTCACTTGTTGGAGGGACAAGCTGACAGAAAGATTCTTTGCTTTAGATTACTCAGGGGAGAGCATCCAGGTCTTTTAATTTGGTTGCTGCCTTTTTCTGTAACATATCAATATTAATGACTCATCTTTAGTAAAGATATCAGGGACTGTTCCATTGTGGAGGTAGTATGCAGGAAATGTTTTCTGTTTCATGATTAGCTTTGCAGTCAGGGTTTTTAATATTACAGCTATGCATCACTGAAGGTGCTGTTGTAATATTTGTGTCTATGTGGGGAAGGTCTACGGTTTTTAAATTATCCTAATGGGTTTTCTTTATAATTAAACAGGGTGGGTTTCTTGCTTGTTCAGATTGAATCTCTTTCTGTATTGCCTTTTAGAAGTATTTAGTGATTTCCCAAATTATTTCATTTTTACAAATAATCACCAAGGCTCAGTGCAAGAATTTACTAACTCTAGAAAAAAGTACGCCGTTATAGTAATCCGTTTTTTCTGAATTTAGTTGGGCGTGTCACTTAATAAAATTTCATAATCCCTCAACCGCTATTAAAGTAAAATATTTTGCTAGTGGCCAAATCCTGTGCGCATCTGCAGTGTGACACGCAGGTGTCCTTCGTCTGGCACATCTGGCAGGACTGCATCAGGGGTCACGTTGTGAGGAGGTCTGATCTGAAAAACAAGTGTCTAATACAGGTTGCACAGCTGCACAAACAAGAAGAAAAGAAATCGGCCCATAATGTGACCTCCTAGGAAAATTATGGTGTTTACATGACCCGATTACCAAATCTGAACACTCAGCAGAAACTCGGGTTTTCAAATTTATGTGCCATGTAATAAACACTCTGTGTGATGTTCACAACCACATCAACAAATTGCACCTTGTGATTACTTTGCAGTGTACATGTGGTCTGCTTGTTGTGGTGTGGGACCCGGAAGGGGAAGAGAGAATTAAAAGTGGCAGGGGGTCCATTTCAAGACACACCTGGGCTGGCATTGTGTGTGTGTTGTGCGTGCATGTGTGTGTGTGGGCAGTCAGGATATAGGTTTTGCAAGAGGGAGAAACAAAGGGAGAGAATTTAAAAGATAGCGCAGAAGACAGGCATCCCTGCCAGGCTTGTCCTGATCTCCAGGAGGAAATAAAGATGTTTCCTTCAAGATTCCCTGTTGCACCCAGGTCCCATTCAAGGCCCTTTCTTTCCCTGTGGTTTAGCCGACATGTTGCCTTGAACTGATCCACAGTGGCTGCCAAGTTTAGCTGCCCGTCTTGCCATGGAGTGTAACACAGGCTTATGGTGGCCCTTGTTTTGTGAAGGAGAGATCTGGCAGCTGTACTTTAGCGCTACAGAGACGTGAGGCTGAGCTTGTTCTGCTGTGAGGGGCGTCTCTTCCCTGCTTGTCCTTTCCCCCATGTTTGCCGGCTCCAGTCTACTTGAACCCTAACAGTAATTTCCCAAGGCCCTGACATTTACAGAAGGAAAAGTGTGACCTTCAAACTCTTATTTTCAAAAGCATTCACTATTAATCTTTTAGGAAGACTACTTGCTGCTTGAGCCATTAGGGCAATAACCATGTAATAATCAAAATTTCATTTGAGTAATGTGTTAACTAATTAGATTAATTTATCAAGCTTAATTAATCTAATGCAGCGCTTTGCGGAGCATGAAACCCAACAGTTGATGGAGGCTGTCTGGGCATGGTTAATTCTCCAAAGCAACAGCACACGGTTCTCTCCTGCAGGATCAGGGAGGATGGGAACTTGGAGATTCAGTGCACACGTTGCACATCCTGCCCTGTGCCAGCAGGCTAGGATGAGCTCTGCATCCAAGAAATCAGTAGTTTCTTAGGTCTGCTCTGCCACGTGCAGATTCTGCACAGGAGACCCACAGGGGTGGGTTTCGTAACTAGCAGAGAAGCATTACAATTGGATAAAGAGGACAGTTTCTTCCGTTCCACCAAGTGGAGCAGTCTGGACTTCTTACTGAAAGCATGGTTGGGTTAACTGCTGCCTTTGTGTGTTCAGTGTAGCTGAGATATTTCTGTGTCCATCCACAGCATGGAAAAAGACAAGAGTGACACTCTGATTCAAGAGTGACAATCTTCGTGTTATTCCATGTCGATCCCATGTCACGAATAATAAGGTTGCTGTATTCTTTAGTGGATTAACCAGCAAGCATGTCTACGTGGTGCAAAGGTTGAGCACCATTCCCGTTACTTTTCTGTCATTAGTTGGCTTAGGCATCCGGTGGATCCTATGAGCCAAGATACAGTAGTCACCATAAGAGGGCAGATTAGGAGGGTCCCTCACCACCCTAGCTTCAGAAACACCTAACCTGGGCATATGTGTATCCTCACCAAGATCTCAGCAAGTGGCTTGAATTGAGAGGGAGGCTGCGCGCCTGGTGTTTGTAGTGGACATAGTTTTGAAAATAATCATTTTGAACTATTCTTGGAAAGGTTCCTAAAACTTGTTTAAAAACTTGGCACAAAGGTTATAGACTCAGAAGTATGGTTTAGGAAAATTCAGGTTTTTAAAAAAGACAGCAGGAATTGCATTCATTCCTATAACTTCTTACTGCAAAAACTAAATCTTATAGAAATCAGGAAAAAGATGAATGAGTCTACAGCAGTTCTGTTTATTCTGTAGGTCAAGGCCATACTAAGCATAACCATGTTCCAAAAGTTGTGGACTTTGGTGTGAGATAAAGTAGGTATATATATATGTAAAATGTTTTGAGATCCTCTGAGATTAAAAGTGCTGTGTAAGTGCAAAGAACTCAAAAGTGTTAGAGAAGACCGGTACTGATCCAAGGCTCAGAGGCAGATGGTTTATCTGTATTGAGGAAGAACCAGTCTCCAGCACAGTGAGCTCTTACAGAGCATAGTTCAGAAGAGGAAGATTAACTCTTTTGGGCTCACATTCCTGGAAGTTAGTTAATTCCTTTGGGATAGAGCAGGTGGTGAAGCAAGAACACCAGTTTTCGGTTACACTAGTGTGTGATCAGGATAGTGGAAGCATGCCTGTTTTTCCAGCTACCTGCTAAAATTGTAACAGGTTCAGCCACTGCATGGTCTTAGACTAGGAATTATAGAACACTGTATTGGCACTGAACTTTCCACTGAGCAGTTGTTGGATGGTGCATTGTGGGAAATAAGGTATCAGGACACTAGAAATACTCACACTCTCGGGTTTGGGTACGGGGTTCCTGTGCGATGCTCCACGCTGTTCCACACAACCATTTACCTCTCTTACATCTCCTGCAGATACTGTGGGTCTCGCAGTACACAACTGTGAAAAAAGAACAGTTTTGGAAGAAAGTGCACACCTGCGCTGGTTTCCCCTGTGTTGGTGTCAGCATCATGGTAATTGACACTAGGCAATTCCAAACTAGAAAATGTAAATGCACGCGCACACACACAAAACAAACAGCACAGCAGGAAACATAAGGCAGGAGCATGATGGAAATAATCAGAATAATATCATTCAAAGTCTTTAAAAACTGGAATGTAGCTGACAGGTATCCAATAATGGATTGCACCCTTGCAGCATCTAGATAGTGGCCTGGAGATGGCAAACTACACTATAAATTATGTTCTTGAAATACTAGTCTTTTCAGTTCACCCTCTAAATAACAAGGGGCCACACCCTCGAGGCCTTTAACGTGGAGCAATGCCAGCAAATAAGCCTGTGCTTTCTGGAGGTTTATGTCATGACAATGGTGTTATTATTCCTTGCACAGAGTTTTCCTTCATCTCTGAAGTCTTGGCTCAGAGGGGCGACAGGTGTGGTGTGACAGGGCAGTGGTTTTAAACTCAGTGAAATCTCCCCATGTGATTTCAGGCTAATCAGTTTGCTCAATAGAGGGACTAAAAAGCTTTGCTTTAATTGGAAAAAGCTTAAGGGACTAACCCAGCCAAATATTGTCTGACATGTAGTACTATAGAGGGTATTGATGTCACACCTGATAAAAAGTGCTCTGCAGGAAGGCTGTCATTTGTGTGAGGCTGACTCCTGTTAGAAAGATGTATAAAGTTGAAACTGTAAAATCCCGTGTTTTGCAATAGGCTGATTGCATTGTTTTCGGGTTTAACATACAGTCCTTTGGACCTCTCTGAACCACTGGGTCCCGATTCCCCACAGATAATTAACTTGCACCCTGTCTAAAATATTATAAAGTACAAGCTGTTACAGGTATTTTGCAAACTCAAACCAGTATACAAATCAGACTAGGTTATGGTTACACCTATGCGTAACACCAGAAAGCAAGCTGAAGAGTTTTCATTTTTGTGTTAGAAAGTTCATGCTTTAAAGAAGGAGCACTGCCTTTTCTGGATTTAATTCCGGTTTGGATCTCAGTTTCATAACTGGGCACTCAAGGGTGATTGAATCGCTCAGTTGGTTCTGTCAACTCGGAAACAGGTGGCGACTTCCATTTTCAATTAAGTCTTGATTTTGCTCCAGGTGAAAAATCCATAAGATGCAGCAGGTATTCGGGACCAGGATTGACAATCCTAGGTGCTGTGTTCCCTAAGTAGCACAGTGGTGGTAATAATTAGGGGGAACATGCAATGACTCAGTCAGTAGTGGTAATGTAGGTAGAAGAATTATGTTTGGAATTTACAATCCTTTATGGTAGAAACGATCACACAGTTAAATACTAATTCAGTTAGAATGATTTGATGATGCGTTCCTGGATTGAAATCTTAACAACAATAACATGCAAAGGGAGTAGTTTTGAACATGAAACTGTGCAAGTTAGAATTGTGTTGTCCAGCAAAAAAAAACCCCATCCAAATCAGCTATACATCAGCATTTAAATCCGACCCTGAAGTGTTAAAAGTATTCAAGAAATGGAAAAAATTGGTGCGTGTAAATGTCAGGTCATCTTGTCTAATATTTTAAACATCCTTGACATTTATTGCTACCATTCAAGGCATACGTCCCGTGCAGATTCTCAAGTGTTATTCATTTACAGCTGTTAAAGAAAGACTTTTAACTGGAAACCAGTGAAGATTTGACCTTTGTATTAAAGCTGGTAGAGGCAACCATTCTAACAACGGTGTTGACTCAACAGAATTGGATTGTGATCCTGTATAGAAGTGACTGTCAGCGCCATTACAGTAGTTTGCAGACCGGTAGATATCAGAATATGCAGTACGTGTCACAGCAGTGGACATATCTCATCTTTCACAGCATGCAACACACAACATTGAGTACCTGTGCAGAAGGTGTCCATGACAAACACTGCAAGGCATTAAGGTGTATATATCACAGGTAAGGCAGTCACACCTCAGAGCTGGTATGTAGGTACAGAGGTGCACTGTACTGAGCCCCTGCGCTGTGTGACACATGTTCAACAGGACACCGGCAGCTTCATGATCGGGCTGAGGGCTGCAATGCTGTGGGCAGTCTGACCTTTACTGTGCTCCTCAGGCCTTGTGTGACAACCCATGCAAGAGAAAAGACCAGTTTTCAGGAAGAGGGAATACTTCATAATAGCATTAAACTGCCAGGCAAGTGCAATGATGTTAATTCTCATTTCTGCAACATGGCTGTTAAGTGTTTGATTTGTGCAAGTTCAGCTTTTGATTCTGATTGTTCCTTCCTATTTTACTTTTTCCATTGCATTGATGGGCTTCACCATCCAGCTGGTCTGAACCGTCCTTCTCAAAGTGAGCTCAGAGGTACACTTAAAGTACTGTAAGAAAAGATGCATGTTCTGGTGCATTTTGTCTGCCCAGTTTCAAATACCTTATTGATCAGAGATCCTCAAAGGGTCATTTCTTTTAACACATTAACATAAGGCTGTTATTCAAGTAAAATAATGGATTGGCTTTGATTTGTGAGCATCAGTTGGTTCATCAGTCGATTAATCTGCGTTTTTGTTTTAATAATGGTAGCAATCTTAAAGAGGGCGTTTTAAACTAATAAATATTAGGAATTCCATTTTACACTAATATGAGTAATTAAACGTAGCTTCAGAAAGTAAAGAAAACACATTTTGATATTTCAGGTGAACTTGTTTTCATTATTTTTAAAAGATGACCAGTCTTCTAGACTATTAAAAAATAACCAAGCAAACTTACTTGAGTTTTCTCTCCAAGCAGTTTGTGAAGCTTTCCTGGTGCCGATCAGAAAAATGTATGGAACATGATCAAGTTTGGTTTAACTCGTGTCCGAAGTAGTGATTTATGCCTTGTCGGTCGATTACTACTTAAATTTTATGTGCAAAATTCCAGTACTGGATCAACATCCTGGAATTCAATGCATTGTTCTGTTGTCTAAATTCAACACAAATCTAGTACTGAGATTTCCAGTCAGCGGCTTAAAAGCCTCCATTTTGCTTTCAAATGTTTCACGGGATCTCCATGAATATAGGATGGGATTTTTCTCATGTAACGGCTGCTTTGAACTTAATCCTTTTAGATCCAGCAATGGTTTAAAAAATGCACGATTAAATTTTGAAATAATCTGCAATCAACCACTTATTTAATTAATCTGCGTGATTCGTTTTGTAATTAACCATCAGACTTCATTAACAGCATGGAGATGGTGGTTTGTTCTGCAATCATGAACCTCTTCAGTAACGAATACAGAACATTGAGCAATTAAATGGTGGAGAGTTTTATAGGTCTTGTATTAATGAATGAGTTTTTGGTTTCATTGAAAGTAACCTGCCCATTTCTAAATCATTATATCATACACGGCAATGTGGTGATCACAATCTCTATAATGCTGTGAGCTGTTTAGAGACCACTGCAGTTTATCTCCTTAACCTGCTATTTCAGTGGCTTCAGGTTGTGTATTGATTTTATCAGACTGTGATGTCAGGTACTGCTTGTAACTTCCTTGAGATAACCGTTTCCCTTGTTCTGTACTACTTGAATTTGTACGTCTCCACATCTTCCTGTCTTTAATGTGACTAAATGTGTAAATAAAATATACACAGATTGATTTTAATCTTTAACTTAATCATTTAATGTCTGAGAATGCTGGGGTGCATACTGATGGCGAAAAAGCAGATTTTCAGTATCACTTTCTGGAGGGCTGACAGTTCTAGTTTTATAACCGTACAGGCTGACTGCAGGCCCAGAACTGTATGTGCTTTATGGTGGTAAGGACGTGGAGCAGATGATTAGTAGCCGTGATAATCCTGTGAGTTTATGTCTATGGACAGCAGGCTCCTACTGAAGGCTGTGGTCTGTTGAAGAAGCACGGTACAGTAACCCTGCTTTCCACTAGTTACCCTTTTCTGGGCTCAGGCAGCAGATACTTGTCCCTCAAAGGTCAGCAGTGCCCTGCTGCTGCGGTCACCCTGGCGCCTAGCTGTGCGATTCTCCCCACCCCCCCACCCCCCACGCTGGAAGGGCCCCATCACATCTCAGGGACACCAGTGCGCTTTGATTCTTCTCGAGCATTACTTCCATCTGGCCTACTTTCAGCCAGCTCCTGATAAACTGGATCTGATCTATATGTTAGCCTTGAGAGCTTTCCTCTTGCTTCTGTATTCTAACAGATTCTTAACCCTTGCCTTGCCCAGCATCACTCCCTGCGTGCAGAAAAGAAGGGGGATTCAATGTCTGAAATCCAGCCCTGTTAAAGAGACACTTCAGCCTCTTGTGTTTCCTTCTCAGGGCCTGCCTTTGTGCAGATGTTTTGTTCTGTAGCCAAACAACCCTGTAAACACACTCCAGGAGGTTTATGGGTTCTGGAAATTATGCCCAGTTAAAAGAAACAATCGCACCAAGTGTTTATGTTAAAGCTATATGTTAAGACAAAGCCTTCACAGGGTATTGCTGAGAAAAATATATCTGTCGTCACGTGACAAAACATGCCTGTTTACGCCATTCAGCCTGTGAGATATAAACAGTTCAGAGTGCAATCCATCATTACTCAGCATGTAAACTCACTGTCTAGTTTTCACATCCATTCCAAATAATGGAGCCCTTTTCATTTTTCTCTACATTAAAACCAGCATTGGCACTATAGTCTTGAAAATGCAGAAGCTAATTTTCCTTATTTCTTCTGATTTAATGATTAAATAGCATTCTTTTTTCCTAATTTGGAGGTTGAACAATGTTGTCACGCACGTTGCAGGATGTGACCAGCGTGCCAGCAGTTGTCCACAGCTGTTCTCTGCTCACAATACCTTGCCAGGCAGGAGTGGGCAGCCCCGGTCTTCAAGTGCCAGGTTTCTGCAGGTTTTACAGCAACCTTTGAATTAAAACCCAATTAAAACTCGGACAACACAGTGTATTTGACTTCTCAGCCTCTTAATTGATTCAATTAAACCATTAAGGTGTGAGATGGAATAATAACCAGATCCCAATGCAACGCTGCAATGTCAACTCAGTTGTAAAATAATATGCGTTGCATATTGACACATCTATAAAAAAAATTGGCAAAATTGATTGTGCCACTGTGTTTCTTTGTGTATTCCTGGCCATGGTGCAGTTATACCCATGTTTAGAGCATTCAAGATATTTTCTAATGAATTAGCATTGCAGTTTCCCCAAGCTCAGGCACAGGCTTGTGAGTGTTAGGGAAAGACATGGCCTGTCATCCATCCCAGCATGCTTTCCTACAGTGTCGCGAATAAGGCAGGAATAATACATGAAAGCACCTGCCCTGCCTTCAACCGCAGTAGCTTTATTTAATGAATCTGGAGTTTTTTGTATGGCAAGAGATTTAACAATCATGCCTCCATTATCCTTGTGGTGCACAGTTTCATTCCCTGAAGGCTGTGGTGTTTTTTTGTTTTTTCTTTATTCTTGTTGACCTCCTTAATTGAACCCAGTCGAGCTACTGATCTGGCTGCCTATTTGGCCAACTCCACAGAGCGCTATCGTGCGTGTCTGTGGGGTGTGTGTGTTTATAGCCTCTGCAGGTGGACCGGCATGACAGAGACAGAGACCGCAAACTGTTTGTTTGCCCTTTAATGATTATGAAAGGTCTTCAGCGGTGGCAGATCAAAACCTCCTTTAAATCAAATGAAAAGCACGATCATTGGAGTACTTTTCAATTAGAAATTTACTGAGATGCGCAAAAGATTCTACTTTGTATGCAGATGTTCAGTTCACTGTGGCAGTTCATGAGAGGTGGAATGTGAAGGAGTCAGGTGAGTAATGAGAGGATGTTTGCTCACGTCTGATTTAAAGACGCCTGGAGAGCACACTGAGCTGTGGTCCAGTGTTCAGCTCAGCTGTGTGCGTGAACATGCCTGTGCAAGATTCCTACTCCGTGACACACAGTTCGGTGTTCCTGTGTTATTTACGTGTGCATGCCTGTGTTCAGTCGCTCCCATTTACCAGTCTTGTGCGTGCCCTTTGAGGGGGGGGAGGGGGAGATTGTGCGTCCCGCGGGGCGGTGTGTTTGCAGGTGTGCGCAGGGTCAGCCGGGGCAGTGCAGGCGCCGAGGGAGTGTTCGCCAACAGGAGCAGTCTGGGCACGCCTGGCTCTGCCTACTGGGTGTGTGCCGGCTGGAGAGGCCTCTATCTCCCTCTCACAAAAAACACACCCAGGCGCGGAAAGAGAATGCCAAACAAGTGGAATCTGATGAGTACAATTCCATTAATCCGGCTATCAATAACTGTTCAAGATAATTAGCTGAGGAGATCAGAGACGCACATTTCAACTCAAACAAACAGATACCGTTGCCACGCTCTCAGAGCACTATCAGTCCACCTGCAGCGTGTGCTTACTGGTAAACACACACCCCACGGATATCCGCAAGGACCTCTTTTGTGGAGCTGGGACGAGCAGTCCTGACTGGCAGAAAGGTTACTGCGGACACACCAACTGAAGCCGGGGCACTCATTGTAAATAATGCTGGCGTTTTTAAATGTGTGCCTTGCAATATTCTGGAGTGTTTGCATCAATGTAGAAGTTGAGGCAAAATAATTAAAATCAACATTTTTAACCGTACAGACTCATGGCTTGTACAGTATGCAGATCATTAGTCTTCATCTCGGTAAATGACACAAGAGCAAACATTACCTTCTCTCATTTTACAGTTGTCAATGCTGTCCATGTGACTGAGCTGGAAGCTAAAGTGAGACCTGCTTCCTGTGTCCGGCCCCTTTGTATTTAGTTTTACTCTTGGTTTCACCAAGTCAGTTTGCTGTTATTTTTACTGTACTTTTTTGTTGTTGTTGTGTGTTTTATGTATGATATTGTGCAAAGCTTTGATTTTGCATATTGCACTCCTCCATAAAATTGTATTATATAGTATTAGTGCTGTTGAATATAGCTCAGCTGTTCAGTGCAGACAGGAGAGAAATCACTTCAACTTTTGCAAAATCCAGGCAAGGTTTGAAGGACAGTTACATTCTCTCATCAGTACAGAAGTAACAAAGGTGTCTTGGAATCTGCTGTTCAGTATAAACCACATTTGTTTTCCGCCTGTTGTCATATCAGTTGAAGGCACTGTAGTTAAATTAGTAATCCTGTAAAATCCTGTAGGGATGTCTCAACCAGCCCCTTCTGCGTTGTCATAAGAACATAGGGCAAGTTGCCCATTTGGTCAATCTAGATTCTAGCCTCTTTAGTAGTTGGATAACTGATTGGTTTTAGGAACATGGCTGGCAGCTTGTTCCACACTCCCACAACCCTTTGTGTAAAGAGGTGCCTCATGTTCTCGTGTTTTAAATATAATTCCACATAGTTTCGACTTCCGTTCTCTGGTTCAGGTTTCATTTTTGATACTGAAGAAGTCCACTGGGTTGATTTTGTCAGTGCCTTTGAGGATTTTAAATACTGTACTTGTATCAGGTACCCTCATAGTCTTCTCTGTTTAAGTTAAAAAAAGGATCAGTTTCTTCAGTCTGTCAGTGCAGGAAATGCATTTTAGTCCAGGACTGTGTCTGATTTCTCCGGTCTGGACTCATTCGATAGCCACAATATCTTTTTTTGTAACACGATGACCATCATTGTGCACATTACTGTTAAATGAGGTTTTAATGGTTCTACAGTTTTAAAATGACATCCCGTGATTTCAATTCTACACCTTTAACACAAGTCCTTATAAAATATATTGATATCTTAAACTCTGCTGAGCAGACTTCTAAAAGGATTTTGCTTGACTGTTTCAACCACAATCCTATTTCAGCCACAGTCTACAAGTTTATACCATTCTCATATGCTGTGTTATTGGCATAAAGGTTGTATACAGAGAATTTCTGCACATGGAGCATATTCCTTTTAAGAGTTTGATGAGAGAAGCTGATCTGCATATCTGTAATCAATTTATTTTGTAAACCTGTAGATAAGGACAAGAAATCTTCCTTAGGGAGGTTTACATTTTATACAGGGTAGAAAATAAAAGTATACCAGGCAGTATTCAGAAATGTTTGATGAAACTGACCGATGTTGCAGTTTAGTGGTTGTCCGATAGGGGGATAATCTCTGTTTCGTGCTGATAGTGCACATCTTAGACCCTAGTCAGCACATAGTTCTTACAGGCGATAGCACGAGGCTTCTACAAGTTACTTCACATGGTTCGTACTGAGTACAGCACGTGGTTTGTATAGGCTAAAGCATGTGGTTTATACAGGCTACAGCATGTCGTTTAAGGTTCGTACAGGCTACAGCACATAGCTTGTACAGTCTGTAGATCATTACTCATACAGGCTGCAGCGCATGGTTCAGCCGCAGATGAAGAACCTTCATCTCGATAAATGACACGAGCACCTTCCCCCACCTTCTTCAGCACCCAAAGCATCATTTTGTATACACGTCCACAATTGTTTTTATTTTACACGATTATTTTTAGTCCCTAGTCTTTCATGATTGGTTTTATCTGGCTGTGTAAAATCTGTGAGGATTTTGCAAACGGAACCTTAGTCTCGCAACTAAGAAATCGGAAGTAAGCTGGAAGAAACGTAACTTTTTGGTCACGGAGCCTCTTCATCGTCATCAAAATTATCTCGGATCTCTATCTCTCATCATCGCACATTGGCAGATTCCACAACGAGGGCTAATGCAGTAGTCACTGTGCGGCTTTACAACTGCCAGGCTTAACTAGTGACACCAGTGTCCTCTAGATTTGCCCGAGAAATCTGTTTTTTTAGTTCGGTCCACCCCAGTATAGACTTCCAAGGAGTTCAGGCCAGGGAACATGATTTGGATTTGATTGACCATATCTAGAGTAGAGCTGACTGCCCAAGAACAATGGAGCTGGTTTAGATCACCTCTGCTGCAGATTCCCTCTTCAGTGCATCTCCAGCACCACAGGCTTGGGCTATGAAATTGAATTGAAAAGCTGCCTCATTCAAACAAATAAAAAATAATTAATTTCTTCTGCTTTTGCCTCAGCAGACACAAATCAAAATTGTCCGAATACTGACGAGAGAGCAGATTTGGTCTTATCCAGGATCCAGTATTGTAAATATTACTGTTCCCATTCTCATAGTGTGTACTACTGAACGTGGTGGGATGGAGCCTTATTGCCTTTTTGTATTTTATGGTGATAATTTCTTTTACGAAGCAGCAGTTCATGTGGTTGGAGGCGTTTTTGTGAGTCAGGACATTTAAATGCTCCATTCTATTCTTGCTCAGACTGAATGATTGAGAGATTAAGACAGACAATCAGTGGCATGCCGTCTGGTTTTCTAACATGACTAGTGCCACTTAAGATATTATCGTCTTTGTCTGGGGTGCAAAGCTCACAAAGGAATGTGTCATGCTATTCAGCAGTGGCAAAGCAGTCAAAGATGACTAATTATCATGTTCCCATTAGCAAAACATTATGGGAGCTCCTAAGCATACTGGAGTGTCAATGCTAAAAATCTTGCTGTAATTTCTGAATGTATCTCATTAGCCATTTGCATTTTGTAGATGCTCCATGTAAGGAAATGCTCTATTCAAAGAAGTCATTAGTGTGCTTTTCAGATTCTGTGTATTTCCAGAAACAATGCTTGATTGTTTTTATATTTGCCCACATTGTCATCCTTTCCACTCAGGTTTGGTCCAGTTATAGCTGATGCACTGGGGAGCCTCAGGAGGAACATTCCACTCCAAAGGAATCTATTAGAAAAGAAGCAGGCAGTCCTATCAGATTAGCAGGCACATTGTCTGCAACGCACATGGTTTCAGATGCATCCTGCCACTTCTTTTATGGAGAAAGGACCCCTACCGGTTTGGAAAAGCAGGGGGTGAAATGATACAGTCATGCCAGTGGCATGAAAGACCTCTCTGCTCTGAATTTTTAGAAGCACTTAGGTTAGTTAAGAGTGTCAAAATCAAGTTATTTTTTTCAGTGATCTATGAATAGGATAGGTAATTTCTTTGTATTAATTGCAGCATCTAGAATTCTACAATTGTACGGTCGCATGTGGAAAATAAATGAAAAATGCTTTGAAGTATTTCCAAGTACTTCCAAATTAGAAGTATGATCAAGCCTTAGCAGTCGTTTAACAGTGGAATCTGAACCATTTGGAATCTACATGGAAGAGCATTTCAAACCAAGAGCATCAGGCTCTTCTTTTCAAAAAGGGTTGTAGGAGAGTAAAAGAAACTACCCAGCCAAGATGTTAAAGATGATACCCTAGCTTCTTTCAAGAAACAGCTACATTTTGGGATCAATTACCTACTAACTACTAAACAAGCTAGATGGGCCTATTAAACTCCTCTCACTGTTCTTAGCTTCTTATATTCCTTTCAGTAAATGTTAATATATTACTGTGAGGAACTCATTAAGCTTTGTCATGGAGGTTTCTGAGACTTCCATGGTAGGTGTTATGGTTTCAGGCTCCAAGGAGTGGCTGCAGTTAGCTGGAAGCTGATGTAATGTTCTGTAAAATCTAAATTGTTTGGTGTGGCCTGCTAGTTAAGTAAATGAAAGGTCTGTGTGTACTCCTATTTCTAAAGCAACTGTCATTTTAGTTCATTCAGATCAGCGGTTTAGTGTGCTTCGCACCAGTGTAACCATCTGTAGAGGATTGTGTGGGCTAAGAATGTGCTCAGCAAGTTCATTGTTTCTCTGCACTGATGAAGTAAGAGCCTGTAACAGACAGGGTTGCCGTCTGTAACCATGTGGCTGTTTCAGGCTCACACTGGTGTTGTACAAACGTTTGAGGCTCCAGTGGGCCATGCAGGCACACGCTGAACTATCTGTCCAGCCTCTGTCTGTCCCCTTCCTTTGTTCTCTGTTGCTCTCTGTCCCTCTCCTTCCCCCTGTCTCCCCTGGGTCCTAGTGCCACACTAGGACAGACAGAGCTCTCCTTACTGGTGGCCCTTGCTCTTGTCTCTGTTTATACTTCCCTACGGAAACTTTGGGTCATAAAACGTCCTTGAGCTCATGTATTTATAAACTTTCTTGACATTTTCCAAACAGTGATCTTATAGATTTAAAAATAGTCCCATTGTGCCCTGCCCATCCATCTACACACAGCCGACTTTATTAGATTTCTTTTCGTCTGTTCTTATTATGCCACCATTCTTCATTCCTTCTGGTTTTTGTGGTTTGTTTCTGGCTGTAATGGTGTTCCTTTTTCACTGTTTTTTTTCCCTTGAAAAGCTGGTGTCAATAGATCCAACGTAGCTGTTGTTATAATTATCTTTATTATTGTTAAAGCCTGCTGGTAATAGCACAAGAACAGCAAGAGGTGTCAGTGAGTCAGGAGCTGTGCGCACTCCTGCCCTTTCCTGACTGCTGCTGAGGGGGCTGTGAGCTCTTGTGTGTGTGTGTAGAGCTGTTTTTGTGTTATACCACACACTGGTCCACTGGCTTCAATTAAGTCAGGCATGTAAGCAAGCCATTTCCTGTTTATGAATCATTCTAAAAACATTCCTATGACAGTCTCCTCCAGTCATTCAGTGATAACCCCCTGAGTTCTTAGAAACTCTGTTTTTTTTCACTGAAAGGTGCGTTTGTTTAAATCAGAAGTGCTTTGTGAGGTAACAGCGTTCAGCTGAGGATGTTGCAGGTTGTACATCAATAAAAAGCCGTGGGCGGCTGTTTGCTCTTAGTCAAGAGGATGTGTAGTGAGAGATGTAAATGCTCAGGGGTTAATACCAAGGGAATTACTCCATCCGGCCGCTGACATCAGCATAGGTTTCTGGATGAGATGGCTCTTTCCCCAGCTCTGATGCCCCGTTGGCAGCGCAGCGAGACGAAAGGTCAGTGGAGGATCTCACGGAACAAATGTTTCTACACAAAGTGCCTTTGAAGCTGTGGTTTCTCTACACCATCATGGTGAAACAGCACTGACCTGCCCCGGGTGGGAGTGGAGAGGAGGGCTTGACACCGTTGGACTCATGGGATAGGCATGCTCTCAGAGCTGACAGCTGAGAGAGCAGCAATGTTTGTGAGGGGTCTGAAGGCTCCTGACAGCTTCTCCAGCCCAAATCTTAGTCATTTTGCAGGGAAGCACATAAGTTTAAAGCAAATACCATGCTTAGAAACACACTGACCACACTGCACTACTCTCTCCAGTGGTTTGCTACTCAAGCGATACTGTGTGTCATGTGGACTGAAAAGAGAGCGTAACAGGCATTATGATAGTAACATAAAGCTGAAAGTAACAACATTGTATAGTGCTACAATAGAAATAAAACTCTGCCACCTCGTATGTGCTGTGCAAGCAGGGATTCCCTCATTAGACAGCTCCTCTGGACTGGATATTGTTTTTTTTTGGGGGGGGGTATAAATATTAATTCTCTTTTCTTTGGATGAAGAGCGAAAACATCTTTCCATTAGGGGTGTTAACCCTGGTGTCCTGGCAGATTACACCCTGGCCTTTCTCAATCATGGCCTCCTAATCACCCCTGTCTCTGAACTGGCTTCATCACTCTGCTCTCCTCCCCACTGATAGCTGGTGTTCTGGCGCACTATGGCAGCCATTGCAGCATCAAGGTGGGGCTGCACACTAGTGGTGGTGAAGAGGAGTCCCCATTGCCTGTAAAGCGCGGGGAGTGTCCAGAAATGCATATAAGTGTATGGAATTTATTATTATTAGAACTACAAATGACTTATGTCATGAGCATGACTGCTTTGTCTTCCAAGCATTGTGGTAGTAAGGGTTAATTAATGTGTGTACCCATGATTCACAGTGAATTAAATGTTCTGAAAAGGCCTGAAGGGTGCTCCTTTGGAGATGTATAGAAATTGTTTTTTTTTTTTTTTTGGCAGGTTAAGTTGATGGTGTCTTTGCCTTTTTTAAACTTCCTTGGCAGTATGTCCTTTAAAGTCTGTTAATAAAACAGAAACACAGCATTCAGTAACTTGAGACTTAAAAAGGTCAGAGGAACGTAAGATGAGAGAGGTTGTTCATTAACAGCAAACTTTCTTGTTAATAAATGCTCAACCTGACTGTTTAAGTCACCCTTAAACACTTTTTGCTGAACTTAACTTCTCGTTTTCATTATCGAGCTAGGTCCTATGAAGAATGAATTCCAGTTGGGTTTCCTCTTTGAAATGTAAATTAAATACATGCCAGTTAAGTTCATTTCTAATTGAGTACATGTGGCAAACACCAGAGCTGTGCATTGTTTTGTTTTTTTAAATGCCATGCTCTATAATGAAGTGTACTGTATGTGTGAGCTTAATGTGTGATTTTAATTATGTGCTAATTGGCTTCATTAAAGGTAGAATGCAAGTAGCCATCAAAGTCCTTTAATGTTATCCTGCAATAAACCTTCCAAATGTCTCATGAACCTGAGATAATAGATATTTGAGCCAGGGTTGCTCATCAGCTAATAAGACGCATTGCGTGCTCTTGGACCCAGTACCTCACAGATGGTAGTGTTAACCGTGTTTTAATAGTGGAAAGAGATGACGCAGGAAGATCCCCCAGCTTTCCCGCTGTGCCCAATGAATTTGGGCTTCGTTGCCCGGTCATGCTGCCCTCTTCAGAGGCAGTAAAAAAAGGGCAGGAGCAGTCCCACACAGGGTGCCAGCACATTTCATCAGAGCCATTAAAGGCCCGACTTCTGAGTCACACTCCAGCACTCTCACTTCCAGTAACTTTCTCAGTCTGGCAGAGAACGCAGACAGCATTTCCCTGGAGCGGCACTCCATGTGAAACAATGAGAAGCTGGGAGATGAATGAATCCAGGGATGAGAGGAGAGCTCAAGCCCTGTTGTGTTGTGTGATCATGTTCTTCACACTGGCTAGGATCTGGCTCACCCAGAGTGGCGGTCCTGAACAAAGTCTCATTGTCAATGATGACTTCGGAAAGATGCTTTCTGTACTGTATGGTTTCAAAAACCACACTACAAACATATCACATTACAGTGGAGGTTATATTCTCTTTTATTTTTAAACTAAGTATGCTTATGGAAACAGCCTGCACATGTTTTTTGTTTTTGTTTTTCTCTGTAAATAACGGGGATGAGCCAGGACTTGTGTCTGTGGAAGGGATGTTTCAGAACCTCCATACAGCACAGAGGCTGTTTTACCACATGGTTCAAGGGCATCCTCAACACACAGGTCCACCAATCCACATGAGTACACATTTATGTGCAACATTGCATTGGCACATTGTACTGCCTTTATTTGTGATTCAGAGAGCTAGTCGGCGACCTGCTTGTGATTTTTACAAAACTGAGAAATGCATGCCATTGCATTACCTCTCCAGCAGGACCCAGCGGAGTGTCTGACAGCAGGGTCTCCTCGTTAAGCCTCAGATTTACTGCTTAGTTGTAGTTGAGTTTCTCGGGAAGAGAATGTTCCCTCTGCTAAAGTGCCTACCATCTTCAGCTGCAAACTTCAATCCGCTTTGCTGACGCTGAAGTCACATCAGCACAGCTCAGCCTGTCATTGGCATGAGCACAGTGGATTCAAGTCTCCACCCATCCCAGCCTTTTTTCAAACAGGGGCAAGGGATTTTGACACCTGGGCTTTGTGAGGTTCAGAAAGCTAATTAACTGAAGGCTTTTTCATAGGGGGCCCACAGGGAGGTGTAAATGAGGCAAACCAGTGTCAGAGAAAAGGTGCAGCAAATTTCCGTCTGATTAAATGGAGCAGAGGCGATTGTCGGTGAGGAGAGTGCCGAAGGGATGTGAGCCAAACTGTGAGAAGAGTTGGAATTTAACAGGGCAGGGAGAGGTACAGGCTCTGCCACCTGTCCACAGCCTACAAAGACTGCCTTCTTTACTCTGTATTCCTGAGGGAAGGACTCTTCCAGGACATCATGACTCACATCCTGCAGAGCCAATAGATATCCGCGATGCCAGGCTCGGGCATCCTGGATACGGTGGCCCCAGAGAGCAAAGCATTCCTCTTGTGATTAGAAAGACCATGAGGAAGGTTGGAAAAATGGCAGAAGGATAAATCCTGTCCGGTTGTTAAATCTCCATGATCCAAGAAACCTCATCAAGCTGTTTCTTAAGAGCTTCTGGTGAGTCAGAATGCTGTTTTCCTTTGTAGCCTTTTCTAAATATTCAGCCGTGTCGTTATAGAAGTACCTAGCCGCTACACTGTCCTTTGGCTATTATTACCTCATTTGAATTCAATTGATTTCATTTAATTAGTAAGCATCTTTTATTTTGGTCTCTGCTGCTCCTGGAACAAACAAAAAGTCCAAACCTATTACGTAAACTCTGAAAAAATGTTGGTGTTCTAGCAGAAACTGTTCTATTCAATGTCAAAGTATGGTGCTCTGTTTTGCTTTCGAGGTCTGTACATTCAAAGCTCCTATATATGATGAAGAGCTCTGCCACTCAGACTCAGAGGTTGTGCATGTATACACGTCTACACCCCCACCTAAACTGAGCTCTTGCTTCTGAACATCTTCAGCCGCTGAGCCCATTGTGGTGGACCAATGGCTGTCTGATCCCAGCCTTGTGGAGTCTTCCCTGGGCCCACACATAAGAACACGAGAAAGGTCACAAATAAGAAGATGACATTCGGCTCATCTAACCCATTAAATAGTGAGCCGCTAATTAATCTGAGGATCTCATCCAGCTGCTTCCTGAAAGAGGCCAGGGTATCACCATCATGGCTGTAAAGAAGTGGCTCCTATTAGCAGTTTTAACTGCACTTCCACATGTGTTCCAACTCTGTGCTGTGTCCACTCCTCCCTTTCAGAACAGCCTGGTTTCCCAGCCTCCTGCCCGTGTTTTTGGCTGTGCATCATGGAAATAGGGCGGATCTGGGTAATCCAGTGTGTACAATCACTAATCTGCTGTGAAAAAGTATTTCGTGCTGCACGAAGGCGGACAGCAAACAGGGAGCAGGCTAGACACTGCAGATTGCTGTTCCTCCTGGTCAGTTATGTCACTCTTCAGGGCCACCAAGCTATTCATTAGTGCTCTTATGACAAGGGAAGCTATACTTCTGTGGAACTAGGTGTTTGAACTTGGTGTATTTAGTGTTATAACAGGGCTCCTGTTCTGTTGCCGACACCACAGTTGTTTGCAATGGTTGTATTGCATTGTGGTGGCAGGCAAGCCAATGTGAACCCGACAGAAGGAATTCATACATTGACCTTAGGAGGTGACTAGCCTCCTGCCTTTTACACAAATGAATTGTATTTGATCTGTAAGCCTTAATCTGGACTGGACTGAAGTTTTCTCTCCTCTACATATCCTGGCTGTTAAGACTGCTTTTTCTCCATTTACTCCCTGAGGTATTTCATTAGAAATATCTGCATAAGCTCTTGTAAATGGAATACCTTAATAATAGCCAATGACTTCTCATGCTTTTGCGTAACTTCCGCAGCTTTAAAAAATTGAAGACGTCAATGTGAAATAACAGTCTCATGGGTAGCAAATTGTGTGCTGGCTCTGAATAAATTTAAAACTTCACTTTTGAGTCACTTTACACAAAAAAAATGAAATGTCATTGGATTCTGGTGCGAATTCAGGTGAGACTCGCTCACATTCAGGTGAAGTAGGAAGTGGGCGCTCATGCAGACAGTGGGTGAGAGGGGGGGCTCTGTGACTGTAGTGGTCTCCAGTACTAGTTGTGTACTGACTGAAGAGGTGGAATGTTGCCATGGAGATCTCCACTGTTGCACTGCTCGGACACCAGAGGAGATGCTCTTGATACACCAGTGCACCCCCGGGCTCTCTGTCTTTCACTTTTGAAAGGTGTTGCAAGCTGTTTCACAATTTAAATGGGAAAAAAACGTCAAGGTCCACAACAGGAGTGATGTTCATGGCCAGGAAGTGTAGAAACATTCTGTTTGAAATGATGAAGTTGTTTCAAATAAGTCTTTTTTTATTTATTTCTTATTTCTTATTTATTTTCTTAAATGTTTCTCTTCAGCATTTCAGATTGGAATTAACCTCTGTTTGTTTGTCTATAAGCTCCCCTTATTATAAAGAAAGCTATTATAAAGAAAGTACATAGTCTGCAAGTTTCATTCCAATATTTGTGCTGCATTTAAAAAAACATAAATCTTTAACATGAGCAGCGATGTAAGTGTCTCATGTATCTGGTCTGTACTCTTCTCCATGCCGCGTTTCCCTTTTAGGCATTACATTTTTATATGCTCTTATGCTTGTGACTAGATACTGTACATGTTGATAAGGCTTTCATCCCCCTGGACAGGCCCAATCGGCCACTGTTCAATCTTTCAAATATCAGTCATCTGATTTTACAGAAGGTGATTAAAAGTCCACCCACAGCAGAATAATGCATGTTTGCTTCTGAGGACCTTGGTGGAGTCATTTTCAGCCCTCATAGTAAAATGAATGTACTTGGTGTGTTAAAACCGAGGGAAATATGCGCTGTCGGATAAACACAGTGCAGAACATGGCACGTTCAGATTTGTCTTCACAAAGTGAGGTGCTGGAGTTCAGAAAAAAACTCCTTTCTCTCCCTCTGTCTGTGTAAATACTCTGTGACAATGATGGTCTTGAATGACCTGGATCAAAGTTGGCAAATTGAGAGTCAAGACTTAGCGAAGAAAAACAAAAACATGCTGTTTGTCATGTAATGATGAAAGGGGAGGTCTGACATTTGGATAGCATCTTCTTAGGCGCATGTAGGGGCATATGTTCCTTGTCTTACATAAGTATCTATTCTTCTTCTTTTTGTTTAGCAGTCGTTAGCAGAGCAGACAGCTGTCGCTTTGCAGAACCTGACCAATCTGTCAGCCTCAGCCTAGGGGTTGTAGTAGTAGTCAGGGCCCCCTCCTTGTACTGACAAATGATTAACTGGGAGCTCTGCTTTCGTGGGGAACCATCAGTAACCCTGGATGTCTTATTATTTCACTGATTGTTACACAGAATTGTTCTTCAGCTGAAGAACACAAGTAAGATTAAAAACAGAGGAGAGAGGCTTTTCAGCCCAAGTAGCCTGTTCCCATCTTCTTGAAAGAATTTTAAGACAACGCCAGCCACCTGAAAGATTTGAGTAAAAAAAGTGCCTTCCGTTCTTGTTTTTAAATGCTCTTCAACATAGTTTCCACTTGTGCTCTCTGCTTGTTGCTTCGCAGTTAATTCCGAAGAATTATTCCTCATTTGTTATCTGTAATTGGTAATTAGTCAATGATCAGTACACATCTCAGACTATGAGTACTATCCCATGTGTAACTTTCTTAGTAGTCTGTCATACTTCAGACAGTGCAGAAAGTCTGTTAGCCTGTTAATGGTCTTTTTTGATATAGGGTTTTACTCGTTTTAAATTCTAGTAATTGCTGCTGTGGGAGTGATGGGGAGAGTCCCTCAGATGCTGCCACCTAGTCAAGCAGTATAGCACAGGGAACCTCACCCCTCTTTGATCACACCTGTGACTGGTAGTGCTGGGAATCACAGCCTCAATGCCACAGGGAGCTGGGCTGAAATAAGAGCATAGTACAGTACCACAGTAAGAGTGCAGCCGTACTGGGAACTGACACACTACAAGGTCATTGGGTTCAGATAGGACATTGTACCAGACAAAACCACACCCCCTGGGAGCCTCTGTATACTGTGGACTTCCATTACACCACTGTGCCAGATGTAATCTCCACACTGCGTTTCGTTCCTTCTTAAAAGGAAATGCAATCTTCCTGTACAGCAAGAAAGGATCATTTTCTGGCGTTCACAAAATTCTTAAGAAGGAAGAGAAGGCTCCCTGTGTCACACGGCTCCAGGGGTAGTGGTTGCATGTTCGATGGCTCGGTGATGCAGCCTGGCATGTCCTGGAGTGGTGGAAAGCTCAGACTAGTAACAAGCTCAGTCTGCTGTAGGGGGATGCACCCACCCCCTCCCCGTCCCCATGACCACCCCATCGCTCTCCGTCTTTGTACTGCCAGTCCAGAGCCCTGTGTGCGTGTCAGCCGTGCCCCCACAGAGCCTTCCTCTCGTGGCCTGCAACCCCCATCACAGCTTCCCTGGCAGATCCGACCCGGCAGATTCCGTATCCCCTTCTAATCGGAATCCTGCGGGGCATGACCTTCTTCTGAAAGGGCGCTCGGTAAGACCCGCAGCCCCTCCCGGCGCAGGACGCGCTCTGTGTGCAGAAGACGCCTCTGGGCCCGTCCTGCACTGCTGCACTCGGACTGGAAAAGACAGTGCCCTCTATAATGCATTGTGTTTTTGTCCCCGGCACCCTGTTCTGCTACCAGTGATAGAAACAAGGGTTATCCAAAATCACAGATACGTGTTTCATTTGCATAAAACCCAGAAATGATTAATCCCTTGTATTGTACTGAGACCAGGATAGGCAGTTTTCCAATTTGTAGCATTGAGTGAACTGCTATTATTAGTATTAGTAGTAGTAGTAATACTGTTGTTGCTGTCTCAGTTCTGTCTGCAGACAGGAGAAAAACACTTCAGTTCATGCACACAGGAGGCAAGGTATCTGCTGAAAGGACAGTCATTCTTTCCCATCAGTATACAAGTAACAAAGGTGTCTTCCCATCTGTTGTACAATATAAACGGCACCTGTCCTCAGCCTGTTGTAATCCTGTAGAAATCCTGTAGAAATGCCCGTCTATGAGAGGTGGCCACTTGGCCCATCTAGCCTGCCTGGTAGTTGGGTAGTTATCTGTTACTATTTTGTTTTCAGAATAAGTTGCCCAGCCCAGCATACCTTATGGTTGGAGGTTACCGTTCTGAAAGTTTTCTGTAGCTGTCCAGGCAGTCTGTGCTCATCACTGTTCAGGCAGTGCTGTCTTTTTGGGGTGACCTGAGGCTGAGGAATAGCTATCAGTTTTGGGATGAATGGTTGCAATATGGTAATACAGTGGTCTCATTAGAGCTAATATTTCTTCAATTAAATTGGAAGTACATCCATAGTCTAAAGTACATAATCTAAACGTGCCACTTGTGCTCCTTTCATTTGCAGCCTTTCTCATTTTCCTGTCATAGAGACTAATATTCAGGAGGAGACAGACTTACACAGACTCATGCAGGGTAGACTGTCTTAACCCGACCCTGAGCTGCATTAGCCTATTCTGGGAATGCGGCAGGCCATTAGAGTGATGATTACATCGTCAAATTAAAAATGTCCACAGAACTTTTCTGTGTCAGTGCAGCAGCTGACATCAAGAAACACTCCGCTATAAAATTACCTTTAGATCCCCCTGTAGCCCTTCTCCGAAATCTGGGCACGTTTCAGTGCGTTCGCCCTTTATTTCTGCGTTTCACCACTGGAGCACAGCGGTGAATGTAGCTGCCAGGAGTGCTCATGCAGATTTTCATTGTATTGACGTGAATTGATTAAATCAGCAGACACACGCGGCACGGCACACACCCTCCTCTGACAGCCAAGATGGAAATGCACATAAAAGGCAAACCGGATTTACTGTGAAGGTAATATGTTTTCTGTGCTGGAAGACGCATACAGACGTCCTGGGGGGATTTTTCAGATGGATAATGTGCTGTTTAAAAGTCAAGGATTTGTGCGTTCCTACCCCCAGGCCCAGATTCTGCCGACAGACTGAGCCCTGCCATTAATGTAAACTCCTTCAGACATCTCTCTAAGACGCACAGCCGCCTGTCATCAGACCTTCACACTCCTATAATAAGGCCATTTTATTCCGAGAAAAATAATCCTCAGATGTCTGTCAACTGCCGTCTTGCACAGGTTATCCTTGGCTGCACTCCTCATGAAGAACTCTGTGTTCACGTTTGCCCATATTCCGCTGAAGTTCTTACTTACTTCAGGAGCCCAGGACTGCTGTTCTGGGCTGTAAAAAATCTATCCACTGCACCACAGTAACAGTTTCAGCCGACAGGGTGAGAAGAACTATCAGCCCCAAGAACGTGGGAGCTGAAATGCATGGTTGTAAACCTCCAGAAATGCTACGTCTAAACTAAACTTTCAGTTAAAGGTTATGTTTGGATATAAATCTCTGAAACAGCTCTTGGCAAATAATGTTTTGGAGCCCGAGACTGTATGAAAGATGCTTTTGCACTTCAAAACGGAAAAGAAAAAAAGGATCTGTGACTGCAAGTAATGCTATTTTGTGGTTTCTGTCGGTAGCTCTTGAATCAGCACGTTCTGTGCCATAGGATTTGGCCATTTTGTTACCCTTCCAACGTTTAGGAAATGACCAAACACAGCTGAGCTGAGCAGGCTGTTTTCTGTTCTGAATTTTCCTTCCTGCTCCAATACGAATTCGAGTTAAGTACATCTGGAGCTCCCTAGAGCCTGTTCCCCCAGTGTGTTGGGGATTTTAGAGTAAAGGATTATGTGGGATTGAAGTGGATCAATCTTACTTGATTAAAATTGATTCTGATGCTCAAAGATGAAGTTACAAATGAATGAGTTCAAACCAGCTGAACAGCACTTCATTTACTAAGTTGAACAGAGTGAGCTCTGTTGTATTTCATACGCACTGATGAGCGTGTGCCACACAGCCAAGATAATGAGTTCCAGTTCACTTTTGAACTTTGTAGCTTTGAGCAATAACAAGTCAGGCAGAAATGCCCAACTTGTAACCACTATATCCCTTTGAACATTTTGATGACCTTCACAGGCGCACTTACACAATTTCTCTCTGCTCTTCGCATTTACTTCCCCTCTTGCAGAAACACAGAGGCAAATTTTTGTCAGGTTTTGTTTCTGCTCCAAAACGTATTACACCACCAAATGCTTCTGATTCTGTGAAAAGCCAGAGACTATTGTAGTAATCTGTACCTTGCAGCATGTGGTCTGGTGCACCACATTCATGAGCAAGGGGGTGAGTCGCTTCTGTGGATAAAGTGATTCACAGACCTGTTAGGGATTCCTCTCCCAAAAGCAGGCAGGAGCAGACATTATTGTATTTATTGTATTCAGTGGCGGTGCAGACCTTTCTTTTCACAATACTATCTGTATGAGTTATGGGATAAGCTACACAGCTTTGGATGCCTTGTCTTCTTACTGGAAGTAGGAGCAGGTGTACACGGGCTCTTGAGGTTCCTCTGACGAGAGAGACCTTTTGCCTCTGTCACTGATCGGTTGACGCCACAACTTCTAGCCCAAGTCACTTCTTTCTCAGTGTGTTTGTTACCACTGTTGATCAGTCCAGTACTTGCTGACCGGGTCCTGGAGCAGAGTCTGCGTCAGTCACAGCTCTTCGCTCCTCATGGCAGCAAGGGGATCGCAGAGTCGCGCTTGTTCGTGATCCTAGCTCTGAGTCGGCCGGGCGCTGTAGCTTCATGGTACTGTGGAAGCTGGTGACGTCTGTGGAGATGAAGAGAAATATATTTCCACCTTGTGTCTTACATTAGCACCTAGGATGAGGAGTCAATTTTCAGCAAGGCTCCTGTTTTTCTATTCTAATTCCCTCTATAAAACCGATTCCCTTTAATTCCAGTTCTGTAAATGTAAAAGAAAGGGAATTGGAATTGACCCCAACCCTGACTGACACTGTTTCATGGAAGCTTTGATTGTTGATCTACAGTTTGTTTCGTATTCTATTTTGAGCTTTAAATAGCTCCTACTTGTAGGTTTGTCTGCCTCCTGCTATCATAGATCGCAGATGAGATGCCACTGTCAAATCATTGTAGTTGGTGAATTAATATTTAAAGCACAGTGATTAACATAGTTGGCGTGGATGGGAACAGACCCTGTGTCTCCTGTAGTAAATGTGCTACTTTGCTCTGTAACATGCAGAGAATAATGTCTCCCTCTCCTAGTAACTCTTTACTTTTCTGTTGACAGGACACGGCTCTGGACCCGGGAGAGGATGTTGCCCTCCTGTCCGTCAGTTTCGAGGATGCTGAAGCCACTCAGGTGTTCCCCAAGCTCTACCTGTCCCCCAGCATCGAGCAGTAAGACTTTACTCTTCCCCTGTCTCTTCCGGCTGCTGTCACATCCAACAGGAATCCAGAATATTATTTCAATTCTTTACACAGCAAGGAATTTCAAATGCAGAAAATCTTTGAAAAGCAAGCTAGTGTGGGTATGTAAAAAGCTGTAGTCTAGTTCATTCTTACCAAGCTTGGACACACCAGCAGCAAGATATCCAGCATTCATACAAGTCAGATCTCTGATTTCATTTGATACTGCACAGGAATTTAGTCTTTTTAGTCTCCAACACAAACTGCATTGGGATTCATGGGAAACCATTAAGACTGAATTGTGTTGGATGGCTTCCACCTCCAGTGTTTTTTAAAGAAATGGCTGATATGTTCTTACATAGAATGCAGTGTACATTTGGTATAGTGTTAATGTCATAAGAATAAATTGTTAAAATTGCAACATAAACTTCAGAGTCTTCTACCCACGTATGAGTGCGTGTTATGGTTTTCAAGACCAATGTTGGGTTGATGGATAGTGAAAGAAAGTTTCATTAAAGTCTGAAGAAATATCATTGTCCAAGCAAGTACAGTTCCAATAACAATAAGTATTATATTCAGTAAATTAACGAATGACGCCACTAGAGACAGGCGGTGACCATGCTCACAGCTGCAGGTTGGTTTCTCACGCAGAATTTGCGTATTTGTCCATCTTTCCAACCCGTCCTGTATCTCCCTCTCTCCTGCTGGGGCTGCAGGGTTAGGACAACTCTTGCAAACCCTGACTGACTCAGGCACAGAGAGACACTGGGACCTGTCTTACCTGCCCCAGCACACAGCAGGCCACATGAAACAGACCACCAGCTTCTTCTTATCCTGTGTACACCAGGGCACCTCGATTTTCCAAAGCATGCCCATGTCTGGAGTTTGTCATGCTATCCCAATGTGAAGTATAAACGCGAACATACTAGCACTTTGGATTAAGTGACTTATCCCAGTGTAATTATATTTGAACAAACAGAGGATTTCCTGTTGAGTTCAAATTGCATGTGCTTGTAATATGCTTACATTCACTATTTCACTACGTATTTCATCATTATTCATGAAAGAATAAGAAGGAATCTCAAAGGACTGCTTTGAAGAACATAAGAAAGGTTACAAACGAGAGGAGACTATTCGGCACATCTAACCCTTCTGCTAGCTAGTAGCGTATTTATCCATCCAGCCATTTCTTAAAAGAAGCCGGAGTGTTGGCTTCAACAACATGGCTGGGTAGCTTGTTCCACATTCCCACAACCATTGGGTAAAGAAGTGCCTCCTGTTCTAGGTTTAAATACACTTCCAACGTTGTTTCCACTTACAGTACATCCTCTGGTTCATGTTTCACTGTTGATTCTGAAGAAATCCACTGAGTTGACTTTATCAGTTAATACATTGAGTAACTGGTAAAGGTCCCCTCATTGTCTTCTCAGTTCGAGACAAAAGGGTTCGGCTCTTCCTGACTGTTAAATATGCCTTAAGAGCAGAACGTGCTAGCTGAAAACTTGTGCGGCACTTGATCTTCATCAAAGCATGTAATTGGATGCCATTATGTCTGTTTAAGCTTGTAAGGTCAGGAGTCAGCTCAAACAGGCAGTTGGGAAGCCCTGTTATTTTCCTAGCCAGTCAGATGCAGGTGTGTTGAAAGAGGTACTTAAGTCTCACCTCTTGAGCTCATTCCCTCCAAGTCCTGTGGGCTCCTCCAGTACTGCTCTGAGACAATATTTCCTGATACTTATTTATGAGTGTGTGCCTTGTTGCACTGGGTTAAGAGGCTGTATCCAGGCATCCTCTCCTACTTTTCAGCTCACATAGGCTGCTAGATTCATGGTGACAGGTTATTTACTGCCCCCCCCCCCCAACATCTCCTTGGAAAGAACTAAAATACACCGTCACTTCAACACAAGAGGACAAACAAGCATTTGGGGAAAATAGTTCTCCGAGCCTCTGTCCCGGTATGTGTCAGCGTCCCTGCTGTTCTTATTGGTGTAAATTGTACTTGACTTATTTTCAATTAGCAGAAGACAGTCTCAGAGTAAGCTCAAAGATATGTCTATTGTATTCAGTGTGCTTCTGTTAGTGCTGTGTAATCTGCTTAGAATTTATGTAGTTAATCAAGTTTGTCATCATTTTGGCTTTTAAAATTGAATTATTTCTTATGACACATCATGGTTTGTATTAGCATTATATGACTAATTAAGTTGCTTCTTACTTACAGCTGATGTCAAATAAGCATTCAGTGAAAGGAGTATTCATTGTGTCTTGCTGTATATTTATACTGAAAAACAAAAGCTGCCAAATGCACACCTGGTCTTAGGCCTTTGAATTTAATAACAGGTTTTAACCACTCACTACCTCAGGCTCTTTAGGAGTGTGAGATACAACATAGATTTACAAAAGAAATGGTCTTTTCTGATATCTTCTTCACAAACACAGAAATGACTTCCCTCTTATTCAAGTAATCCGAATTTTCAGTTTTCCGCACTAAATGAAAGCAGTAACTCTCTGAGCATGTAAGCACTACAGGCAGGCCCAATATTTGACCTTAGACCAGCATGGATGTGTAAAACAAACCTTTTTGTGTCTCTCTTTTATCCTAAACTTCATTTACCTTGTGAGTCTGGTCATGGGCTGCTTGGTCGATTTTATTCTTCGTCCACCACAGAAGCTTCAGTTATTTATCACAGCAAACTGCTGCTCTTGGGAGGGCTGACCTTGCCTCAGGGAAAGCAGTGAATTTCAGAGCCTCTGCCTCTCCAGGGTAAAAGGAACAAGCTAATCACTGCCCAGGGCACCGTGGTGCCGGTAGTGGGATTCGTGAAGGCAGTAGGGAGGGAGTGGGGATTGTGGGCGACCTGGCAAAAAGACAGAGGCTCTGTGAGAACAAACGGCAGCCAGCAAAGCAAACAATAAAAGAACAAGAAAAAAAAATTCTTTTGCATTTACTGCTGTTGTTTTTCCTTTTGCCTTTTTATGCCAGAACTGTTCTGTTTCTGTGTTTTACAAGGCCTCAGGGCCTCTTGTTCCTTGTCATAGATCCCGCATATGTTTTTAAAAGTTTCGTCCATCTTCGGGAGAGAGAAGGCTTGGAGGAAATGCAGCACTGAAGGCCGTGTTAGTTACGTTTTAAACTTTTGTTTTTACTCATGCTGAAAGCAAAACAACAATTTCCAATGGATATTCTGCTGCTCTGACTCCAGTGCCCTAGTCAGAGCAGTAGCGCATCTGTGGTGGGTTTTGAGTCTGCATCATCCTGCTGCAGAACTCCACTCCGGCCTGAGCTTAATTCACTAGCTAGACCCATTTTTTAATTAGTTTTGAATTCATCTTGGAAACACACCCAGAATAAATGAAGAAAGCTGAGGACAAGAGAACAGAGACGTGAGACTATGCAACTTCGGTTTTCACACTACAATGATCTATTCCAGTCGTAGTACTTAGTAATATTAGTATACTCCTTAATAATGGTGTTTGCAAATGAACTGCTGAACCAACGATGAGTTGAAACAGGGACCTATAGTGTAATGGAGCATCCCAGTGATGAGACACAGGCACAGCCCTTTGGTTGTCTCTATCAAGAGAGGGATGGGGCAGAAGATCATGTTTTTCAAGCTGGTGTGAATCTCAGATCCCTGGTGGGCCAGTGGTTAGGATTTGGAACAGTCTTTGCTGCAGCCCACATTCAAATCCCACTCAGGAAATGTCTCTTTTAAGGCAGACTGGGCTCCAGACCGGAGGTTTATGAGTTCAGATGCTAAGCAGGATCAGGATGAGTTACCTCATTCCAACTTCAGTCAGATTGCATTGTGCTGTACTGTACTACACTATATTGTACTGTGTTGTATATAGCTGTATTGTACTGCACTTATTGCACTACTGTGTATATTTGTATTACACTGTCTTCTACTGTACTGTACAGTATTGTAAACACCCTAATTATACTGTATTAAACCATACTTTACAGTAATATATTGTGCTGTTTTGTGTAAAATTGTATTTGGGCGTTAAAGTATTGCACTGTACTGTACAGTACAATAGTGTACTATATTGTATACACCTGTGTTGTACTGTAGTGTATTGTGCTGTACTGTACTATATTGTACTGTGTTATGCTGTACTGTATTGCGTAGTACTGTGCTGTATTTTGTATTGAGTTGTACTGTGTTGGACTGACTGTACAGTACTGTCTTGTACTATATTCTATACACTGGGATTACATTGAAATGTATTTTACTATGCTGTACAGTACTGTATTATGTATACCAGTATTGAACTGTAGTGCATACGTACACGTAAGATACACATAATGTACACATTGCATAACATGCACAATACATACACGTAACACGTACGTAACATAAAATATATATTATATACATAGCACATTACATACACATTTGATGATGTGCACGTAACATAACCTTTACAGTATACACATGGCTCATCTTTAATAATGGGAAAGCAAAGGCCATATTACCCTGCAACTCACAACTGGCAACCCACTGAAGCTAAGCAGGAGTGAGCCTGGTCAGTACCTGGATGGGAGACCTCCTGGGAAAAACTAAGGTTGCTGCTGGAAGAGGTGTTAGTGGGGCCAGCAGGGGGCGCTCACCCTGTGGTCCATGTAGGTCCTAATGCCCCAGTATAGTGATGGGGACACTATGCTGTAAACAGGCACCGTCCTTCGGATGAGACATAAAACCGAGGTCCTGACTCTCTGTGGTCATTAAAAATCCCAGGGCGTTTCTCGAAAAGAGTAGGGGCGTCCTGGCTAAATTTCACATTGGCCCTTACCAATCATGGCCTCCTAAAAATCCCCATCTATGAATTGGCTTCATTACCCTCTGCTCTCCTCCCCACTAATAGCTGATGTGTGGTGAGCGTTCTGGCGCACTATGGCTGCCGTCGCATCATCCAGGTGGATGCTGCACATTGGTGGTGGTGGAGGGGAGTTCCCATTACCTGTAAAGCGCTTTGAGTGGAGTGTCCAGAAAAGCGCTATATAAGTGTAAGCAATTATTATTATTATTATTATTATTATTAAAGGCATTTTGCAAAAACTGTTAAGATGCAGGAGATGTCTGGTGCAGACACCTTTTCAGATCACGTGTCACCTTTTCAGATCATGTTGCTTGTGATTCTGATTTCGTTATGATTATTTGTTAAATGCTAGTTGAATCATAATTAACTACCAGTCAAATCAGTTGACTACAGAGCCTGGTATAAGACATTATAGTTACTTGGAAGTACACTCCTATGGTATTCTCCCAAACATGAACAAAATAAAAATGCTCTAACCCCTGCATTAACAATGAGATGATCAAAGATACTGGGGTGCCTATCAAACAGGGAATCCCACAGCTTCCCGGGAGCTTGCAGGCATGTGGTGACATCAGAGAGACGCGCCAGTTCTCCAATCAGCGCCAACCCTCCTGTGAGGTCACTGCAGAGTTAGCAGCAAGATGCATCGTGAGTGCCTCGATATTGGCTGGGTTTGGGGAGCCTGTCTGCCCTTCCTCAGTCTCCCGGCGTGGGTGCTGAGGCCACTGCTGTATGCTATGTCACTAAGAAAGCGGCCTGTTCCAAGTTGCGTGGGCAGTCATTAACAAAAGATTGGAGATTTTGATGTTTAGCATAAAAAAGATTGCTGTCTTTTTTTTTTTTTTGCTGCTGTTGTATTGCAAATGTGTGTTATCCGTTTTCATGTTGGCCTGGTGTTGGGCTCCCATACAAAGGATCTCCTGTTTTGTTTGCTTAGATTGAGGGCTGATTAGCAGGGCAGGACCATCCTCATCACTTTCTCTAATAGTATGAGATGGCAGGACCACAGCCTGGCTCTCAGCCTGTCCTGCAGGGTCTCTTTTTTCTTTGTTTCCCCCTTGTTTTTTTTCACTCAGATCTTTCCCACTCGTTTAACAGCAGCGTTGCAGGTGGTATGGCGATTGTACTTCATTTTTAAACAAGCTGTACTGTTACATAAACCTGCGTGGGCTTTGTTTTGCCCTGAAGCACAGAACATGTAGTTGTGGACCAAAAAAGATTTGTGCAGCTCATCCTTTATAGTCTCTTACTTTATTTTGTTTTGCCTTCGTCCAGCCCAAGGAAACTCTTTTGGAATGTACATCTATCCAGTGCCTCACTTTACTGAGACCTTTATCCCTTCATTAATGCAGTAAAGCCTGATATGACCATCACTGCTCACTGTTGCCTGCCTAGGATTAGTACGCCACAAGAAATTTACCATGAAAGTTCATTTGTGTAGTTTTTACTACATTTGTTCTTTGTACTTTTCTCTTTTTAAAACCGAGGGCAAGAGGCACTTCACTGCGCAAAGGGTTGTTGGAGAGTAACAAGCTGCCCAGGCCTTAAGTTGAAGCTGATACCCTGGCATCTTTTAAGAAACAGTTTTATAAGATTCTTGGATCAGTTAGCTACTAACTACCAAACTGGCTAGATATGGCGAATGTCCTCTCGTTTGTCAGCTTTCTTATGTTTGCTTTATAATGCTCATTATAATTATAGTATGTTACAGTGTAACATTATTGCGATAAATCAATGCAATAAGTTTCACTGTATTCTCCTCACACATTTATGTGCTGTCTCACAGAATTTAAAGTTATAAGTAACTGTTAAACTCCAGGTCAAACTTAATCTTTCATTGCATATTTATTTAATGAAAGTTTTTCAATGAAGCAGGAAAAATGTGTTTATAATCAATGAACAGGGCAGATAATATCCTTATTATTTAATGGATTTTTAATAATGTTCTGTACAGTATTAAATTGTACAGTTGAATAAATTCTGACTTGAGTTTGTGACCTTGTTTAGGACTCGTAAAGTCATTACTATAAATACAAGACGAATAGCTGTATTAAGACGTTAAATAACAGCTTTTACTCTCATAACTCCGTTTCATTTACACTATGTTTTACTAGGCTGACTTTTAATCGGCAGCTGGCCAAGTTTAGTGAGTTGTAGTGATTGTATGATTAAGTGGTCCTCCTTGCGGTTGTCCTGGAAGTCAGATATTGTCCTGAGAGCAGCATTAGGATAGAACAGTGAGAGATTAACAGTGTATATCTTGAAAAACTGGTGAAATCCCCGCTCTTGGCTTCAAGACCAGATCCGGTTCTTTGTAGTGTTATCTGATATCTCCATTTCCCTCTTCAGCTCTGTAGCCCTGGTTAAGCAACCTTGGCGTGGGTGTCATATTGGAAGAACTGGCTGATTCCACCCCCAAGCAGGCTGTACCATATTTCAGCATATGAAGGCAGGTTCAAGTAGCTCGTGAGCACCTTGGGAGTAACCTGTTCACGATAAAGAGCCTTATGTAAACCTCAGACCTATTGGTTGAACTGGTCCATTGCTTGAGCTGTGTGCAGTGAGTATTTCACATCTGGGTCTGAAAAAATGGCTATCATGAGAGTCATTGCAGAGTGCCATCTCGTTATTAAGCTGCATATCTCTATAATTTTAACTTGACCTTTCCTTGGTTCTTTTATTAGAGAATCATGGGGCACACAGACACTTCATTTAACCTTCCATCTCCTCTCCATTTGCACTCTGTCACCTCTCATCCTTGTTTGCCCAGTCACTTTAAGCCTTCTTGTCTTGCACCTGACTTGCCAGTGTGAGCAAAAGCTATCAGGGTCCTAATTGCAATTAAGGCCTTTTGTTGATGAGGTGTGCGCTGTCAGTGGAGGATCACATTAATGTGTCATATGAAGGCTGATGGAGCTGCAGGGCAGATCGCATCACGAGATTGTGCAGAGATGGCTCATGCCCAGATGAGGCCTGGAGGTTTGGGGGCAATCTCAGTACCTTTCATGCCCCTGCCCACTTGTTGTCTTTAAAGACCGGAGCCATGTGCTGTGACTAAGAGGGAAACCCTACGCTGTGTTCTCTAATCCAAGGTCAGATTGTTTTCAGGTTGTCTTCTGGCTCTTTTTTACTCTTAACATAGAAAATATCAAAGGTTTTGAGGCTGTCTTATCACACCTGGTATCGCAGCATAACTGAGTACTCTATTACCTGATTGATGATAGGGATAGGAGAGCAGGCATTGAACATGTTTTGTTGCAGTTATTAAATAGGAAAAAAACTCATTGATTGATAATGTTTATATATTATATATCATCGATTCCCTACCTTTTTGAGTGTGTGGGCCCCTTTTCAATTTCCAAACATTCCGTGGACCATTATACAATGCTGGTTGTTTTTTCAGTGTTTGGTTTACACCAAATGTGTAAGTCTTATACAGTGACCAGGAGAAGTAGATAGAGGAGTTATTTGCCAAATGTACAACGGGATTCTTACCCGCACCATTCTCTCAGGATACGCACAGTCCAGCAGACAAGTTCCATGATTGTCAAAGAGCACCTGGATGATCTACAATTCTAGGGGTAGAATGTTCTCTTGAGAGACAAGTCAAAAATTGACTTTTTTGGTCACAATGAGAAACATTTTGTGTAATGAAAACAAACTCTTTCTTGTGGTGGTGGGAGTGTGATGGTTTGAGGCTGCTTTCAGGACCTCGTCAGCTCCCCATCATTGACACAGCCATGATTGGAATGTATCCGCAAAGTTTGGAGGAGAACGTCAGGCCAGCCAAAAGAGACACATGAGAGACGTGCATCAAGACAATGATCCTTATACTCACAGGCAGAGCTCACAAGAGAATGTCTCTTCTTCTAATTAAAGAAATTTGGCATTTCACACAAAGTCAAAATGTTGTGGCAGAACCTGAAGTGAGCTGTTCATGGACAGCCTCACATGTCTCTGACCTGAAGCAGTTCTGTAAGAAACAATGGGCCAAAAGGTATAAAAACCAATGCGGGAGATTTATTAACAGTTACAGAACACATTTCGTTTCTAAATGTTCAGTGCCGTCAGTTACTGAATCTAAGTGTTCTAGGATATTTACTTTTATATTGCTAGTAAAATAATCCATACGTATATGTCTTTGTGTTATACTTATCAGGTTCTCTTCATCCTTTATTAAGACTTTCTTGAAGATCTAATTACATATTAGCTCTAAAGTATACCTGTACAAGAACACAAACCAACCTAGAGGTTCACACCCTTTTGTAGGCACTTTAGGTATGTAGGTAGGGATTAACATTTCACTGATTACACCAACTCGTGTAAGCACTTAAAGGGGAGCATTAGTATTTTGAAATCTTATTCTGAGTTATATTGGTTGGTTGTCATAATGTGAATTGCAGATTTCTCCTGGGTACTGCCTCAATAAGGAAAGGCTAGGGTTTGAGATGCTACCTTCCTTGTGTCCAGTTCTTTAAATTGTTAGCGAGAGACCTGTAGTGCACAGCTAGCTGGTAGTAGAGTAGATTGAGTGGGTCAAGAACCACTGTATGCAGAGCCTGTGCAGATCAACCCCAAGAAATAAAAATGGAATAATAGAATGGAATGTAAAAAAGATTAATAGGCAACATCTGCCCACTACACCTCAATGCAGGAACATGACCAAATTAATCATTTTCAGTATTGGGAGTTTATATTTATGAGTACTACATGATCATCCTCTAGAGATACCATCAGTGCAAATCCTATATCCCTGTTAATAGTCTAAGATGTACCAAAGACCTTGTTCTATGTGACGGCAAAATGACAGAATGAGATCTTTTTTTAACTTTTCTGAAATCCATGCTTTGTCTTAAATTGAGCTGCAGGACTGAAAATAGCAGAACTGGAACATGAAGAATTATAACAGAAACGCAGTGCTGATGCAGTGTGGTGCTGTGAATCACCCGTTATAAAGGGACTGTTTTCTTATTTCTCTGTCCTACTCATCATGCTGTTTTATTTGGCTGAAACTTTCTCCAAAAAAAACTTACATATAGCAGGGTATTTTACTGGAACAATTTCAATAACAGGTGCAGCACGGTGGTTCAGTGGTTGGAATTGGGTCTCTGCTGGGTGCTCTGGTTTCCTCCCACAGCCTATTTATAGGTTCACCGGCTTCTGGAAAACTGGCCCTCGATTGAGTTTGTGTATGTGTGTGTCCTGTAATGGACCGGTGTACCATCCAGGGTGTGCCCTGCCTTGCCCCAATTACTTGCTAGGGTAAACGATGGCTTCCCTGTAACTCTGTATTGGATGAAGTGATTAAGAAATGGAGGCATGTAATTTTGCATGAGGTACCTTGATCAATGATCCAACAGCAAGAGTCTTGCGTGGGATTTGAATTTACAGTCTTCCAGTTATGAGTCCAGAACACTGACTATGCTCCTGGGATATACAGTGCCTTGCGAAAGTATTCGGCCCCCTTGAACTTTTCAACCTTTTGCCACATTTCAGGCTTCAAACATAAAGATATAAATTTTTTATTTTATGTGAAGAATCACCAACAAGTGGGACACAATTGTGAAGTGGAACGAAATCTATTGGATTTTTGAAACTTTTTTAACTAATAAAAAAATGAAAAGTGGGGCGTGCAAAATTATTCGGCCCCCTTGCGTTTGTAGAGCCACCTTTTGCTGCGATTACAGCTGCAAGTCGCTTGGGGTATGTCTCTATCAGTTTTGCACATCGAGAGACTGAAATTCTTGCCCATTCTTCCTTGCAAAACAGCTCGAGCTCAGTGAGGTTGGATGGAGAGCGTTTGTGAACAGCAGTTTTCAGCTCTTTCCACAGATTCTCGATTGGATTCAGGTCTGGACTTTGACTTGGCCATTCAAACACCTGGATACGTTTATTTGTGAACCATTCATTTGTAGATTTTGCTGTATGTTTGGGATCATTGTCTTGTTGGAAGATAAATCTCCGTCCCAGTTTCAGGTCTTTTGCAGACTCCAACAGGTTTTCATCCAGAATGGTCCTGTATTTGGCTGCATCCATCTTCCCCTCAATTTTAACCATCTTCCCTGTCTCTGCTGAAGAAAAGCAGGCCCAAACCATGATGCTGCCACCACCATGTTTGACAGTGGGGATGGTGTGTTGAGGGTGATGAGCTGTGTTGCTTTTACGCCAAACATATCGTTTTGCATTGTGGCCAAAAAGTTCGATTTTGGTTTCATCTGACCAGAGCACCTTCTTCCACATGTTTGGGGTGTCTCCCAGGTGGCTTGTGGCAAACTTTAGACGAGACTTTTTATGGATATCTTTGAGAAATGGCTTTCTTCTTGCCACTCTTCCATAAAGGCCAGATTTGTGCAGTGTAAGACTGATTGTTGTCCTATGGACAGACTCTCCCACCTCAGCTGTAGTTCTCTGCAGTTCATCCAGAGTGATCATGGGCCTCTTGGCTGCATCTCTGATCAGTCTTCTCCTTGTCTGAGCTGAAAGTTTAGAGGGACGGCCAGGTCTTGGTAGATTTGCAGTGGTCTGATACTCCTTCCATTTCAAGATGATCGCTTGCACAGTGCTCCTTGGGATGTTTGAAGCTTGGGAAATCTTTTTGTATCCAAATCCGGCTTTAAACTTCTCCACAACAGTATTACGGACCTGCCTGGTGTGTTCCTTGGTCTTCATGATGCTCTCTGCGCTTTCAACAGAACCTTGAGACTATCACAGAGCAGGTGCATTTATACAGAGACTTGATTACACACAGGTGGATTCTATTTATCACCATCAGTCATTTAGGACAACATTGGATCATTCAGAGATCCTCGCTGAACTTCTGGAGTGAGTTTGCTGCACTGAAAGTAAAGGGGCCGAATAATTTTGCACGCCCCACTTTTCATTTTTTTATTAGTTAAAAAGGTTTCAAAAATCCAATAGATTTCGTTCCACTTCACAATTGTGTCCCACTTGTTGGTGATTCTTCACATAAAATAAAAAATGTATATCTTTATGTTTGAAGCCTGAAATGTGGCAAAAGGTTGAAAAGTTCAAGGGGGCCGAATACTTTCGCAAGGCACTGTAGTACCATCTAATTTTGTAATATTTAATACTGAAGTGAAGTCATGGCTTAAAGCAAACCAATCATGCAATCATTAATCTTCTGATGTCTCTTTTAATGGCTAATAACATGTCATGTCAAGTGTTTGTCTTCTAATGTGCATCTTGCAGTCTTTGATATACTGTATTTATTAATTGTCGTACAATTTACCATTTGTAAAAGCTATTGTCTATTTATACAATTTGTTTTTTAATGTTTTTCTAGTCCATGTCTTGCATTTTGTTGGCTGTGTCCTGCCCAAAGCCTACAGATCTAAATTAGGTTTTTAGTTAATGCTAGTGGAGCTAAAGAGCTGTGCCTCAGATCAATAAACTAAACTAAATTAATCCGATTAATTCCCAACTATTTTTTCAGATGAAAGGACCTGTTTATCTTTGTGTGGTTTCTTAAACTGCATTAAGTTTCTTAAAAAAAATCAGAGATTTGAAAAAGAAATATGCATCTTTTCAGTATCTCTCTCGAGCTTTGAAAGCAAGGCTGTTCATCTCAGCCCAGCCCAATTTCCTTTGGAGACTTCAGCAGTTCCCTCAGCTCCATCCCTCAGTAATCAATCGCATTATCCTCGCCGCGCTGCGCTGCAAAGTCCGTAGTTTCACATGTAGGACCATGTTGTTGATTGACTGCTAGAGCAGGTGGTGGCACCAACAAAATCCATAATCGCTTGTGGAGGAGAAGGCGGCCTAGCACTCAGTCATCAACTAACCTCTTACTAAATCTTTCCATTCATTTACAGATTTAGCTTTTCCACACCTCCCCTGGAATTAGTCAGTTCCCATCTCTTTGGTCCCCCTTTCTTACCCTTCTGTGTAATCTCACACTCTCTCCTCCACTCCCTCACTTACACCCAAAGACGTCTCTGGACTTTCAGAGTCATATTAGCCTCTGCTTGTTCTTTGCAGCCAACACCCCGCCCCCTTGCTCAGAGCCCCCTAGTTGAATGAGCAGCGCTACAGGCAGAAGACTTGGTTTGAGGGGGCCGGTCCGGTCAGTTGCCTGTGGGTAGATTTGTATAGGAACCTGCAGTAGGCAGCACTGAACAAGCTATTTGCAGACCGTAGGTGTTTCACACAAGTGGAGTAATTCAGCCTCGTGACCTTTTCTTTTGAATAACCCTTATTACTCTCGCCCCACCCTTCTACTGCCATCTTTTAGTCCATGTGGTTTGTTTTCCCTGCACGGCTGGATTTGTTTCTGCTGGTGGGGCAGGGTTGCCTGAGCCTCCCTATTTTTTCTGTTGTGTTTTGTACTCTTTACGTCAGACAGCTCTGCACCAAGAAAGTAGGCAAATATGTAGCACCCAAAGAAATTTGCTTAAGTAAATCCAGAGGAATGTACTGTATAGAGTATAATACCGTATAGGCCCATAATTGCATCTGAGCTCTGTTGTTGGGGTCGTCGGTTGCCATGGCTGTAACAGTGTTTCTCAGATTTTTTTCTTTGTTTTTCTTTCTGTGCTGAATACTAGAGTGTGGAGGAGATTCACAGTTTTTATTCCTAGAAAATGTGTGGTCGGGTTGCATGGGCAAAGAAGCATCCAGGAAAAATGTACTGACTGCTGGCCATTTTCCACGGTTTCCATGCTGTGTGTTTAAAGGTTATAGTGACCATTAGGGTAATGTATGTTCTAACTAAAGAATACTCTCTCCCACATCTCTGTGCTTCTGCTGCTGTAATAATCAAGTCCTTCTCTCTGCTTAAAAACTGTCTACAACCCATGTTGCTAGGCAAGATTCAGCTCTTAGCCAATAGCATTTTCTCTTTGTGTTGACTTAATGGTTGGCTGCAGCTTAATTGCCTGTGATCTATGCCAATGAGTTGCTGTGTAGTATTTGATAAAGCTGTTGTTTCTAGAGGAAACAGGGAACATTGTCGGAGTCTTTTATAGCGCACGCTGAGCCTCTCACAGAAAGATTTGTTTAAAAATAATTTGTGAAGAAATTGACCCTATTTAATTGTTCATGGAGTCAATAGAATCTACAGTACAGCAGGGTCTCGACTACTGCAAATTTAACATGAGCAAATTCACGAATTTGCAATTCGGTCTGCCCGACAGGGTCTTGGAGGGAAGAAGGGCGGAGCAGGATGAAGCCATGCTAAAGTGCAATTTTTAAATTAGGTGCACCACAGGCTAGGATCAGGAGCCAAATCTGACTAGTGAGTGAGCCTCGTCCTTCCCCCAGCCCAAGTCCTCGCTACCCAACATCCGCATCCCAGCGTGGTCTTGTTTGTGTGTTGTGACACGCATGATGCTGCGTCTGTGCCATAGAGATTGACAAGCTGAAGACAGTTTGATTGTCAGGTGTGCTGATCACAGAGGCAGAGAGAGAAAGTGCAGGCATCTGCTGGACAGAGATGAGGGATTTATGTTGCTTGTTTTAGTTGATGAGTAAGATTGTGATACTGTTGTTTCGCTTAGTTGATCCGTGTTAATTTAAATTATCTTAAAGCCAATACATTAATACTCTATCATATAAGGGAGGGTTACTTACTGTTTGTCTTTGAACCATACATATTATATACTGTAGTACACTATGTGATGGAATAGGGTGGACTCGGTTGTGTGTGAATTGGGCTATTTGCCACAGTTCTCTGTGTTGAATCCACACAAACATCAACACCATACCATATGTAGAAAAAGACAGTGTTCTTTTAAGCAGTTGCTGGTCTAAGATGACATACATTTAACTAAACAATGTTCATCTGGAACTCAAAATTGTGCCCATCTGTAAAAAAGGGGAAAAAAAGGGATTTAAGTCAGTTGAAAATCTGCTGCAAAATAGTTGATGAGTATCTTCTTAAGAGTCAGCTATTTTAAACCAAGGCACATCTCTAATTTTGTAATGTGTAGTCATACATTTCCACTGTTTGTGTACTCATGGGTTTGAACGAGGTAGGTATTTTCTTCTATGTTAGGACCTTTTATGAGATTGTTATAAACATTTCATTTGGGCATATTAGAAGTCAGACAACCCAAAACTCTTCTGAGATGTCTTAGATGTGTCTTGGTTGTGGTTTATTACCAGCTTGGCGTTTCTAGAATAAAGAAGCGCAAGGGAGATCAAGACATGTACATTACAATTCCAAACATCATCTTATTAAACAGGAAGGATGATGCTTAATTGAAAAGCTTGCTTCTCTAGCCCTAAAATCTGGAATGGCAGATGTTGTACATGTTGTGCAGTTTGATCTGTGTGTGTGAAAGGGTCCGTTTTATGTTTGGTTAAGCCCTGTACACTGTGAAGAAGAGACAGTCTCTTTCTGTGTGGACTGCAGAGTGTGTTCATTCAGAGCTACTGGAAGGTGGACAATACACTGTGTTAAAACGACTACTGTACTATGTACTGTGTAGGGTCATCTTTATGTTGTGTGTAAATATATGTTCAATAGTCTGTTTCCTAAACATGGCATTTGTGGTAACTCAGAAAGATGTTTTGATGTATAAGAAATTCTTGGAAATGCTCGTGTTCAGAGAATAGCGGGAGAAGATACATTTGTATCACTATGTGTTGCTCTCCGGAAAGGCCTTCCATAAGATTAGACTCATGTCATTACTTCACTGGGCTGCGCTGTGGCATCTTGCTTCCCTACAATGTGGAGAGAGGCATCACAGCAGAAACTGAAAGCCGAAGCTGCAACCACGTTAATTCTCAAGACACTGAGCGTTCAAGAAATACAGGCCTCTGAAGGCATGTAGCATTGGGCTAATGTCAGGTGAGCTCACGGGTTCTAGCAGTGAAGAAGAAACAGGTACAGAACATGCAAGCAGTGTGTTTCAAAGGCTCTTGCATTATTGCGGGTACTGTATATACACGTTGCAGAAGTCAGAGCCGGAGAAGTGGGAATATCCTCGGATAATTATGGTTGTAATGAAATATAATGGGCATCAAAGCTGAAACACAGTTCGGGAAGACATTAAAAATGAAGCTGGCTGGCTGGCTTAAGCAGGGCAATGAAAAAAATCCTCTTGCGTCTTGTGAGCGCTTTTGAAACGTGTGGGAGTGCCGAGATTAGAGCCCCAGTTACCCAGTGCTGAATGGCACTGTCTCCTGTAAAGGCAGGAGCTGCTTTGTTTCAGGAGGGCTCTGGCTAACGGCAGTAATTGCTCTTCAGCCGAGCGGCTGGCAGAGCAATGTGAAAAGTGTGACATCCCTGTTAATTAATTCCCCACATTGAGGAAAGATACGTTTTTGATTCAGGGTTACAAGCAGCGGAAAAAAAAAAGATTGCGCTTCATCTTCAGTGGGATTAAGAGCTTATTGCCGATTTGGTTGTTTTCTATGTATGTGTGTCTATTAGATTGGGTAATCACATCATTACCTCCTCCATGTGTTTTTTTTTTGGATCTCAGCCTTGGAAAGTCCCAGCCTAGTAAAGCCCACTACCCTTTGAACTGATACTGAAACTGATGGAGTTCATCGTGTTTTGTCTGCACAGACCCTCTCCAGTCCTGCAGTATATGGAGAGTGCACAAGTTTGGAAGAAGAGACGTTTTCCTGATTCTGAAACATAGTTTGACTTACCTGTGAGCTCCAGAGTGCTTCAGGTTGGTCATATACCTAATTCTTATAAAACAATCCTGCCTTATAATTAATAATTAATTTGTTTCTTGTCCCATCTGGACATGCACATGAAAAAATGTAGTTCAAACACCAATGAAAAGATCAAAGAGGTTTGGACAAACTATATTTCCTGAAATAAACAAATTGCTTTACATTATTTAAGAGTGAAATTGCAGAGTGGATAAACTATTTACTGTCTAATTTGGTTACACCTTGGGGGCACAAAGGTATCTGCCGGATGGAAGAAATGCAATTTCACAGTGGAACTCCAACAAGGCAGAGAGTACGACCTTCACTGCACTATGAAGCTGCTTGTAGTTTTTGCACCATTTTCATAACGCAGGTGGTGAGTGACATTGTCACCCCGTGACGTAAAATTCGCGCTTGTTATGTACCGTGTCACCAGCAGGTCAGAGGCCTGGCCAAGCTGATCCTGCAATAGGATGACATTGCACAAAGATAGGGGAAGAACTGACTGCTGATTGCAACTTACACAACAAAACTCTCTGTCTTCTCGAGGGTGTGTGCTGAACCTATTGGTCTTATCTAGAGTTTTGTTCAGTGGTTAAAGTCAAATAGCTATGTAAATCCAGCCCTTGTTCCCTTAGTGTAACTAACTCTGTATTGTAATGTGTGAGTGCTTAATGGCACCTGATAACTTATCAAAGGTGTCCAATGCAAAGACATTGCTGCTAAGATGTCTATTTAAATGTATTTGAAATGAGCTTGAACTGCATTTCTTAAAGGAGTGACTAACCACAGGCTGACAAAATCTGAATTTTGCAATCCGTTCTTGTTAAAACATTTTGTATCTAGATGACTTCGAAAGACAGCCTTTTCTGTCCAATCTGGGATTGCAAATTCCAGCCTTCTTTTCTAAAGCCCCTCCTTATTTCAGTTGGCTAAACCATTTGTCACTTCATGTGATCCATTCTGCAGTGCACTCATGGTGCAGAATGGCCGCTGTGTGACTCCCAGGTGGGGCTGCTGGTGTGTCACCCAGGTGGGACTCTAGTGAGGAATGAAGTGGCTCCCCCTCCTGTACATTTAAAGTGCTTTAAGACAAACATGGGATAAAAAGCACTATATACAGTGTATGCAAAGAGCTGTTATTATTTAACATATCCTCTTTTGGGTTGTACAGAAATATTTAACTTTTACTGCTTTCTCGGGTCTGTAGTCCAATGTGGTTACTTGCTTAAGTTCTTTGCATTTTTCTTTATTTTTCTTTTTAAGTTCTTTGCATAAAACCATGTTTTTTGCCATTCAATGTCTTCTTTTAATGTTTTTTGCAGTGTTCTGCAAAATAAACAATATACACCACGTAATGTGATATTTTGAAACAGTTTCAATGAAGTTTTCTCATTGTCGTGAACAAAGACCGAAGGTGTTTAATTTCTTCATGACAAGAACATCAGAGATCACAGGTTTCTCTGTTTGTTTGCCCCTCAAAAGGAACTTTGAAATGCCTTTTCAAATGCTCTTCAGGAGCAGGACCCATTCCAAGCATTGTCATGCAGAGAACATATGATAAGCATGAACAGTCATCTTCCTGTTGCAGTGCAAGGATCCCTCAGGTTACCCAAGCAGAAAGGGCTGTGTCCGAGGGTGTGCTGGACCTGCCAGTTCAAATTCCACTCCCTCAGGTTAAACACTGTTGTCTTATCGGCAGCCACACCCACCCACTCGCCCTCCCTCCTTCCCTGCCCCCTGGGGGCCGGAAGTGCCCGCTTCACATTCCTGCCTCTCCGTGTCTGGCTCGCCCGGTCCCACCGTGCCAGGGTGGCGTCGCAGTGCGAAGAAACGCCTGACGTCTGCCTGGCGGCTGAGCTCGGGCAGCCTGTTTCTCCACCCCAGAGTCCCAGGGCTTCCAGAGCCCTCTCTCGCAGCCTCGCCCCTCGGCACGCTGGCCTCGCTCTCCGATGAGGCAACGCACCTGCCGAGTGACAGCCCTCCCCACACACACGTCCACAGAAATGCGCAAGACGTGGGGGCAGAGGAGTCGGGCTGGATTCCTTTTATCCTTCCTTTTCCCATCCTGCACCCCGCCCTCTCCCCAAGTCCATTAAAGTAGGAGTTTCTTTTAATCCACTCAAGAGAATTATCTGCACTGAAATTACAGGCCCGGCATCTGTCTCCATGCTTTTAAAAAGATAAGAAAATGGCTTTCCTCCATATAAAACATTTCGTTCCTCCATTTTCTTAAAGGTCCTTAAAAGTTCACAGCTGCGTTCAGGTTAGGTTTCGGTTTTGTCATTGTGGAAAGTGAAGTCTGAAAAACGCACAGATAACATTAAAAAGGATTTATTCTGCACTCCTTCATTTAAAGAGATAAAGAGATCTGTGCATGACTCAGTGTTTCACTGATCATGACTAGTTATTGTGCGTTTAATTTTGATTCATATTGGTCCCTAAGTTTGTCATTACCCACAGAATCTGATTTTAATGTTTGTATTTTACATTTCCCTAAAATATAGAGATTAGTGTATTTAATTTGGTGTTTTTATTCTGTTGTTCATTTCCTTATTGCTGAAACAATGTGGTCGTTTGGAGGAACGTGTTGTACTTCCTGTTTTGAGGAGAGAGCACTTTATTGTTCATTTTCCTTATTTTCCATTTGGGCCTGAAGTCCCAGCCCTGTGCATCTCGTGGCGTGCCATGAACCTCAGGAATTCCGCAGTATCCCAGTCAAATAAGTGGAATACAAACCTCAGTGAGGCCACTCAAGCTCTTCCAGTCCGCACTGCAAAAAGTCCTTTTCAGCATTGGAAGCGGATGTCAGCCATGCCAAAAGGTGTTTTTCTATTGCAGAAGACAACACTGCAGCACAAAGACTTAATTTCATTTGTTACAGTAGATCATGTTGTCTCATAATTTAGTGTGAATGAACAGTTTGCCAGAAAGATCTGTGGTTAAGTTCCTGACCATGATCTTTCGATATCACCATCAAGGAGTCCACACAGAGACAGTGTCCCAGGCTGCAGGGTCCTGTGTCTCCTGGGTTTTCTTCCAACCTGATTAGTCAAGGTTTTTTTTTCTAAATTAGACATATACAGGACCTTTCCAAAGGTCTTTAACAGTTCATTCCCCAAGACATTCACTATATTAAAGGTACGATTATCTATAAATCACCACAGAGCCAGAGCCAGTTTAGAAGTATTACAATTATGTAGCTAATTAAAAATTGGTCTAATTAATGTAATTAAGAATGCGGGTAGATGACAACCCAGAAGACACGAGGCCTTACACGTATTGAATTTCTGACTCCTGGCCTTAAACTGAAAGGTATTGTACATTTTCCTGCAAGTTTCTCACGTGAGTTTTCCCTAGGACTGTCCACTTATGCTGAAATGGTGGAGCCAGTGCCCTTCTCAGTAGAGCTGCCTTCTTCCTGCTGAAATGAGCAGGTCTTCATCAATCGAGCTCACTAAAGAATGACCGTAGAAGAAGAGCTTAATGATCAGTCATGGACCCAGAATAATAGTTATTGTTTTTGTTTATCTGCTTGGCCCAGAATGCTATGACAGTACAACGCATTACTTCATTGTAGAGACACATTCTAGTTTCATAATACAGAAAGAAAACATTCCCTCCGCTCAGAGGGAGACAGGTCTGTTGATATAGACTTTTGAACAAACACTGTACTGAATAGAGAAAACAGGAAAAGAAACAGTTGGAGCTATTTTAATCATGCAGATCGAATTACCTCCATTCTCACTCCCTCCCGTTGTTTTTGTCCTCTATGTAATGTGCTAACTATATACCTGTTTGCGACATTTCTGTCTTTGCAGAGAAATCCCCAGTATCTGGTGTAAAATATAGTGTTCTGTACTTGCGTTCATTGTTGCCCAATATAGTGAATAGTCCAGCTTACATTTCAAGACCAAGATGTGCTAATAATATGTGATAGATTAAAATCAGTGGAGCAAGCCAGGCAGGCTTTTCTTGACTGACCAAAAATGGTTCAGCATTAATTTGTGTATTTAAAAGCTCAATTTGGGTGTCGTCATACTGCTGTCGTGCAGTGTTACGTTGTAGCTGTGTTGTATTTTTGTCAAGTTATCTGTGCAGCTGATATCTTTGTTAGCAATTGGAAAGGGAATGTGTTTGTGTTATGTTCAACATGTATTTGAGATGTGTGCAATTGATTTGTATTGTGGACTCGTGACAGTTGGTGTAAAAGCCTGTGGTGTGTGAGTGTGTGGCTGGACATGCACTGTTTTGTGTGTAATGTGTTGTTTAGTGTGTTTTTTCCGTGAAGCAGTATTGTCAACGTGCAGTGCGAGTGAGCATAGCAGTGCTATTTTCAGCTGTGACTGTGCTGTGAGCTGACAGTAAAGACTCTTTCTTTCTTCTCACCATCAGCGCGCTGGGAGGGTCCTCAGCACTCCATATCCCAGCATTCCCCGGGGGCGGCTGCCTCATTGACTATGTACCTCAGGTCTGCCAGTTGCTCACCAACAAGGTAAGAAGACAGAGAACGTGATACCGTGTGTGAGGTTAGAAATATGGACAGCTGGACATTGATGACAGCTGTTAACTGATCCAATCACTTCGCCAAGTTATTTCTTTTAAGTCTCAAGAAAATGAGGATCCAGAGCCTGACTGACAGTTTATTTTTTTCTTTCCATCTGCAATATGAATCAATCAAATTTACGTTTTTCCACAGTTACCACATACGATCAATGAAATACTCATACATGCTCAATTCCGATAGATTTTTAGTTTTTGCCCTCTGGAAGTGAAATTCATGTTGCACGGGGGACCTGTAAAATTCCAGAAGGAGAGCCATACAGAATCCCATAAAGGTAATCATTTTGTACAGAAGGAGTTCAAAAACATGTCCTAGGGTGTGATTCTATGTAATTCTGTTTCTATCTGCGCAGTATGGCACTGCTGTGAGACAGTGTGGGCAGTAGATTGAGATTCTACACTCTCTAGTCGCTGGAGCATCTCTGTGTGTGTAAAGGAGAGTTGGGTTTTAACAACTGTGTGGAAATGTCCATGCTGTACTCTGTCCTATGTGTAGTCCCTGCACAAGCAGATACAGTGGTTTTCACAGCTGACACCTGAATGCCTCACTAATTTATTTTGATTGATTTGGCTGCTGCTTTTTTCCAGAGCAACTTACATTTGTACCCATTCCTCCAGCTGGGTATTTTACTGGACCTAGATGGGTAAAGTAATTTTTGCAAGGGTACAACAGCAGTGTCTCATCTGGGATTCAAGCCCACACCCTGTGACGGTCATGTTGGGTCCTCTTACTCATCTTCCATGTGCAGACAACTGCAGCTCACAAGCCTTCGACTCTCTTCTCATCGCTTGTGATCCCTTGGGATGTAAAAATGTTGTATAAATGCAATTCATTATAAATAACAAGGCTTGTACTGATGTGCCTTGCCTAAATGGAGCAGTTAGGAAAGTGGAGTTCAGTCTCTAATTTACCAGACTGCTCTAAAATTGCACTGAGAGCACTAAACCTATCTTAAGTGGAGCTGGAATGTACAGATAAATTCAACCTTTCTGTGCTTCCACACATGATGACGAGTGCAGAGAATATGACAGAAATTATCCAACAAGATTCATAGTACACAGCCTGTTACAGTCAGGTATTTAAAAAATGCATATCCTGTGCAGCTACTCACCTAATTTGTGCTGATCTGACATCTGCCCACTCATTACTCCTGGATGATTTGCATTCCACTGTGTAAATTGTTCGACTGCGAGGTAATAGGTGTGTTCTGCAGTGTTCCTAGAATTCTAAGGGTCCTAGAAAAGAGGAAAGTATCTGCAGTTACGAAAGAAACGGGATGTTATCTGCCCACTCACGCCACTGCACTCTCCCCTTTCTTTTCACAATCACTTTTACATTATCCTTCTTTTCTTACAAGAGCTTTAGGGAAGTCATGTTCTCCACTCAGATAAATACCTTTGCAAATACCCAAGTGTTCTCTCAGATATCATCACGCTCGGCCTCGACAGATCACAATCACAGGACATCTGTACCGTCTTAAATCTGTTCTTCATGCCCGTCACTGTCTACTGTACGTTGATCTGTCTCCTGTGCTTCTCAGTTTAGAAACTGGTCTTGTTTTCTGCACTGACCCTGGGACCACATTAACCCCGGGTTCTATGTGGTTTTTCCACCCCGGTAATGTGGCACCTCCATGTCTGATGGTCTTCATAAAGACATAAGAGATACATAAAAGAGGAGGCTGTTTGTCCCATCTAGCCCGTTTGGGTTCAGCGGATTCAGTTATTCTCAAACCTTAATGGAACTACAAATTTGCATTATTTTCTCATTTCACTTGTTACCATCTTCTTAAATGCTGTTTCAGCAGATTCTGAAAACTCGTTTGCCGCTTTTTGAAGGTGTTCTTAAATGTCAAGCTTTTTGAGAGCTTAAATAATTAAGGATTAAGAATATGTAATAGAGAGTTAATTTGGAAAGGAAACCTGCAGACACACATCTGGAAAACTAGTGTTAAAAACCATGTTGCTTCTTTCCTAAAACCTTCCTTGTTATATAGAGACTGCTAATATAACTGATTCTTGTGCTACTCGTTGATCAAAAATGTAACTCTAATGCTTTTTTTTTTACAATCACAGCAATTCTTTATCTCTTTCCAATAATGCGTGTGCTTTAAACATGCATTTATGTACAGTACAAGTGGTCTTTGCTCGACTTGGCAAGTTTCTGTTCCTGTGTGGTAGAACTGTGTCAGCTCTGTTCTTTGTCGGTGTACGTCATAGTGCTGACTGCTCACCAACAGCAATAACCTCTGCAGGATCGTCAAAGAACGAGATCTGATTCCTACGAAATAACACACCTGCCAGAAGAGAATTGTGCACGAGCTAATCTGTCTCTCAGAACATGTGGCCGCTGTTTTACCTTTGATACTTGAAATAAATATTTCTACAGCTATTCCAATTGAACAATTCCCCACTGACACTGACAATGAATGATGGTTGGATGGTGAGGTGTGGGTACGTTATCAAGCAATAAAATATGTTCACAAATAAAGAATGTTTGTTTGGATGAACATGGTTTTAACATGTAAAGACTTGTTTGCATCGCCCTGTAACATAAAGATTTGTCTTGCGTAATCACTACATATTTTTTTTTTTGTAATGTGAGTTTCTTGTAAGTTAGCTGCAGAATCTATCTAAATATGGGGTTCGGTATTGCAGTAGAAGAATCTGACATTCAAGACATATTAATGAATTTATAGCAAAGTGGTGTTAATGGGGGTTTTGAGGTTTCTCGACCAGTGTCAGGCTGTTAGAATTGTTCCCTTATTCACCCATCAGATGACCAGTGATGGAAGAACCATTCTCACGGGCTGTTCAAGGAAGTCAACAATGTAACTACTGTACAATGTCCTTTTAGTCCTTTTACCTTTTCCAATCGGTACGCAAGCTTTCACAACCTAAATTTACCAGCTGAGAGGCTGTAATAAAATTTGAAAGGACTGTTCCTGCACATTAGATGGAAAAAAAGGTAGCACAATTTGTTGATTCTGATAAGATCGGCATGTTGCACACCTGTTTGCGGTGCAGTGGGCATTGACACAAGCAAATGATAAGAGGCTGTAGCCAGGAGTTCAGATACCCTGGCTTGGCTCTGTTTTTGTTGTAGTGTTTTACTAGAACCTCAACATTGCAGAAGAGGAGATAGGAGAACCAAACATGTTGTCCTGTGGCTGAATTGTAGCCTAGAGTCATCATGTCTTAAGAAGGGAATAGTGTAGATTATGTCCCCCGGAGGGCTGGGTAGTGTTACCTGTCCAGTTGAAGAGAGAAGACTGTCTCAGAGGCTAACTGGAATGGAGTGCTAACATTCTTTCATTATAAAACACTTCATGATGTAGTTTGCTTCCAAACATGCCTGTTGCACATACTACACCACCAGTTAGCTTTTGGACCATGCCGGATATTTTCTTCCTGGAATGTGTCCTCCTGGCTTTGTGGATCTGCACTGCTAATGGCAGCTCCTAAATGCTCAGAAATCTTGTGTGTTTCTCTTCACTGTATTTTGACATTTTAATCTGATAAATTGCGTCCTTTATCAAAATAACATACATTTTTCTTGTCTTAAGCAGTCCCTTGTTTAAATGCCCTAAGGAACTGCATTGTTTTCCGCTGTTGTGTCACTGAAGGGCAGGGAGCCCTAACACAGGCATCATTTTACAAAAAGCACTGGAACATCACGTCATAGTGAACTCCCTCTGATGTTCTGACATCGTGTATTTCGGTACAATTCAGAAACAAGGGGTCCCTGCAGGCTGGGGTGATTCTCTTACTTTGAGACGTTGTCCCATCTGCAGAGAGATCAGGAGTAGGAGAAGAGGCATGTGGACACTGACTCAAAGTTTTCAAGATTGTGAGGCTGATTCTCACAATGACAAATATTCTGTCTTTATTAGTCATTTAGCTTATTGGAGAGGATAACTAATGTCTGCTTGAAAAAATCCTTTATTTTGCAGTTAGGTAAACTCCCTGAAACTCAGTACGTGCTTCAGCCCCTGTGATAGAACTTCCTTATCAATCGTTTTTTGATTCAAACTAACGGAAAGCTCGAAAATATCTTGTCCATCTTGAAAAACAACGTTTGCATCACATACAGTAGATTCATCACAGTTTTGAGGTCTATGTTGCATTATATTTTTTCCAGAAAATCACCTTTCTAACGGTTGATAGTTTTTACATTGAGAAACAGATCTGGGGGATCGTCATCATCAGTCCAGTGCAGGACATTGCAGGCTGTTAGCTGTGAGGCTTTACCTTTCTGTAATCCCCACTCTTTTTAGTGGTATAGGCCAAAACGCTGTGGAGAATCCAAAAGCATGTCCAGTGGATTAGAGACACCTCTGTCTGCCTGGGCCAAGCACTCCCTGTGAGGAGCAAAGCTGTGCTGTTCACAGACTGATCTGCTCCTGCCTGACTCCTGTCTCTCTCTCTCTCTTTCTCCCTCTCTTTCTCTCTCTCTCTCAGGTGCAGTATGTCATCCAAGGCTACCACAAGCGGAGAGAGTACATTGCTGCCTTCCTGAGTTACTTTGGGATGTGAGTGTGCTCTAGAATGGGATTGCTGGGCTTGGTGCATATATGTGTCTTCACACAATTCCCACAAGAGTGTCTCAGGAGGATAGTAAAGTGTGACAGACTCTTGTCTGTGTCTGTGTGGATTGCTGTACAATGACAGAGTGTGTTTTTTTTCAGGGAACAGGACTGGGGGCTCTTCAGTAACCCCCATATGTGTGTGTGTTTTCTCAGGGATCAGGAGTGGGGACTCCTCAGTAACCCCAATGTGTGTGTGTTTCAGGGGTGTTGTGGAGTATGACGCAGAGGGCTTCACCAAGCTCACCCTGCTCCTCATGTGGAAGGACTTCTGCTGCCTGGTTCACAGTGAGTGCATCCCAAACCTACAGCTCACCACAGGCCAGTCTTTCAGCCCCCTCTCCAACACTGTCTTAACTCCCTGCTGGACATAAGAGATTTCCAAAGAAAGACACTCAAGGGAAAAACATCTGTAAAAATATCTGTATTCTTTTCCACCAGCAGAGAGAGAGCACCTATTGTAGAAGTGTAGATTAACAGATAGTGTTTTCTGTCAGCAAGACCCATCAGGTCCAAAGCCACATTGAAGTGTCTGGTTTATTCAAGGCTGTCAGAGAAGGTGACAGGGCTGATCAAGTTATTGTTTTCTAGGCGTGTCACAAGATACTGATCTTCAGTCTTAATTCTTACCCGCAAGGATGGGTAGAGTTGGTGTTGTAATAGGTAACACCCCTCAGGATTGACAGGCTTCAGTGGGTGGAAATGAACGCCCTTTTCTGAATGGTGCACAGCCAGATAGCGCCTCCTCTATCATGTGTGCCAGAGGAAAATATTAACCTCTTCCCTCCTGGAATTTAGCGTGAAATCAGATGTTGCGTGGAATGATTTTTAAAGATTAGAAAAGGTAGGTGATCCTGGAGTGAAGTGAAGGTTATGTCCAAGTCTTCAGTGTGAGTCACACACAAAGCTGATCTGTGGTGAAGACCGAAGCAAGAAAGGAGAAAACAAGTTGCGTGACTTTAGCTTTAACACTGACATCTGAACAATACTGCCGCCTGCACTGCGGGTTAGTGCCAGCACTGGTGTTCAGAGCACCTGTATGGCTTTTCAGGCCGAGTTCAGCCTCCACAGTGTTGACTGTGCGCAGGTTTTCTCATTTTACATTTTACTTTTACGATTCTATCCACAGTGATTAGAAAATGTTGATTCGGGAATCAGCAGTGAAACACAAATCAGAAGACACAAGTGGGAGCTACATTTGCATTTAAAACAGAACAGGAAGCTCTTCTCTACACAAAGGGTTCTGGGAAGCTGATTCCCTGTTTTTTTTTTTTAAACAGATGAATGAGTTTCCTGGGTCGATTAACTACTTACTACCAAAAAGGTTAGATGGGGGCTGAATGCCCTCCTCTCGACTGTAGCCATTCTTACATTTATAAAAGTGATACAAAAGCATGTTGATTCCTATTACATTACCTGGCTAAAGGCACTGCCCAGATGAATAACTCATGAGGATGAGAGTATAATTAGATGCAGAACTAAGAACAGATAGGGCACATATTTCTCCTGTTTTGTTGAGTTTTTGGATGCTCAGCCCCCAGCCCTACCCTTCCAGAATGAAATCTGCTGATGGTTTCGGAAAGCAAGGCCACTGCTTTGAATAAGCAAGTGGCAAGTTCCACTCGTCAGGTTGTCCGTGTGCTCTCTCAGTCTGCAACACGTGTCCCAGCAGCTCGCTGGTCTCTCTCTCTCCCACCCTGCTGGAAGCCGTAGGTGTTGGACCTCAGCAAGGGACTTTTAAAATGCCTTTTGCTCCAGGCGACACTGGTTGTGCCAAGTTGGAGCACATCGTGCCCGTCTTTCCCACCATTTTCAAACAGCTGTGTGGCATGCCTTAGGGCAGGGTGTGATAAACAGGACGTCCTGGTAAAACAGACAGGCCAAGCAGTCGTACGGTAAAGGGAAAAGGCTGTTCTATTTACAGTGTAAGAAGCAAAACTCAAAAACCAAACCAAAACACACAAAAGCCCAAGCTTCTCTTTGTAATTCTGACTCTATGAAGTCTTCTTTCTCTCTCTGTTATAACTGTCGGGTAAATAAGCCTCTTACCAGCTCCAAAACATCATGTCTTTATTTAAAACTCGAATGTGCGTACAACCATTTGCTCGATCGATTGCATCCTTCATTCCCTCATTCCTCTGGTGCCATTTGCTTAAAAGAGGATTTGCTTTTTGTCCCCAGACAGCACGTTAATGACAGACTCCAAAAGCCACCGCTTACTGTTTTTTGAACAGTCACCGACCAATTGTCTTATTCTAACCGGTCAGGTCACTGAGGATGGCAGGTCATTCCCAGCCCCACAACCTTCTGGGAAATGTAGTTCACACAAGGAGCCTCTTAGACACTACCTCCCTCCCTTCATGATGTTGTTTAACAGAACATGCTGCTTTGCTTTGCACTGCTGCTAATCAAGTTATTTACTACATCTTCGATGTCCAGTAAAAACAGAATTTCTGTAAATATGAGGCACTAAAATGCAGTTCAGTTTTCTTAGGACAACTTCTCCTTGTTGTACTAGAAGCTTTACAGAGATGGTCAGGTTGTCTGTGCTTTCGAAGCCTTCGAATACAAATGTATTCGTTTATTAAATGTGTCTTCTGTCAAGTTCCTTCATTGGCAGGGGCTGTCAGATCAAATGCCAGTTCCTTATATTTCTGATTTCAATATGAAAGTTAAATTACAAATCACCTGGGTCATAATGAACTCCCAGTCAAATACATTCACTGAGGGGTCTGGGACAAGACATAATATTTACTTAGTATAGAAGTGCACTCCTATTGTAATCTCCCAAACATGAACAAAGTAAAAAAAAACCTGCTTTAACAAATACTGGGATTTTCTAACCACACACCATCCACAGAGCCAGTGCCTTTGCTGAGAGATCCGACAGGCAGTTTGAACAGCTGTAGCTCTTGCTATATATTTTTTTTTATCTTCCGGAATAATTTTTTCCATTGCTGGCTGTAAGACTGACCTCCCTGGATTCTTTCACACACTTCCACCTCCTGTGAATGAGTGAGACTGAGCCAATCAGAGGCAGTCAAACACCATGGTTTTTAAGAAACCTTATTTTTAAATCACCTAAGTCAATACGAGAAAAAAAATCCTTATTTCCAATGGCAACATGTTTGTACAAGAGGGTTTTTTAGTGGGGCGGGATTTGAACCCACGACTCTCTGGTCTCAGGAGCATAGCCCTAACCACGCATCTGCATTATTATTGTTTACACATCAGTGTTTGAAACACTGAGGGTACAACTTACCTGCCCCGTTTCTTCCACCTTTTGCATCAAAAGTGTCCTAGAATTGTTTGAATTTCACGTGGTTTGACTCAATTTTATGTAAGTGAGAACAACTCCAGTTTCCAGCATTGTGCAGCCTTTACATCGCTGTAATTATCTGTTCTTTTCATTGTGTGCTTGGCCACAATGTGTACAGCACTCGGATCCTAATTATACCTCCTCAGAATTAATAACCCTGGCTGTGCCTCTGCCTCGGGCACAAACGCTTCACGTTTATTCGCCGTGAAACCATGAACCCACAACAGTTGATCTGCCTGCCTGTCTTCAGACCCACTCCGATAAAGAAGAATTTAAGAAACAAAAGAGATTAGGAAAACTGCTGTTTAATTGCTCAAAGGAGGAGTGCTGCAAAGTGTTTTGCACAGGTGCATTGGATATTTGGATAAGATATGCCAATAAAGGGTTAATACACCGTAAGACTGACAGAGTGGAACTGCTGTTGACAAGCTGTCCTTCAGCTCCCTGGAATAATTAATTGGAAACTGTTTGAGAATGATACAGTGAATTAAGTCAATTTCCAACTCATTATGTTTTGACCTCAAAACACTGTTGTAAATTGCATATATTACCAGGAAAGGTCTTAGCAGTAAAGCCATGCCAGTGTCTGTTATTAACTGAAAATTGTTTCTCCTCGTAAAACCTGGAACAGTTCTGCAAGATGCTTTGATATTCGGCTATTGCAGGTAAACCCCAATCTTTTGGGGGGAATCTTTCCAAAAGTGACGCAGCACACGCTGTAAATTCTAAATCAGTTCTGGCCTCTTCATGGAGGATGGTTGCTGCTTCCATGGAATTGATTGTAAAGACAAAAATCAGGTTCACGTTTAACTTCCACGTGGTTACAATGTCTTTCATTATCCTAAAGCTTTTAAATTCTTTTATATGCATGCGAAATGGACATCTGAGCTACAGGCGCTCCTTTTGCACAGTGTTTTCAGAAGGATAGATGTAGAAGGCGTAACAGATTGCTGCAGGGGTTACAGCTCTGTCAGTCCTCACTGTGCTGTTCTGGTGTACTCTTGGGACGGAGCTCTGTGTTTTTACCCCCCACTCCCCTCTTTATCTTCTAGTCGACCTGCCCCTGTATTTCCCCCGGGACCAGCCCACCCTCACCTTCCAGTCCGTCTACCACTTCACCAGCAGCGGGCAGCTCTACTCCCAGGTGCAGAAGTCCTACCCTTACAGCCCCCGCTGGGATGGCAACGAGATGGCAAAGAGGGCCAAGTAAGACCGCCAGCTCCTCCTCTCTCGCTTCGCCATGCTGGTCTGGGAGCGCTCCAGGGCAGGGCCAGACACAGCACGGAGGGGGTGCTGTGTGCGTGGCATCACAGTTTCACGCCGTCTCACGCCCCTCACACCTGAATCGGCTCATGACCGAGTTAGTGTGCCAGTTTATCTGCTTCTTCCAGCTCTTCGGGAGCAAACCTGTAGGATTGAGGATCCCTGCTGTACACCGGTTAATCAACCGTTAAATCAACTAGTTGATCTCTTTTTATTTTAGACAGCACTCTTTCACAGGGCCTCCCCCTTATAAAGCCATCTAACAGAGGGACACAGCGAATACTCAGTCTGAGAGTGATACTGAACATGCAAACCACTATTCACATTTACACTAAATGGTGAAAAACAATAGCGGTTGCCTTCAGGCTAATTAACCACAGCTCGGTGTTTCGGTTTCTTGTTCTCCGCCGCCACACCCTCCCTCCTGTCCTGCTGAGACATTTCCTCTTCCCTCCGCGGTGTTGTGCAGGTATTGCTCCCAGCGTTCTCGGCAAGCATTCCAGCTTCTCCACACGCTCAGTGGCAGGTTAGGTAGGCAGATATCACAAGCAAGGGACAAGAAGAGAGTCACTGTTGGAGTTTGAGTCACTCGTTACAACTTTGGCGTTTTTTTTTCCACCATTCTCCTGTAATGGAAAGTGGAAAATGACAGAGAGGGGGGGGGGAACTTGTGATTTACAGTAATTTCTGTACCAGTTTTGACACAAATATGGAAAATGTTCTGAAAGTCTTCTTTGCCTTGCCTGTGTTATTGACAGTTTGTTTGACTGCTGATTGCTGACTTTAAACAAATACAGACGTTTAAGGGCACTGCGGTGACCTTGCTAACCCTGACAGCCACTTTAAAATTCAGACGGGTCGCTCCTGAAGCAGAAGGCCCACAGGCTGCCGGTTTAGAGCTGCATTGACTCATTCTTCAGTCCTGGTCCTCACTCATTTCCCCAGTCCTGGTCCTAGAGGGCCAGTGTGTCTGTAGGTCTTCTAAGTCTCTCTGAAGCGGCAGCACCTGAAGAGCCGGGAGAAGCTGGTAAACCAGTTCAATTAAGCCAGTAATGAGCTCATTAAGAGCCCAGCTGGAGCGAAAACCTGTAGAGACACAGGCCTTCCAGGATCAGGTATTGGAGACCCCTGGCAGATAAATTGACAAATGTGTGTTAATGAGGTACTAATAATACAGGTTCAAATGGGGAGCTGTGTCAGCATGCTTTGGTTGCAAAGGAAAGAGCAAATGTCAATTCCGCACAAGACAGGAAGAAAAAAGCACAACATTCTGAATTATAAGCCTTTCTCAGGTGTGCCCATCCGAAGAAGGTGAAAAATTGAAGGTGTAATTTACCTTCAGTTGTTCCTTTCTACTAATAATACGGCAAGGATATTTTGATCATGAGAAATCTGTTGTTAATGTTAAATATAATGTTAATCATTAAAACATTGATGAATGGCACACAATTACTATTATGCAGATGTGTTATAAGCAGTTATAAGCAACCGATAAATGGCGTTGAAATGGTATAGAACCCTAGACAATTATTTTAGAACTAATTTTAAAGCTCAGTGTGCTGCAGTAGTTTTAGTGAACTTCTAACCCCCTGTTTCTAGATCGTTCCGAATCAACCTGTGATCGCTTAACAAACACGGCGGCGTGAGAGCTGTGCAGGGAGGCTGGTCGGGTTTTGCTTTCACTTTGGCAATAACACCTCTCTCTCCTCCTGCTCTGACAGGGCCTTCTTTAAGAGCTTCATCCCTCAGTTCCAGGAAGGGGCGTTCGCCAGCGGGAAACTCTAGAGCACCCGGAGCAGCAGAGACGAGACGACAAGGAGCAGGGAACTGTCCGTCCTGGGGAACCAGGCTGTGTGGGGCAGTAGCTGAATGCAGCACACATAGGGATGGTTCAGATTTTTAAAAATGGCTGACGTTGTCAGGCCCACATTGGACCTGTTAATGTTGTTTTTCTGTTAGTTTGTTGTTTTTGTCTTAAATTCAATGTCAGGTTTAGGAGAGTTGTTATTAATGCAGTCTTTAGGAAAATGTGGAATCATTGCTTGAGAAGACTGGAATATACAGTATGTACATATCACTGGGATCTGCACAATCTTTTTTTCCCCTCTCTTACTGCACAATCGTCTCTCCAGCTATGGTTTTATAAAGCTCAGTGAATGCTGGTGAACCAGTGTTCTGCATGCGCTGGACAGCTGCTTTAAAAACAGTGTGCACGTTTGTGAAGGCCGATGTACTCCACGTGTCCTCTGTGTGAAATCTATTGAAATAAAGGCAGTGTCTTTGGTCAATGTGCTCCTGCAGGACTTGGGTTTTTTTGAAGATGACACACCAGCCCTTCCCCTCCTTAAATCGCAGCAGAATCACTTCGAAAATCACAGACAAAACAACCTGCATTGTAGATGATATGCTGTCTGCACAGGTTCAGATCCTCAGATAGCAAAATAAAATCACCAGTGATCATACAAGAAGAGCTTCAGAGGTCACAGCACATTCACAGTTTTTTGCGTTGCAGCTCCACGAAGGAAACTCTTTTGGAACTGGCCAGGCACATATTAGCATTCAAAAGCTTGAACAGTGTCTGCAGGTAAGAAGTGGTCCACCCTCAACTTCCAGTCCGTCTACCACTTCACCATCAGCAGGAGCAGGCTTAGGAAAGCAGATAAGCAGCGAGTCCAGGGGCACTGTGAGCAGACTCTTAGGAAAGCAGGTAAGCAGGGACTCCAGAGACAGTGTGAGCAGGCTCTTAGGAAAGCAGGTAAGCAGGGAGTCCAGAGGCAGTGTGAGCAGACTCTTAGGAAAGCAGGTAAGCAGGGAGTCCAGAGGCAGTGTGAGCAGACTCTTAGGAAAGCAGGTAAGCAGCGAGTCCAGAGGCAGTGTGAGCAGACTCTTAGGAAAGCAGGTAAGCAGCGAGTCCAGAGGCAGTGTGAGCAGACTCTTAGGAAAGCAGGTAAGCAGGGAGTCCAGAGGCAGTGTGAGCAGACTCTTAGGAAAGCAGGTAAGCAGCGAGTCCAGAGGCAGTGTGAGCAGACTCTTAGGAAAGCAGGTAAGCAGGGAGTCCAGAGGCAGTGTGAGCAGACTCTTAGGAAAGCAGGTAAGCAGCGAGTCCAGAGGCAGTGTGAGCAGACTCTTAGGAAAGCAGGTAAGCAGCGAGTCCAGAGGCAGTGTGAGCAGACTCTTAGGAAAGCAGGTAAGCAGGGAGTCCAGAGGCAGTGTGAGCAGACTCTTAGGAAAGCAGGTAAGCAGGGAGTCCAGAGGCAGTGTGAGCAGACTCTTAGGAAAGCAGGTAAGCAGGGAGTCCAGAGGCAGTGTGAGCAGACTCTTAGGAAAGCAGGTAAGCAGGGAGTCCAGAGGCAGTGAGCAGACTCTTAGGAAAGCAGGTAAGCAGGGAGTCCAGAGATAGTGTGAACAGGCTCTTAGGTTTGCACACAGTGCTTTACTAATCCCGCAGCCGGCAGAGGAATCCTACTCCGTTGGGCCCCTGAGCAAGGCCCTTAACCCTAACTGCTCCAGGGGTGCCGTACAATGGCAGACCCTGCACTCTGACCCCAAGCTTCTCTCCCTGTCTGTGTGTCTGTGTCTCCATGGAGAAAAGCTGGGGTATGTGAAAAGACAAATTCCTAATGCAAGAAATTGTATAGGGCTAATAAAGAAACATTACATTATTACATTATAATTCAGTTCAGAACTTGTTGGCCACCAGTCCCAGTGTATCACACCTTCCTGCCTGCTCTCCTTGCCATTTGCCAGGCGTGTCTCTCACACAGCTGTAGCGTCTCACGTTCTGACCGTTTGGCGCCAGTGTTTGCGTTTTTTAAAACCACTCAGCCAGGACTGGGGGGGGGGAAGGGAGGAAAGCTGGGATCAAAAGGGGAATTGTATGATTCTGCAAAGCTGCAATTAAGAATTTGAGAGCATGGCAGTTCCAGAAAACGGGCATATCTAACAATGGGGAAAGGCGTGCAAGTCCTACCATCCCTGCTTTCCGTCTGGAAGTGGCATGGACACAGACGATGACCCAGGGTGGTACACAAGGGTTGATTTATGGTGTATTAGTGTGAGACTCTTAGTGGAAACAGGCCATATAAGGGGGCACCTTTATAAAATGGGCTGACTATGTATGTTACTTTGCCCCTAGTTTAGTGCTGTAGCTGCGCAGGACAAGTGCTTAGTGATAAGTAACAGACCATTTGGGTGTGTTAGACATGCAGAACTCCACCAAGAGTCCGTAGCTTTTCAATGTGAAATATCGGTTATCTGTCTAGAAGCTCGAGGGCATAACAAAATTCAGTTGTGCCATAGAAAGAGTAGTAAGTCTTTCTCTGAATGGGTAGCCAGTTAGGAACTTACGACAGGGGCTGTGTGTTTGTGCTGTTATGCACATGGGTGTGTGCGTGCCGATTTCCATCATTAAGAAAGAGGGTCACTCTCAGAGGTCTTGCTTGGCCTTTGGGCCTGCCCTGTGCTGTATTTATTGTTCACAATGCAGGAACTGTCATGTTTAATTGGGAAGTAAAGGGTGAATGTTTCTGGGGCATTTGTTAGCATCAAGTCTTTTAATAAAATAATTAAAAACAAGATTCTTTTTGTCTTTTTTATTATGCTACATTTCTCATTGTGACCTTTCCCAACCTGCCATCAAAACATTCTTAGCAGCAGTTTTGATTCCATCTGCCTTTTGCTATGAAAAACTCCACTCTCTCCATAAGTCTGCACGCCTTTCATACACAGATAATTCTTACGAGTATTTCTGCACTGCTGTGGTGCACTGATGTCCCATCCTCAGTGTATCCCTCCTGGCCCCCCGGATTCCTGATGTCCCATCCTGAGTGTATCCCTCCTGGCGCCCCAGATTCCTGATGTCCCATCCTGAGTGTATCCCTCCTGACACTCCAGGTATATAACAGGTATATACTGATAAAGCATGTTTGGTCTTGCTTCCTGTGCTGGTGTTGCATTAATTAATCTAAAATCACCAAGGTCTGCCTTCCCCAGCCTGTCTCAAAAGTTGAAACACAGGACAGCACAGCATACCAAAACTAACCATCAGGAAAAGCAGAAAATCTGAAATACCTGAACCTGCCAACTGCAATGCCTACTTGCTTTTCATTTGATTTTTTATCCAAATTCTGCAAGTTGTCAACGTGTGCTTTTTTTTGCATCTCTTTTTATTTTTACAATTCCTTGGAGAGGGGAAAGCTTTCTTCCATATTGACGACTGGGGGGACTTGCTGTGCTCACAAATAAAGACTGACACGATAGAAGAAATGGGGGAAAATGAATGCAAGGCGATTGTCATGGCATTTGGTATTCAGAGGAGCTGATGCTGCAATGCTGAGGATAAAGAGCCCAGAGGCTTAGCGAATTTGGGAGATGAGGAGAAAGAGATTCATGTTTTTTGTTGCCATCAATCTAGGGGAAATTAGCCAGAGATGTCCAGGAAGAATTAGAGATTTCTGCCAGACAGAGATGGACAATCATCTTCATAATGACTTAATAATAATGACAGTAATAACCACAATATGTAGAAATTCTGCCACGGGAGCAATTCTCTCAACGCTTCTTTTAGGAGGTATACAGATTTGATTTTAAGTTTGATATTAATATCAAAATTTGAAATGTTTTAATGCTGAAATCTGATCCCACCACGATAATGCCCCTCTTGTATCAAACATTTGCATACATTTTTGTTTTTCCTCAAAAATATCGTCATTGCCTATTTTAAAAATATTATTTTTTGTGCCGGAGCTGCTTTTAAACAGTTGGGGTTCTAATGGCTTTCCAGACACAGCATTCACTCGCTACACTATAGAGTGTCTTTCTACCCCAAACTTTGAAAAGCCAAAAGGCAGCTTTTGTCAGTCAGAACTTCCTTGTGGACGATTTAGAGGGAGAATCTCTCTGATTTTGTGCATGATATTACTGCTGGTGTTTTCTGCATTGTTCGGAACACCACACTCACGTAACAGAAAAACAAGCGATTACAAAGTGGAAGAAAGTGGTTGCACAACCATTATCATAGCGAATGTCTTGGTTTAGTTGATGTAATGGAGGGCCTGAGATATGCAAGGCAGAAGGGGGGGATGTACTTTAAACAGAATAATGCCAACTGAAATTGTTGCACAATGCCTTTCAATGGCCATGCATTTGGGTGAAGTTAATAGGAAAACGCCTTCTATGTCATTGAACAGCGATGATCTATATTAACTCCCACTGCCTCTGACTCAGTACTGACAGACACTGGAAATGTACTGAGTGTGTCTTAAAATTTCTAAATTGCCTAATCGGCAGTAGCAAGACCCCATTTCCCCCAACAAACACACACCCTATATGGAAAAATGTGCTCTACACTAGGGCACAAAAGTATAGGGGCTGTTATTTATATAGGCTGATTCATGACACACATGCCATAGAGCAGAGAGGGGAAGAACCTCAGCCCTTAATTTAACTCCAGTGGCCTGGGCTCACAATCCTCTCTGGACATAAGAGGACCGCCAACCTTCCATACGTTTCTGTTAAAAAAGTCAGATTTTAACACTGTTTTTAAGGACAGCAGCCATTGGGGTTTGAAGAAGTTGACCATTTTGTTTCAGGTGTTGAGCTTGTTGCTCAAAGCAAAGAAAAAGAGCCGCAAGAGAATACTGCCATCCTCCTCCCCAGCAGAACCGCAGTCTTCAAGAAGACAGAGACGAAAAATAGAAGAGTCAGAGAAGCAGAGATGTCCGTAATTCAATAGACAGAATTACATTTCATTCTTGTCTGACTGTAATTTACAGTGCAAACATTTACAATAGGTGACACAGTAAAAGTTTGGAATGGTCAACCGTTATTCTGATATATTGGTACATGAAGGGAAGCCATTTCCTGATGAATATGTACTGGATTCCTGCGAGGGTGTTGTGTTTTTGGAACACATCCCACAGGAGCTCATGCTGGTGGTGTCACAGGACAGCATTTTAGCATTGCTAAAGAGTTTAGCATTGCTGCCTCAGCACTGGGGCTCTGGTTCAGTCCCTGACCTGGGGTGCTGTCTGTGTGCGAGTCTGTATGTTCTCCCCATGTTCAAATGGGCTTCCACCAGTCACTCTGGTTTCCTCACACAGGCCAAAGAAATCTGGTACATTCATGAAATGCCCGGGTGTGAGTGTGTTTGTGACTGTGCCTGCCTCTCCATGGACAGGCCTCCATGGACACCCTAAATTGGATAAAGCAGTTAGAAAGTGGATGGATGGATGTCGATATCCCTGGAACTGTGTTGTTGTGATTGTGAATGTATCTGATAGTAAACAACTTGTGCAAATTGTGTGATGCTCCTCAACAATGTTTGTCACATCAGGCATCCCACAGGGCACTGTGCTTGGTCCTATTCTTATTACCTATGTTTACTTGGATTTGATCATTTGTAAGTATAGCAAAGTTTTCATTTCCATGTTGCTGACACATTTTTGAAGTGTCAGTTCTCACTGTTTGGATCCAATGTGAGAGCCTCATTGCCTCTGGGATTTTTTCCAACATTAATTAACCATTTAATGTTCCTAGACATGTCCAGGAGTTTGGGAGGCATAGTGGCAAAGTGGTCAGCATTGCTGCCTCGCAGCGCTAGGCCCCTGAGTTCAACACCAGGCTAGTGCTGCTATCTTCATGGAGTCTGCATGTTCCCCCATGTTTGTGTGGGTTTCCTCCAGGTGCTGTGGTTTTCTCTCACAGTCCAAAGATTTACAGGTTGCTTCATTGGCTTCTAGGAAAATTGGCCCTGGTGTGCATCTGTGTTTGTGTCTGTAGGTCCCCCGTGATGGATGAGTGTCCTGCCTTGTGCCTTGTCCTTGCCAGGATAGGTTTCAGCTCCCCCAGGTCACTGGGTTGGAAGAAGCAGACAGAAAATGGGTGGATGGATGTACTGGATTGTATTTAATGTCTTTTATACCTAATTACTCAAAACACTGATTTCATTAAAGACACTATTACTAAAACACCTCAGAGCCAATTGGCAGGTATTAAACATATCCAGGTAATTGCACCGCTATGAAGCTCTGAGCTCAAGTTGGAACAAACCCCAGAGGACACGAGTCCTTCCAGGAAGAGAGTCTGACACTCCTGGCTCAGACAATGCTAAAACGGATGAGTGCGACTTTTTTATTTCACAGCTCAACTCTAACAAGGCAAAGCTTTGCAGGCTGGATCTTTATATTAACTCACAACTGTGCCAACTTTAATCTGACTGTTGATGGTTCTGGATTCAGTGCAAGTGCACAGGTCTGGAAAGCAGGTCTCTTCTTTGATCTGAGCTTTGCATTTGCAGCTCTTGTAGCACTGTGGTGAAGGTGCTTTTATCTCATTTCGTAACATTGTTTGTATCTGTTCTTGTCTCCTCCAGGAGGATGCAGGAATGCTACTGCCTGCTTTTGTCTTTTACAGGATTGATCACTGTAACACAGTGCTTGCTGTTTCCAAAATGTGTTGAAGCAAACAACCTGAAATGCAAGAGCATACCTCACCTGTTCTAGCTCCTCAAACTGACACTCTTCATTTCAGCATCACATTCAAACCTGCTCACCCTTAAACAGTTTACTCCATTTGCACTCTTTGGACTCTGGCCTTCTGTCAATTCAAAACAATCCCTGGAGACATAGGTGACCCTGAGAGACATTGCAAGATACAGAGAGCCCCTGATACATACTGGGTAACCCTTGGAGACAATGGACAACACTAAGAGACATTAGGAGATGCTGGGAGATACCAGGAGACACTGATATACATTGGGTTACCTTTTGAGACATGGGAGACACTAGGAGACCCTATTGGTGGCACTGGTGACTTCATGGGATCATGGAGTTTCTTCTCTGTCTTCACTGAATTACTGATGGTCTGTTTTTGATATTGTACAGGCTGCCATCTACACTGCCAGTAATTTCCTTTGAATTGTTCCTGTGTGCGATGGCATTTTTGTGGTAAATTCTTGTTGTTTGTGAAACCTCTTGCTAGACTAAGGTTGTGATGGATGTGGTATTATCAAAATCAGGCCCATAAAAAAGGAGTTGAAGGAGATTTACCACGACTGGCAAGTGCGTAGACTTCAGAAAGCTGGGTTTGGGAGAAGCAGAATGAATCACCATCATGGCACAGTGAATCAGCAGCTAAAGAAAGAGGTGGTGCAGTGTTTCCTTCCTCACACGACCACCACAAGACCAGTCACAGTCAATCCTGTCCCCCGTGTTAAAGACTCTGTCTGCGTCTTCATGCCTGGGCCCGTCACTGGCCTGATAGACCTCTCAGCAGGAATCAGGCAACCAGCTTACAAGCCTGACAAACTGGGCACAAACTCCAGCGCTTCACCCTGCAGGTGCCGGGGCCATGTTTCCGCACGGCTTCAGAAAGACCAGCGCCACCCTGATTCCCTCTGTGGAAGGATGTACTTCCTGCTTCGGAGACCCTTTCAGCTGCGGAGGTTTTGCCATCACTGCCCTCTCTGGGTTACTTGTACAGAAACCGCTACCCACACGCTCCGCTTCCACCTGTTTCTTCCTGTGAAGAAAACCACACAATAAAGTTGGGAAGTGTCACAGGAATGTTTTAGAGTAGTCACGAGTTCCTGTAGGTAGTTTAAATGCGTACCTGTTGGTTTTATCACTTTAAGAAGATTTCACCCCGGCTTTGAGAGAAACCTGGGGAAGCTCCCATTGGGAGAGACTGGGAGGAATACTCCCTTATGATCACATCTGCCAAGTATTTCCCTACACTGTTGTAAACAGCTCTGCGGGGGCTGTTGTCTGTAGCTGTTAGAACTGAGCTATTTCAGAAAAGATTTCCTCGCGGGATGGGAAGAGGGTTAGAAAGAAAAACTGGAGACAAGGCAGCTCAGGCGGCTCACCCTCTCTAACAGTTCGAAGCTTTGGTGAGGGGAAATGATTACTTGAGTCGAAATGAAATAAAATGTCTCTTTTTACCCCTGCAAGACTCACTTGGAGTTGAGGGGAAATTGATTTGTATCTAGGGCTAGGCTAGGGCTAAAAAACTTATGTGTGTTGTCATTGGTACATTATCATAGGTGTTCTGCACCTCTACAATCGACAACAATACCTCTACAGTTCCCTTCTCTTTGTCCACCTGTGAACAGGAGCGGAAATCTCTGTTCTGTGTGGCTTTGTCCTTGTGTCCGTCCTGCAGGTGATCTGAGTGTCTCTCTCCCAGTTGGCCCAGTGGCACAGGCTTCCCTCTGTAAATAACAGGGCAATGTTATTGCCTGCATGAGTCTGATTCACCTGTATTTCCACACCTCCATTACTAGGGAATAGCACAGCACACCACAATATCTGATTTCTCTTTGTTGGCATTAAAAATATGAGGGGCGGTCGCCGAGCGATTGGTTTGGTCTGTCCACACGCACACGCACGCACGCGCGCGCACACACACACACACACACACACACACACACACACACACACACACACACACACACACACACACACACACAGGCTGCAGTGTGCAAACACGCATCTGCGCTTCCGAGACGAGTTAATTATAAAGACGTGCACACTAAAGCCAGCGGAGATGGCAGAATGTGAGCACTACCAGTCGGCTTACATTGATCCCCGCCATGGGCGTCTCCCTTCATGACTGTACGACACGAGATCAAAGAGAAAAACGTCTGTCGGGGCACAGAAGGATTGCAGTACTGAATGAGGGAGAGGGCTCCAGTTACAATTACATAGAACAATTAAAAGAGCTTTAGATGCCTGATAACCAGAAATACTATTTAACTGGAGACAGAAGGCCTATCACCCTCGAATGGCCTGTGTCCCAGTTTTGTGGATATGAAACTCCAGCGTCCTTCAGATGTATTTTACCCCAGTTTTGGTCGCAATGCTGAAAGAAACAATTGTTTCAGCGCACATAAATGCCATCGTGCATACATAATGTAATAATTAAAACACTGCCTTTTTTATACATGCCCTACAGCCTACCTTGAAGGGAGCGAATCCAAACAATTTATCCAATTATGATCATCATTAAGGCAAAGCGATACAAAATAACTCTGGGCATCAAGACTTTCAGCCCAGTTTGCATCTAAACAGGGATGTCAATACTGGGCGGTGGGTCTCGGCTGGTGAAATGGGGCGCTCCGGCAGGCAGCAGCCTGCTACAATGAGACCTCCACCTCCACGTGGTCACCTCATACCACTGCAGCCTGAGGACACCAGAGCAAGCAGGGTACCCCGAGACAGCCTGCCTTGTTATTTCACATTCCCCTGACATCTCAGGGATCCCCGGTTTGTGGCACTGCGACTTCAGGGGGACTTGAGTTCCTCTGGGATCTCGCAGCTCCGAGGTGGTTTCCTGTGAGGACAAAGCCATGGCGCGACACAGCTTGTGCGGGAGCTTCTGGGAGGATCCGTCCTCTTTTCCCACTCGGGTGCACAGAGACCAGGAGAAGAAAACCCGTAACATCGGGGTGCTGCAGGGGACTCTGGGAAACATTGATAGAGGAGATGTTGGGCCCTGTCTAGCCCTTACAAACATGACTTGTGCTGCAGTCTGGCAAAAGCACATTAAACGACAGTGAACATGCTGGAAACCTGATTAATGACCGAGCTCTATTGGGAAAGGATGGATACGAGCAATGGGAACCTAAAGCAGAGAAGGAGAAAGGTCTGTCCTACAGTAAGTGTGGGATTAGTATGATAACCTGTACATCTGCCATGCACATTTACTGTGGTAATCTTTAAAATCGACCAGTTCCACACTCCATCTCCTGCAGCTCTGCTCAGAGCGCCGCACGGCACAGACCCCCCTTGGCAGCCTAATTAAATTTTCCACTTTTCCACACTCACATCAAGAATCCATCCAGCTGGAAGCAACAGATGTCCCAGAGGAGCAGGCCTCAAGAGGAACAGTTTGTCTCTCCTCTTCACTGTGGTCTCTCTTGTCCAGTTTTCAAACTGCAGTTCTTGCAGAGGGTGAGACAGTGTACCATATCAGAAATGAAACACGCGATGCTTGGAACTTAACAGGGGATGGATTTAGCAATTTTACCGGAAACAGGAGTTTTTAGGTTCTTCAAATAAAAAAAAACAGTAAGCATGTCCCCACAACTAAGGCACGCGTTTTTATTTTTTATTTGTATTAATTATATACTGTGTAGTATCCTGCCTTGCACCTGCTCCATATCCTCCACGACCCTGTAAAGGATAAAGACGTTCAGAAAATCCAGGGACGGATATACACCCGCACTTGTTACAAACGTACAGTAATTTGTTCCTAGAAACCCTTCCGTATAACGAAAATCCGTAAAAAAAAATTCCATTATTTCTTATGGTAAAAAACTACAGTCCGTTTCGGACCCCAAAAATTTTACCCCTACTTTAACATTTTCACCAAAAACTGACAAAAGAAACAACAATAACTAACATCATATTGTGGTTTGTGTTTTACGTAATAAAAACACTGTTTACCTCAGACATCATTAACCATACCTACAGTAAGTTCTGTACCACACAGTTACCACTTTATTTGCTTTTTGTGTAATTACACGCACACACATTTTTCTTAATATCTTTAGGGTGAACAATGAAGTCTAAACCTCAGAATTCCTCATGCAAAAAGTAAGAGCGCACACAATTGCGAACAACGCATGAAGCAAGACGCGGTGAACTGTATCACCCACGTCTCCCCTTCAACTCTGTGGGCTCTGTGCTCTCTCACCCAGACTACTTAGTGGAATGTGATCCGTACTCTCAATATGAAATGAGTCGTATGACGCCTTCCTCTTCATCCTCTACATTGGGCGTAGGTTTCGAAATTTGTCTTTGTATCGCTTCTTCGTAGTTTCCACGTGTTCGTTAGTCTTCGTTACGCGGAATGAGGGTAACAATTCACAAGCTTCATGGTATCGAATTATCAAGCAAAGGACATTCGTAAAAAGGGGTACTGGTGTACCGTGTGGTCCGCATCGGTGTAGCAACACATCCATGTACATGAGTAATACCTATTGTTCTCAACACCTGCAATGAGGGGTAATTAAGGACCAGTGAATGCAGCAGTGGTTATTGATAGGTAATGCTACCATTGCAGCACAGTAAGTCAGAACACTTCCCATCACTGAGATAGGGTGTACTGAAAATAAGTGAAGACACGTGGCACAGGACTCTGGCATTGTTCTCTCGACAAACATGCGGAAACCGCTCGCTGTCACGTTCCATTTTATCACTTCTTTCCGGGAAGTAGCCGTCTGGAGGACTGCCTCGCTGTAGATGGAGCTGATGGCAGTTGTCTCTGGCTGGGCGCCTGCTTGTTGCAGGCCGGTGGCAGTGCTTGGACCCACAGCTCCAGTCAATGCCTTCTCCTAGAACATAGAAACAGCGACAGAGCAGAGGAGGCTGTTCTGTCCATCTGGCCCATTTGGTACTGTAGTTACTAACTAATTGAGAATCTGAGAATCTCGTTCAGCCGTTTCTTGAAAGAAGCCAGGGTCACAACCCTTTGTGTAGAGAAGAGCTTCCTGTTCTGTTGTAAATGCAAATGTAGCTCCCACTTGTGTCTTCTGATTTGTGTTTCACTGCTGATTCCGAATCAACATTTTCTAATCACTGTGGATAGAATTGTAAATGTACAATGTAAAATGAGAAAACCTGCGCACAGTCAACACTGTGGAGGCTGAACTCGGCCTGAAAAGCCATACAGGTGCTCTGAACACCAATGCTGGCACTAACCCGCAGTGCAGGCAGCAGTACTGTTCAGAGGTCAGTGTTAAAGCTAAAGTCACGCAACTTGTTTTCTCCTTTCTTGCTTCTGTCTTCACTGTAGATCAGCTTTGTGTGTTTAAGGGCAAAATCTAAACTTATCTTTTCTTGACTTTCACTGGGAAAGCAACTCCCAAGAGTAGTGTCCTGAAAGGATTATGGAGTGTTCAGTGGACATTTGGCTTATCCTGTTGGGCTGAGGGCGAACCTCCTGGCCAGAGGAAGAGGAGGCCAGGACCCCCCTGCAGAGTGAGGAGTGACCAGGGGGCAGCTGCAGAGGTGGAGATGGGGTGGAGGTGGGATGCAGAAAGATGTACAGTACATGATGGAGAGAAAGGGATCACATACTGTATGGTATTTACTGTATAGTGTTTTAGGAGAGGAAGTGGTATCAGGAGCGATTGGTACAGTAATTACTGACAGCTGAGGCTGATTGAACTTGGTTGCCGGAGGAAAAGGGTTAAGTTTTTCCTCTCCATCACAGATGACAGAGGAGGCGCTGGTTGGTTGTGTTCCATGCAGCAGAGGGGCGTTCATTTCCACCCGCTGGGGGCTGCCGGTCCTATGGGGGTGCTCCCTATTTTGAATACTCCAACCCTAATTTTGAATACTTGTGTGTCTAGTCCCCCTTGTAGTCTTCTCTGTTCGAGACAAGACAAACTCTGTTAACACACGTCAGGATGGGCCACATGAAACACAACACTGTGCATGTGCAGTTGGTGAGGAGTGTACTGCTCTTGCAAAGGCTGGTCGATAGAAACCCACTCTGGAAGACCACTTTGAACAAAGAGGACTCAGAACTCATACACCACAGCTATTACATCCAACTTCACAAAGCTGCTTATCCCTGGGAATTATGTTGGCAATCTGGAGCCAATCCAGAAAGCACAGGGCACAAGGCAGGACCACACCTTGGACAGGATGCGAGTCTACCACAGGGCACACACAAATACTCACACAGGCACACGGAAGCACAAAGCAGCACATTAGAGACACCATTTAACTTCAACAGAATGTCTTTAACGTGGTGGAGAAATGCAGGATGCTGGAGAAAACCCACACAGTGCAAGTGCAGGGAGAACATGCAAACTCCACACAGACACGTGCCCCAGATTTCCCAAGAGCTGCAAGGCAGTGACGCTAACTGACACACCACCAGTGAGCCTAATCCTCAGCAAATTCTGTCACACATTGTAGAGGGTGCCACCAACCCTGACAGAAACAAAAAGAGAGATGCTTCTCAATTACACAGTGAATGAAACTATTATTGTCATTTTTCCTCTATCCTTCTTCCAATCCGTTCTTCCAGTGCAGGGTCATGGGGGAGCTGGAACACAGCCAAGGCAGGGGACATCTTGCACACAGACACAGACGCACACGGAAACAAGGAGAGTATATAACTCCACACGTAAAGCACCCCAGGGCCCCAGCACCACTGTACATAATAATAATAATAATAATAATTATTATTATTATTATTATTATTATTATTGTAATTGTTATTGTTGTTTTTATTACTGTTGTTATTATTATTGTTGTTCTTGTTGTTCTTGTTCTTGTTCTTGTTATTATTATTAGACTGCCCTGATCTGTGAGCGCTACACCAAAGCCTATCGAGCTCACTTGTTTATTCCATTCCTCTACCACACACGCTTGCTGTTTTCCTTTAATATTTCCTTTCTTTTGTGCGCTGCCACAGTAGTTTTCCACTTCTTTTCAGAGGGTTTTTGTCTTAAAGTGTACTGTGACGCACTTCCTTCCATTGTAATAGGCGCAGGGATATTCACGTCTCAGCCACATGTCATGGGCGGGAGGGGTGGAGGGGGGGGTGGGCTCCTCTTGCTGCAACATGCCACTCCGATCTGCCAGGGGAGAACGCGGGGGTCTAGAAGGCACCACTGTGTCAGGCTGTTGTGGAATGTGAATGGTGTCTCCCAGTGGAGAACTGGCACAAATAACCTCATGCTCTCCTGATCACCATGCCATCGCAGGACGAGGTACAGGGGTTGCCCATGACCAACAGGGGACTGGGAATCTTCTAGAAAGGGGAATGCCAGGTTGAATGTACATGGCTGTCCGATAATATTCTATATGGAAAACTCTGATCCAGAAGGCAAGGTCACGCTGGGCAAGGCAACATGTCAGAAACATCCCCACAAGTGGAAGCGACTACGATGTCACTGTCAAGAACTGGATGGATTTGTCCACAGTGTGCCAAAGCTGAGACCTCTCCCAGCCCGTAATGGACATGGGGCTTGGTTTCATGTGCCGTAAGCATGACATCACCTCCTCTGGCAAGGAATACTGGGGAGCCGTTTGGGATTATTGGTTTTCTGTCACCGCTCCTTACAGATTAATTGTGTCTTCCTGTTACTAGCCAGAACTGGATGGGCAATGACAGGAATTTCTGCAGAACTGAAAGCAACATGGGTTACAGGAAGAAAGTTCAATTCTAAACATAGAATTCTTCTTAATTGTCATAGTACACCTCTTATCATCATGGATTTCCTCTTAATCATTACCGAATCCTCTTAACTGTAATTGAATTCTTATTCTGAAGTACTGGCAAGGGGGTCATGCTAAACCTAATGTGTAGCAACGTTGTTATTACCACACAGTCACTGTGCAGCCCTTTGTGTCTCCCTGGCCTCAGCTGGTTTTCTTAGGGGTTGGAGTGCAAACACTATACTATTTTATGCAGGTCTTACTGTCCTAAATGCAACGGAATTCAGATTCCCAGTCTCAGTTCTATATATAGCAGGCACCTCTCGTGATTGAAAAGCCAACTCTGCACTGCTTTGTGAATTTCCACAGGCCTTTCACACGCATGGTTGCTAATGGTGCGTCTGTGTCACACACCTCGGGAGGGCTGTGTTTGCTCTGTTAGCTTGTGCCCTGCAGTGCACACGCACACACGTAGGGACGCCTCAGTCTATAACCCGTCAGGTTAGCCTGTAAGACTACGCCTGACATCGTCTGGCTGGGAGGGGCAAAAGTCTGTTGTGTGTCAAAGATCGTCAGGAGTGCTGAAGCTTTTTCAAACTTCAGTAGGAAATATTCAGAGGAAAACGAGAAAGAAAGCCTGGGAAGTATTTTCAGTATAGTAAATCCCCCATCCCCCATCCCCCCATTTGACTTTCTGGACTTTCTGCAGTAAAGAAAAATGCCTCTGCTTCAGTAAAAAAGAAACAGAGATGCATCCTGCACACTGTTTGTAATTGCAAGGTGTGGTGTAATTCCTGGTGGTTTAGGCTCCCGACTGTAGTATTGCCAAAGAGCCCTGGTGCAGGCTGACATCATGGCTAGGTAAACACACCAATCCTGCGCTGGACTGGCTCCAGTGTTAGTACTCCTGGCGCTGGGACAGCTGGCAAATTGCTGGGTGGATATCTTCACCCCTCTCCATACAGAGCACTCGACGCTTCGGCAGAGAAATCTGTTTTCTGCTGGGTATTGATTTTTCGAGCGGCGGAGCATTTTATTTGTTTACAGCCCTGTCCTGATTAGAGGCCCCGAAGCGGGGCTCCTGACGGGGCGTGACGGGGGTGGCCTGATAGCGATGGTGCCTCGGTGTCCAGCTCCAGGGCGAGGGGAGCGGCAGAGCCGGACGTGCACAGGCCCGGGGCGGATCAGGGGTGGAGTGGAACCAGCCGGAGAGTGTTCTTCCGGACCAATCTGTGTGCTGGTCCTAGCAAAGCTTTAGTCCTTGAGAGCTGGTTATCCTAAGGAACTTTGTAAAAGTATTCAGTATAACATGAATTATTATTATTATTATTATTATTATTATTATTATTATTATTATTATTTGATAATCAAAGGTACCGTCACTCTCTAAGCAATTTGACTGCCCGCATAGCAGCAAGAGCTTCCAAGAGCGCAGGAAACCAGTGTAGTTGGTTCAGCTGGGACTGCTCAGTCCCCTTGCCTTCCATTTTTTGCTTTTTGTTGCCATGTGTCGCTTTGCTTCCTTCTGCTCTTCCTTAGCTGCAGTTGCAGTCTGTTATCCCTGCTCTTGGTTCCAAGAGGTTCTGCGGCATTCTGGGAATATTATGAGCTATAGAACACCTCAGGGGCGATAGTGACACTGTGCGCAGCTACTCCAGCTGCTCTCTCTCTCAGCAGATCCTCCTGTGCTGTCCGGTGACTCCCTGCATCCTGGCCTCTCCCTCATGGCAGGACAGGGCGGTCAAGCATGCCTGACCGTGCACAGCTCTGCTGCTCTGGGAATCAGCAGAGTCTTCTGGGGGAGTGTGCCCGAGCCATTGATCTCCACTGATGAGGAAGCCCCACAGAAGCTTCTCCATGCTGGCCAGATCATGACAGGGTTTCACCCTGCCCTCATCGGGCGTGGCACCCCAGCCTGGCACTGACAAACTGCCAGGGTGGAATGAAGTACATGGGCAGCTGTCATCGCCCTCCTGTGTGCCGGCAGTGCAGGAGAAAAGTCTCAGAATAATCGCTTGTCTGTCAGCCATCGTCCCCTAACCTCCACCTCAACAATAAAGCAGTATAGACGAATCTAGCACGGGAACAAGTAAAGGTTTATTCCATGCTGAAGAGAGAAGAAAAGAAACGCAACATTTTGGCTATGGAGAGTCTCTCACACCCGAAGAAGGCTCCACAGCCGAAACGTTGCGTTTCCTTTCTTCTCTTTCCAGTGTGGAATAAACCTTCACTGGTTCCTTTACAGCCTAGGCGTGCTGACGCAGCTCCCTATTGAACTACTTGAATCTACCGCTATACTACCCTCCTGAGAGACTGAGGTCTGCGTGCTAGCAGGACTCCTGCACTCTTCACATGCTCCTGCTACAGGGGTCACCCACACAATGAGGAACACTGGCCAGTATGAAGCACCCCTGCAACAAACTGAAGCTGAGCAACTGCCTCCAGAGCAGAAAAGAACATTAAAATAGACGAGGAGAAGAAAGAGGAAGGGGTTTTCATTTTCCTCAAGAAGATGAGCAACACCTCTTTACTTTGTCGTTACCTGTGCCGATTGGTAAACAATTGATTATCACCAATACCTGCTGTCCAAGAGCTGGTTCTTAGACTTAGAGAGGTGGGCTTGTACAGCGGCCTCAATCTGGCTGTGTCTCGCACAGCAGGGCTCTGTCCCGGAGCAGGATGACCAAGGGGCATTAGGCCTGTCCAGTCCTCCCAGGGTTAGGGGCCTCAGTTCCAGAGCTCCAACCACTCCTCCGTGCAGCAGGACTACTCTGTGACCCAGGCCCATCTCTTCTCCCCTGAACCAGGCAGTGGTTTTTCATGGAACACCCCCAAACAAAATTGCACAGAAGATCAAAGGCACGCGTTGTGTTTCTTTTCTTCTCTTTTCAGCATTGGAATATACCTTAAAAAATAATAATGCCTGATGTACAAAAACTGCTGCAATCCTGTCGGCCACCTTTATTTATTTGGTGGATTTCTATACACAGCTTCTCTTTCTGCAGTTTTCCTTATTGCATTGCTTCTTGAAATATTCCTAACAATCCCTGTATTGTGTCCCTGTATCCCTGAGTGTACCTTGTTTTGTTCACCGGTCTGGATTTTCTCCTGGATGGACTGGGGGGTTGGAGGCTGTGAAAGGAAATTCCACTTAATGTTACGGGGCAAATTCTAATGGCAAGTTTAAAACGGCACTGGGTTCAATCTCGAGCGTGTGGTGTCGGTGTCTGGCCGTCTCGGGCTCCATGCTGCCTGAAAAGAGGGATCAGAGGCATATTTATATACTGCAAATATGTGTGTCACTAATGGCTGCCTATTAATATGTATGCTGCAAGTTGTTCACGGAAAATGCACAGGACATCCACGCGCTTAAGCCTGTTTGTCAGTAAAAATAGCTCCCGTGCGTATCAGTCCAAGGAGTAATTTCCGATGATCACGGGTCTCTCTTTTTCCAGGATCTTTATTTAGGTGGCGATCGATAATAGATAATAGCGTCTATATCGGAACTAATTCGTCTCACATCCTGCGCTAATTCAGTTTTCCAACTTGGGAGATCATTCCCAGCCAGACGCGGCTGTGACGTTCGAGGTAGCGAGAGACCCGCGTCAGTCCCTGCCCTGAGTGACTCCTCCGTCCCCAGCCCCCCCTGCAACCCTGATGCTAATCCGATCGCAAGCAGCCGCACGACGGGATATGCTGAACTGTACAGGCCACTACTCTACCGTTACTGCTCCGGGGAATAGGCCACACTGTCGTGGCTGAAACAACAAATTATATTAATGATGATAATCTAATACGATAACATAGGCTTGAACAACATTTTCTATTTCTTTTAACTAAATCTAAATTACAATGTATAGAACTAATAATTTAAGAGCTATTAAAAAGCGTTTAAACTATTGTAAAGCGGGTTTGAAAAATAAACAGCAGTAAGACGAGGGCAGAAAAATCTATTTAATTTGGAGTTTGGGGACCTCCTGTCTGCGTCCAAAACTGAAATGGGGTGACAGACGCTAAGTGGTCTTTAAATTGTATTAACAGTGCGTGACATTGCGGTACCGCGCCAAGCCGTGCCGGCACTCCTGATGTCCAAGTAGAGACAGCCATTAGCCGGCGCGCTCTGTCCATTTATCAGTGCGCATTCCTCGCATAGCGCGCGTTCCGATCATTGTTGGTAATGAATGGGCGACCCCTCTTCTTGTTCATCAGGCCGGAACTTGACACCGGCCTGGCTCAGCTGCAAGGCTCACCCGGAAGCGCCGATCAAAGATGCCCGAGGCGTTAAAAGCAAATGTCGGAGGTTAACCCGCAGGTTAAGTTTTGCTCACCTCCAACGACCTGAATCCAAATTCCGATGTGAGTTTCCAGATAGAGGTCCGAGAACACCTATGTACTATCGATGTGAGCAGTAGAAAACAACTGTTACCAACCGATCAACGAGGAATCAACCAGTCGGTCAATCAGTCGTTTTTGCAGACCACTTAAAAAACACTTTCTCAGTGTGTATGAGTGGCATTACAACAGGAGATACTGTAATATAAAAGCGCAATGACGCATAGAAAGTTTAAAACAGAAGCAGCTTTTGAATGGATATTTTGTGTAGTATTTTGAACAGACGAATATATCAAAGACATCAAATGGAATAGTGTTAAAAAATACGGACATCCTCAACCCCTGTCCAAGATGGCGTCCTAAGGTTAACTGATCTGGTTTGATTTTCTACACATTTTTTAGAAATGTTTAGAGAAAAGAAAATGAAAAAATAAAAAACTATGCTTCCTCCACCAGTCATATCACCCTGCAACTCACAATTGATAATGATAATCTGAAGCTCAGCAGGTGTGAGCCTGGCCAGTACCTGGATGAGAGACCTCTGGGAAAAAGCTAAGGTTGCTGCTGGAAGAGGTGTTAGCAGGGGGTTGGACCTCACCCCGAGGTCCACATGGGTCCTAATGCCCCAGTATAGTGACTCTCTGTGGTCATTAAAAATCCCAGGTTGTTTCTTGAAAAGAGTAGGGGTGAAACCCCGGCGTCCTGGAACAATTTGTCATTTGTCTTTACCAATCATGGGCTCCTTATAATCCCCATCTATGAATTGGCTTCATTACTCTGCTCTCCTCCCCACTGATAGCTGATGTGTGGTGAGCATTCTGGCGCACTATGGCTGCCGTCGCATCATCCAGGTGGGGCTGCACATTGGTGGTGGTGGAGGGGAGTCCCCATTACCTGTAAAGTGCTTTGAGTGGAGTGTCCAGATAAGCGCAATATAAGTGTAAGCAATTATTATTCATTGTTATTATGCACGCGCATTTTTTCTATAAAGTTCTGGATTCAATCAGACTCTGTTATCTGACGTCCTGATTTGAGCATCAACTGAAATGGGACGAATCCGGGTTTCCTGGGCGGCGGTGCCTCGAAATCTCAGTGGTCGCCCGTCCTCGCGGCCATCGCCAGGGGACCCCTTACAAAAGATATGGTCTTGCCAGCATTGCACAGGCTCGATCTGTGTCATCCCTCACATCATGCACACTTAAGAGTTACCAGCAAGGATGACACGTGTCTGCACAAGACGACTGTTTTTATTTACAGAAACGTTAATGCATGGAAACGACAACATGAACATTTATTTGAAGAATGAGTCATAATTAACACGAGGGGGCAAGTGGAGTAGGGCAAATTCGAGGTTGGAAATGAGTGTTTGAGTGATCGCTTTTATCGGCCGTCTCTCGCAGACGTGCCGGTAACTGTTCCTTCCTCAATTAATTTCTAATTAATTACTTTACTCCTATTACATGCATGAGGATCACACACTTTCACAGTTAACTTTATATTGGAGCCTGGAGTTCCCTAACTCAAGTATCACATTTCTGTGCAGTCACTTTACGTGACTGTATTATTGATACCTAATGAAAAAAAAAACACTCTACAAGGTAAAGAAGATGTGAAGGAAACGCCCAAGCACACCTACTGTTATACCTGAGAAAGCAAGTCTTTCTTTTTAAAGAACAGAAGTTCCTTTAGTTGTGGGATTTATCGAGAATTCGTATCTGCGGGATGTGGGAGATCACAGATCGCAGGGCGGCCTCGTCTCGGCCTCTGCGGCGTGGAGAGAACTCGAGGGCCCGGAGTCGAATTAGAACAGTGACCCACGCGGTTCCTGTCGGCCCATGACGTGCGCGCCTGCCAGCCGCGAGCCACGAGAGCACACTGTGACAGCTGGTTTCCGCTGCCGACCCCCGTCGCCTCCCCAGTCCCCCACCTCCCGCCCCTGCGCCGCTAGCCAGGTAGAGGCGCGATTTCCATTCCGTCTCCTCCTGTGAGCGCGGCGGGGCGACAGGATCAGGCAGACAGACTCGGGTTTAAAAGCGTGACTGGAAAGTATGATTTATCACTGTAAGAAAACAAAACAACGCCGCGGAAAACTTTTTTCAAAGAAATTGTGGGATCATTATGCACCACACAATTGTATGGTGCTAATTTTGTATTTTACTGTATTGTCAGCGGGGTAATTCACAAGCTAGTTCCTCCTCTGCCTTACAGTAATCACGAACTCCTCAGAGGAAGGAAGGAAAAAAAAAGCGAATAGATTGAACACCTTCATTTTGTTACCTGAATTATCTGCACAAAGAAATGGCGGCGTTGTAAAACTATTTTCTTCATATTATTAGGAAGCTCAGATTTAGGATTACATCCAGTGGTACCCAAACCCCCGAGACATCTGCTGGATTCGCTCTTTGCGCAAAGTTGGCAAAACAAAGTGTATCGAATAGGCTTAGTCTGTGTAATGTGCCGGTTATGTTATTCGACCTTAAAAATAGAAACCGTACAAGATTGGATTTTAGTTCATACTTTCCAACTTTCAGACTGTCCAAAGTGTTCTTTCAGCTTCGACTGAAATATATGGATCTGACAGAATTCTAATTATAACTTTTTTTTTTTTACTGGTATACTCCCTCTTCGAATGTTTTAATTCGTGTGTGAATTGTCGGGTTCGTAGTCGGCTAATAATAATAATAACAAAGGTAACAGAAAGAATAAGTTATTTCTTAATTGTAGCCGATTATAAAGAAGTGGTACTCGAATATAGTTCTGACCGTCCGTAAAGCAGCAATGGTTATTTTCTTGAAACAGATTCAACTCAAGGGAAGAGTCTTTTTATGTGCGAATTTCTTCCATCCGTTTTCACACCGCATCTTCAGCGACCCATGGAACCCGGGCATAAGCAACGGGCGTAAGGCAAGGTATACGCTGTACTGGACAACAGACCATTGTAATTAATAATAATTGCTTACACGTACATAGCACATTTCTGGACACACCCGGTAAGGCCCACCCAGACACAAATATGCACACACTCACACCTGGGGAGAATTTTCCCATGAGCCAATTTACCCTACCAGTATGTCTTTGGACTGTTGGAAGAAATCAGAGCTCCTTACAGGAAACCCACAGGAACACGGAGAGAACATACAAACTCCACGTAGCATCCCAGGTCCGTAATTGAATCCACCAAGCAATGCTAACCTCTTCGCCAGCGTGTCGCCCTCTTTGCTTATATCAACCAGAATAAGAAAAATGTTTATATAGATCGGATAAAACGATTCCTTACACTTATATAGCGCTTTTCTGGACGCTCCACTCAAAGCACTTTACAGGTCATGGGGACTCCCCCCCACACCACCACCAATGTCCAGCCCCACCTGGATGAAGCGAAGGCAGTCATAGTGCGTCAGTGCGCTCACGATAAAACAGGTTTTTATTATAAAAATAAAAATTGATTCTGATTAATATATTTTAGTGAGGTTGAAATAGACGTTATCGGTAGTTTACACGACGCTGCTCAAGATCCAGAAGAAGTTGATGGGAGAGGGAAGTTGTGTGGAGTCAGGACACGTTTGATAAGGCCAGTTGTTATGAAAATATGTAGCTATTATAGCAGGTGCGCACCATATTAGCGCTTCTGTGATTCTGGATGTGACTATTTTTAACAAACATAGCCTCGTTATTTTTTCAACATCAGCTTACTGTAACACGATACTGACACTGTTGTTCCTTTACAGTCAGTTTGTTTCGCTTGTTTCGAAGAGGAGTGATCTGTTTGTTTTCGCGGAAAGGAAGATAATGCTCATGGAATGATCTTGGCCGGACGTATAATAATATTTTCCTTTCCTCGGTTTCTCAAACCATCCCAAAGCGCTTTCCACAGATGAGGAGACCCCTTGCATCCACCCCGGAAGTGCAGCCCAACTCCCCCACCTTGAACCTGGCTGAAGCCGGATCAGGCGGGGAGGTGAGAAAGCGCTTCGCCGGCTGTGATGAAGGGGGACATCAGAAAAACTCAGATTGTACAAACCCACAGCGATCGCAGCAAGTAGTAATCCGGTGTTGTGACCACCACTTCAGCAATCCAGTTAATCCAGAGAGAAGAGGTGTGGGCGGCGTTATCAGATGAGCTGCTGAAGTAGTTGAGGACTGACAGAGTGGCAGCACTTCTCTGATAATCACTCTTGTACCGCTGGCGACATCTATCTGTTCCTCGGGCTACAGATATGGACAAGCATTAAATTCCTAAAGCCCCTCTGCAAGAAAAGCAAACCTTTCACTTCAAAGCAATGTAGTTCAAACTAATCTCTCCCCTTCAGAGATTAAGCGAGCCCACGCATGAAATGTGTGTGTGAGGGGGAGGAAAATTCATATTTCAAAGCAAATACAAATTTAAGCCTCAATTTCATACGGAACTTTTGCTGCTGTGTATAATATCGCGTAAATTCGTTTGTGATTGATCAGGAAACCGTCTTCCGCGTTGAGTGTGCCGCAGGATTTAATTTGCAGTCAGATGAGCGAAAAACAGGTTTTATGCAGAGGCTTCTCGTTAGCGTTTCACTCTTGTAATACATCGACACCTCCGCATGGCAGGTTCACACACCAAGGCACAAAACCCTTTCATTCTCGTAGTGCAATAGGATGGTGGGGGTAGGAGGGAATCCCTCCTGTCTCTGACGTCTCAATAAACCAAGGAAACCCACACGGCGTGTGCTCTGACGCAACTGCCCATTTTTGGAAACCTACGTCAATCAGGAGGAACAAAGACGGCGCAGTAGTCAGAACGGGGGTGCTGGAAAACTGTAATAATGGCATTTAAACTACAGGACAACACAATTTGCACAGAAGAAATGCTAAACGATATTTTGAGGCTTTTCTTAAATATTACAGGCACGAAATGGGATTAGATTTCCCTCATTACGGGTGAATAGTAAGCCATGTTGGACGAATCTCCCCCAATAGTATCTCACGATGGTAGCTCACTCTCCAGCATGGTGACGTGAGCGAGTCCGCATGGCACTTGATAAGGAGAGTTTCAGTTCAATGTAATACCATAGAAGTGAGTCATCTTCGCAGGCGGTCGGCAACATTTTGAGAGAGGGGGGGCACAGCAGGCAGACTTTCCATAGGGATAGAGGCAAATTTAAAAAAAAAAGACGCGCAGAGTGTGTCGCAACAAAACGAATCTTTAAAGTGTAGCACGTAAACGTCAACTTGAGGTGAGTCACTCGCAGATCGACTGCACAGTGCGCTACAGTTCAGAGCGAACTCGCGAACCCGCTGACAGAGCTGTGTGACTCGTCCCGTTTGTTCTCCTAGTGCCCAGGTTAACACTCGGCACCGCTCACCCAGCGACCGCTGCGGCAGAGGCGATCTCTTTTTTTTTCAATAGGACAACAATACAGAGCGGTTCTCAGGCTGGTGCTTTTGTTTTTTCGCACTGGAAAAACAAAACCAACAAGCAGGGCAGCTTGCAGTCCACTGTAATCCAATGTCCAAACCATTTTTCAACTTTTGGGGACAAAACGAGGAAAAACGCGTCGGCGTGCGCAACCAATGACATATGTTGCTAATATTTTGTCGCTCTTTTTCTTAAAACACTCGCCTTATTATTCGGAAATCGAAGAAGCATTTGTGCACAATCTGGGGACTACCAGCGGGAGACTCTGCGATTATTTTAGTCTGCTTCACGAACTTTTAAGTTATTGCCTGCAGTCAGTTCGCGTTGGACTTTACTGAGCCGCAAACTGAGGAAAACCCTGAGCCCCCCGGAGCTCGCATCCTCGCCTGAAACCTGTTCCTTTCTCTCGATCATGTACCAGGATTACCCCGGGAACTACGACACGTCCTCCCGTGGCAGCAGCGCTTCGCCGGCCCAGCCAGAGTCCTTCACGAGCGGCTGCAGTACCATCGGCAGTCCGATCTCTACTTCCAGCTACCAGGTACGGACATGGGGACTGTCTTCAGCTAGCAGCAGCACAAATCCCGTTTAGAACGAGTTAGTGCTGTTTTTTTAAAAAATATTATTATTGTTATTATTATTGCTAATGATATCGAAAGCAGGAAAACCACCGATAAAAAAAAAGGATCAGGTTCCCGTATTTACCGCACGTTTCGTGTATCTGTTCTTTTCCAGTATTTGCACACGCACTCTGGGCTTATTACTGTGCTGTTGTGCCAGAGGTTGCACTCTCGTAAATTGACGGAAGTGGTTGGCCTCCGTGTACTATTGATGTCCATTTACAGTACGCTGTCTGCAAACCGCTGTGAAACTGGACTGGGTGGGGGACGGACGGATCTGCTGAAATACCGACACAAGCGAGCCGGCCAGGATCCCCCCCAGCCAGGGCTCGCTATTAGCCCTTCACGGCCGACGGATTTCACGGATTTGAACTGGCGGTGTTGCCCAATGTCTTGGAATGCGTGTGTTTGCACTTTTCCCTTACAGACCCAGTAAAGCAAACAGCTCTCATAATGTAGGCAGTTTCCTTGGATATTTGCAAAGGGCGTGAAAAACTATTAAAGTGTGCTACATGTACATATTTTTTGCTGTTATTGTCAGGACCCCTTTCAGTGAGGCTTTTAGCAGAACCGAGTTGCCTTCGGCATGGATTAACAAGACGCCCACGCAAATGATATCTAGGAATGCAGACTCTCGGTTTAACAGTGGGGGTAATTAAGGGAGGGCCAACCAGGTGTATGTTTCTATGTATTCAAAACCCACGAATCCAGTGGAAAGAAATTACTGCTTAAGTACAACTTTGCCTTTACAACCTAAAGGCAGTAAATAACGTAGCCTGATTACGCGTTTCAAGTACGGGATTCACTAAGCAGTGAATTTCAGATTCAGTTGATGGCTACGTCTTTAAACGGGTGAAGTCAGATGTAACTAGAGTCTTCCGAATGCCATAATTGGCACCGGGAAGTCAGGTAACGTGCCGTGCCCACTGGTGGAGCTGATGGACAGCACGTATCGGGAGCGATTTCCGCAAACTCTTTCTCCGCCAAAACCAGTCGCTGCTTGGGGGTTTTAGTTTTGTTTAATGAAGAGAAACAAGAAGTGGGTTACCAAAGAATACTAGGCTCCAGACAGATGTTTGGATTCGCTGTTCTAAGAGAAAACACAATCTTGTATTAAAAACGCGAACTGTGTGTTTTTTGTAGTTTATTAGCGTTTTGACAACAGTTCTCAACTTTTTTTTCGGAAACTTGCAATGGTCATGTACGAACATGACTTTAAAGAAACACTAAATAAGACGTAGAGTAAAGCATTTTGAAAACCCCGGTTTAAGTTTAAATATGGTTCTATAAGCTGCTAATCAGACGTTTTATCTGCACCTACTTAATATGATGCAGTTAAATACTCCGACCCGGTGTTACTTCCGAAAAACGAAGATTTTTCCGCCGCATTTCGTTATCAATAGTTAATAGAGAATAGACGAGGTTTACCATCTCCAACAAAATGCTGTGACTTAAAAAAAAGAAATTTAACAACCGAGTTAAACAAACAAATCGCAATTATTTCCCGGGAGCATATATCCATTGCGATCTGACGGAAAACGCCAGTTCGCTAAGCGACAAGAATGATACAAAGGCTCTTAGAGAAAGAAACAGACGATATTTTAATATCCCACGTTAAAACAGACGAGTGTCTGCGAGACGATTCTCTAAAAAAGGCGGTCAATTAATAAAAACGTAGGTGATTGGTCGAAGAGTGTTGACCCTCACTGAGTAGTGCTGAATTTCTGAGCCCTTCAGAGCAGCTACATCGCAGTCCAGCTTATTAAAGCGCACCGAGTGGGCGCGGAACAGGACGCGCTGCGCCGAGGCAGGGTTGAGAGTTGAGTGGGATGAGCTGTCCGAACCCTGAAACTGCAACAGCACATCGTTCCTCCAAGTCACTACAGACACACGCCATACAGCGGGATCTGTCACATGCTCTTGTAAAGAATTCCGGCTCCATCTGGCCGCATCGCTGATACTTCTTGTAAACAGACTAAAAACTTACTTGATTCAGTGGCCAGTTCTCCTTGTTAACCCGCTATCAGGATTCCAATGTAACTGCGAGTCTGATAAAACACCCACGTGTGTTTTGTTAGTTTTTTTTTATTCCCGGGGAGGAAGAGGAGGACTTCGAGTTCTTTTTTTTTTTTAATCTGGCGACGACAGCAGGTTTCTGAAGAACTGAAAAGTATCGCACAGGAATGATTTCAAGTTGAGCTCTAAAGCTGAAAACTCCAAAAACCTGAAGATGCTGCAGGAATCTTGGGTGAGAGCTGATTTTTTTTCATTCGCTTACAATAACATGAAAATTAAGTTGGATTAGTCTTTACCCTTATTATGTTGGGTTTTTTTTGTTTCGTAAGGTAAAGTTCTGAATACAAAAGCCATAAATACCGCTGTAAATCTAGATTTTGCAATGTGACGGGTATTTAAATAGATCGACGAAGTATTAGTAGAACGAGTTCCGCCGACATACAGTACCTCCTCGGTGCTTTGGGAAGTGCTGTGGGGTAGCTGGTCAAGCGTCCTAAAGACATTTTAGGGGCTAGGAGCGCCACATAACGATATACGTGTTTTTTTTCTGTGCTCTTTATGTTTATCCAACACAGACTCATGTTTTGATTGCTATGACGGAAGACAGTTACTGTTTGACTCGCCCACAGAAAATTGTGAGGTATCCGACAACAAAGGTGCCCTGACCTTCCCGGTCAGGAAAGCTGCGCTTCTGGATAGAAAGCGGAGTGCCCGGGCGCACCGAGCGCACAGGGGAGAGGGGGGCTGTGTCCGCGGGGGTGGTTTCCTTATGTAAATGTACCTGGGTACTTTTTAAAATTCCCAGACTGCTTCTCATGGAACCAATCAAGAAGGCATTAGTACACTGGAACTAAAAATCACAACCAGATTTACTTCTGGTTTTCGTGAAGCAACACAGTGGCGCTGTTTTATTGAAAGCGTGTTTTAGGGTTTCAAATACAGTGGCCCTGTACTGTAGAGAATTTAATAAAAGGATGACATCTAGTGGAAAGCCCAATTATACCGTTGTTGCGTGCTGAAGGCCCTGGCATTTGGCTCCACCATTCCTTTACGCACTTATTGCTGATCATTCTGAGAGGTTGGCAGTTTCTATAGGGTACAGGTGTAAGACATCACTTGGTGCTCTTATCTAAACCCCACACAGTTGTTAGCTTGTAACCATGACCAGTCCCACAGCTCGGTCTTGCTTTCCATAACTTTGCACTCTACACTGTTTGCATGACTTCTACCAGCCAACAGCTGTCCTCTATAGGACATAGAGGGACTTGAGGGAGCTGATGTCCTCTATAGGGCGTTCAGCTGATGATGGTGAGCAAGTGGCAGACTCCGTGCTGGAGGATGATGGGAAAGCATGCGGTTTTTGGTCACAGTGTTTGGGAAGACATTGTCGCTGGGGTGGAGAAGTGCCTGTGTCCCAGCCATCGACCCCTAGCAGGGTAAAACACAATCATGGTGCCAAACTGAAACGGAGAAGCAGGAGTAACGGAACAGGAGCAATCTACTTAGATCTCAGCTGTTACCAGCATGAGTTCTGCCATCATTGGTGGAACTCCAGACTCAGAAGGGTCTCACACTGGAGGAATGTTTGCTGCATATGTCTCTCATCTGTTGGCATCAGTGGGAGAATCCATTGCTGTACTAAATGTTGTGTCGTTTTATCAATATATAGATGCAATATATATATATAATATAGATGCCAAATAGTCTTTGAGTAATGGATGTCTAGTACTTTATTGATTTGATGGAATGTTTTCAGAGTGGTAGATAGAAAGTTAAGGGGCAATGTCAAATCCCATAAGCAGAGCAGGGCTCTAATAATTGGTTCCTGCAATGCAATGGTTGACCTGTAGATGGCACTCTTCATTCCAGATCCGAAATTTCCCAAATGTCTGAGTGTTGTGACCGGGCATGCAGTGCTGCAGGTCAGGGTATCGTCTTGGTGAGATGTTAGACTTAGGACCTGACTACTTGGTCATTAGAGGTGCCATGGCACTTTTTGTGAGAGTAAGAGTAGGGCTTTTAACCAGAGTGTCCTGGCTGAATTCCACTCTGGCTTGGTACTTGAAGTTCAATTGGTGAAGCTGTTTCTCGCTCCTCCACTCAATCTGCTGTGTAGTGGGGGCTGCTGGTGCAGAACAGCTGCCAGGTGTGACCCAGGTGGGAGCTGTGCTTCAGTGGGTTTTCTCCTATATCTAACAGAGCATTAATGCTTTGGGACAAAAAGCGCTCTAGACATGCAATTAATTCTTCTTATAAACTAATACTGGGATGTCCAGTGCGTGCTGCTGAACTCAGTGCCAGCTTTCTGCTCTTCCATAACATCTACTAAAAGGCTGAGTTCTGTGAGCATGGCGTGAGCAGAGTCCATTGGGGAACAGTAGGCAGTATTAGAAATGGAAGTCGGCCTGATCCGTAAGTCACTCCCATGACAGCTAATGTGCTGTCCCCTCCATTAGCCTCTCCCCAAAACACACAGTCTACCAAATCCATTTATTTGTAGAAACTCGGTCCCAGTGTCTTTCTTTCACCCATGCTTACAGATCCTGATCACGGAGAATGAGCGGTGCGCGAGGCCGTGTGGAATAGCGCTAGCAGACTGTGGCGTGACTTCGGAATGAGGAATAAAACATGCCCGCGATATGTCTCAGAATTTATCCTGAGGGCTGTTTGAATGTTCTGCTTTGGAATTTCCTCCAGATGTTTTTGTTGCCTGATGCAGAGTCTTGTTTTGAACATAATGTGCTTTGAAAGTTATTGTGTTGGATAAGAGAGCACATGCTTTCTAACACTGTAAAATCATTAGGAATTGCAAAGGCATTGACAACAGGGGCTCAGACCCTCAGCGATGCAGCATGAAAACTGGGCTGGCTCAAAGTGCCTTGATCTGCTCTGGCTCTGCTCATACAGGGGTTGTGATAAATCTTGCACAGTATCAAAAGGGCTTTTGTTTGGAAATGTGTGATGATCAGTTTGTTTTTTCATATTTTCATTTGTTTAAGAGAATCGGTTTGGATAGCCATCAGGTAAAGAATTGCTTCTACACCCCTGAGTTTTTACTGTCACCATTACAGAAGCCTCAGAGCCGTCATGAATAGCTCACATTAAGACCACAGGTCTTTATCGGATTATTGGAAGAAATCATTTTTTAATGGTGGTTTATAAAATCAAGTTCTTGCCATGAACATATTGGCTGTTAATTTGTTTTCATTTTCATTTGCTAGGTACTTGATGAAGGGTTTGGAAATGGATGTGTAGAGCAGTATTATTAATTTGCTTCACAGTCACTCTTATCCATAGAGACTTGCAGTTCGTATGACACTGTGGTGGTATGTGGGGTTTGTTCAGAAAAAGACACAGCCAAAGGGTAGATCTGTGAAGATCTGAGATCTGAGAAGACAAACTTTGTACACAGTCTTGTTCAGTTTACTGTAGTGTGCTGGACTGGACCCCAGTACTGTCACAAGTACCAGTGCTGTGTCATTTGATCCCATGGACTGATGGTGTACCACAGAAAGTCACCGATATTAACACAGGCTTTGATTGTACACAGGAAATTAGACAAATGTGGGGATATGAACAGGTTCGAGTGGGAAGCCATGTCAGCATGCATTGGCTTCAAAAGAACAAATTAAAGTTAGTTCCACACAGAAAAGTAGGAAGACGCACATCGTTTCAGCCACTGAGCCATCTTCAGCTGTGAGGCAGAGAGAGGAAGGGAGCAGGGATATAAAACACAGGAGGACGGAGTGCGCCCACAGGAAGAGAAACCCATGGTAAGAGAGGTCTGGGAAGCTGGAATCTGTGAATGAATGGAGAAGGTCTACAAAGCAACCGGAAGACGCGACCCCAGTTTAAAGACAACCTTGGCTTCTGATGTCTCTCTGGATTAAGAGTCCTGTAATCCTGATGGAAGACTGAGGAAGGTCAGTGGAGGTAGTCTTGGGGAATGATCAGCCCGAAGGGATCTTCGGCCGACCACTCAAGGGGAGTGATGTTCAGACCAGTTGAGGACCAGTGAGGATCAGTCTTCCTGTTTCATCAATGTACACGGCCGGCCACTGTCAATGAAATAAGGGAGATGGCTGGGCCCCTGACGGAGCTGGCCTGAGCGAGGAGAAAGGAATAGGACTGCAGAACAACATTTCAAAGTGGAGCGTGTTTGCAGACTCGGGTGTTACTTCCAGGGAAAGAGGCATGACTGCTCATCCCAGGCCCGGCGGTAATTCCCACGAGCGCAGGACCTGCTGGAGTCTTGTTCTCCCGCTGGCACAGCACAGCAGGGAACAAAGCTGTAAATCTTGATTTTCCAGCAGCGGTGGTTCTGCTTAAGGCGGACCTCCAAAAGCTAGAAAAATGTGGGCAAACTGCTTACATTGAAAGAGTTTGTTTTCAAAGCCCATTTAGTGTATGGATAAACTGGAATTTGCAGTTTTATCTGTTAAAAACCTTAAATTCGGGATACATTTGGAAGCTGTTTCAAGTAGCACAAAAGAGAGTTCAGCTGTGTCGGGTCAGGAATGGGAGTTGTATTAGTCATTAATTCTTAAATACTTAACGCTTTATGAATGACATCCTCAGACTTCCTGGCATTCCTGTCGCACCTTCTTTTCAATGTCTGAAATGATGCAACGTTATCTAACAGAAGGAAGTGTTGAAACGCCTTATTTGTTCGTTGGGAAACGCTCCGTAAAGCAGAAAGTGTCTGAGGGGTTGAATCATTGGTCGGTCCTTGGAAAGCTACCAAGCGCGGTGTTTGGGAAGGGGCCTGAAGGGGGGCTTGATTATTGACTGCTTTTAGCGGAGGATGTGTACTGTTCCGGGACTAGAACCCAAATATACGATTTTCCAGGATATTTCCAAGAACAAGCAGAGACTCAACTACGGGGAAAACATTTCACTGTGAAGCACAGCTTGCATTGTACGATTTCCTTTTTGACGTGTTTTTTTTTTTAGGTTTTCTGAACGCTCTGGCTAGGTCCCGACTCAGAAGCAAGAATTAAAATTGCGCAACACCAGCTTCAACAAGATTACGAAAACATAGGAGTAGCGGTTTCGTAATGTCTGGAGGCTGAGGTGCTCCGTAACTGCTCAACAGGGGCAAGATCGGAGAGATAAAGTCGCCTCTTGCGAGACAGTAATGAATAATGTTAGGGATATGGGAATAGTGGCCTCAGACAGTACAGTTTTACAATTACAGCTACAAATGGCAACAGACCATGTGGAATCACAAGGATGAGATCTTATCAAATTGCAGATAATAAAAGATTACATGAGTCCTCCGCGGTTCTCAAAAGTTCAATTTCCTTCCCTCTGCGTTTTATTGTTCGTTTATAAAGTAACCCCAGGGCAGGGTCTTTGAAATTCTAACAGCTGCCCCATCATCTTCTGTTTTTAATACCCGGAGTCAGGATTCCGCATTGTTAAAATAGACCCTTCCCAGAAGTTACGGTTCCTCCCCATCTCTGCTTCCTAAAATAATCCCCTTGCGCCATTCCCCTGCGTCCGCAGCGCCTCCGCCTGGTTCTGGGAATGCTGTGGAATTTTTATGGCAACCCCGCACGGCTGCAATCTCTTGGCTCCTTGTTCGGTCTTCATTGCGTCATAGTTCTTGCTTTACTGGAATTTACGATTTAGGAATAGAGCACTGACTCAGCACATATTTTACTCACATCGCATTTAAAAAAAAAAAGTTATGATGATATTACACGAAATGTCACACAAGTAACTGTTTCCCCCGATGCAAAACTTTAAATTCTTCAGAAATGTACGGTGTGTTTTCATTTTTCATTGTGACTTCCAAATTACGAAACACAGTGACGTAAATGCTGTTACAGGATTTATTGTATTTAGCATTCAACCGTTTTTGACTCCATTAATCCGAGGCCTCATTTCTAAGATTCTGGTCACATAACTGAGGTCTCGACCAAGTGATTTAAAACCAGCTCGTAAAAGAATTCACGCAGAAGTTTCGCCTAAACAAGTGTGCGAATGCGACAATTCATAAAGAGTTCAGACCACTTGGTCCAAAGAACGGTCCATTAAACAAGGGTCTGTCTTCCCATTACCCATTACATAAAGCAGAACGCAGTCGCCTAACATAAGGCCTCTGGTCTTGGGGTGAACTCCTCGTCGTCCGCAGTTTTCTAAATCGTTTTTTCACCTCTTTCGGGGGCTGTTTCACTTTGACTCGAGTCAGTTGTGGCGGCTCAGCTCTCTACGGATTTATCACCTGCTCCGTCATGCTTGTTGAGTTTAGATTAGCCATTGGAAAACAAGAGTGTAAAATGAAGTAAATGACCATTTTCTCTTGAGAGGAAATGGCTGTGTTTAAACATCATATCGATATAACATTTATTGCTCTAGTACCGTCAAACCTGCTTAGGGATCAGTTCAGTCGATAATCAGTCGAAAAGGTAAACCGTCACGTGTCCCACTGTTTCGTAATTTAGGCTGTATGTGTGCACTCTTTGTGGTGTCAGGTTCGAGGGGTTGTCTGATCTGCCTTCACCTTGCTGTGCTGTACTACAATCATCATGAACTGATTATTGCCGTCTAAGAGTAACTGGATTTCACCTGAATCCCCTTATAAATGAAAATCAGCAAAATACTGATGCTGATACCATAAAATACCATACTGCCAGATACAATACAAATACTGCAATACAAATACCATACTGCCAGAAAACAACAAAGCCTTTTAAGTGCCCCGATGGAATTTAGCTTTTTCTTTTAATTTTCAAGGTTTAAACCTGTCATTTCAAGCTGAGTGTGGACATCGGCAACAGCTGGGAACGAGCTGAAACATGTCCACTGACCCAGCGTGCTGTGACCAGCTGGTCCTGGGGTCAGAGCTGTAAATTACAGCACCTGTAGAAGGAAATGAAAAATGTTCCAGTGGAGGGTTCGAGATCACTGCAGATTTTTCTGGAGAGCGCCAAACCTGAGTGTTACACAACACAATGTGTGCCAAGTCTCACTGTAATCCCAGGGTATTTTTCCACCACAGTTGGGGATTACTGGAATTAGACATCGGTGAAGATACAAAGCTGTTTTATAATGCTTGTGTTTGTCAATGGGTGCTTTACACTATCAGCACTTCATTATTGGTCTGGACTGAACAATGAGCACTTGTTCTTTGTTGCATGTAAGAAAAAAATCCCCTTTTGTCTTCCTTTTGGTTTTCCCAGAAATCTAAAATATGATTCTGCAGGATCAGATTAAGGCCAGTGGCTTTTTACGCTGTGACCTGTGTTAAGAAATGAAGTGCTTAGATTCTCCATTGAAACCTCCCTCCCCTGTTGGTCAGATATTGCTGGACCAAGCTGTCACGGTATTTCGGAGTGCCGCAGTGATACCTAAAGTAACCAGGACGTGTAGGAAAAACAAAAAATAGGATGGGAATCGCCAAAAAAGACACAGTCATGGGGGGAAAAAAAGACTTGAAAGCCCTAAAACCTGGCATGAGATGGCAGATATTGCGTGCCAGTGCCTCAGTGCCAACTTCAAACCTTTTGAGCAGTTTGCCGCAAAGATCTGCAGTGAGAGCAGTTGGCCTTTCCCAGTCTGGCAGGATGGGGGTGTTTAAATATCCTCCAAAGCAAACACAGAACCGGAACAGCAGGATGTGGGCTGCTGGGACTGAAGCACACTGGTCAAAAGGCATTAGTGATGTTGCCTGCGCTTGTCATGACCTGTCAGGCCTGCGTAGGAACGCAGTCCCTTGATTACTTGAGAAGGTGCTGTCCTGTGAAAATATCATAGTTCCCCTGAGTGGTGTGTTCCTGGCCTCAGGGCTAGATAGATCTGGATGGATTTTGATTGGAGTCAGGGCACTTTCAGCAGACAGGAGAATTAGACTGCCTGTCCATAACATGCCTGGACATATCCTACTGAAGCCTCGTCACCACTCTAACCTTACTGTTGTTTTAGAGGACATGGGAAACTAGTGTTTGAGGGTATACTAATTCTGAGCACTGTGCGAATGTCGCAGATTAGAAATGTCCTATGTGTTTAAGATGCCTGTTCAAGTTATTGCACACTCTTTTCTTGTCCATTGGCCTCAAAATGAGCTTTTTTAAGACTGTTTTTTTAATGTCAGATTGGACTGTATTTCCTGGATTCCCCATAATCTAAACTGGAAATTCTACTTCAATGCATAGAACTAATTGTTTTTGTTTTACTTGTTTGTGGTATTATAAGCGTTGAAGTGACATAAAAGCGGATGTCACAGATACAGATGTACTGTGTTCTTACACTTTCCTATCTTCTAGTTTGGGTACTGTACCGCAAATAATAAAAGTGAACTGTATATTTGTCTTCAAGAAATCCTCTTTCCTGTTCTCCATGTGGGCTTTGTAATGGGATTTTGCACTGTCCTTCAGTGTTCAAGCACATACTGTAGACATGCTTGGGTTATTTATCTTGGATACAAGAATAAAAACAGTCAACATTTATGGTAAAAACATGTTTGCATATAAATGTTCCCTGCTGTCCCCAAACCAAACCAGAGCAGCCTGACATGACCCAGATATCTTAGATGTATTAAAGAGGGAAAGACTGAATGGAATTTGGTTACAGTATTTGGGAGTAGGGGGAGCAATAACTCATTCTCAGTTTGGACAGTAAAGAACTGTCAGCTGGATGAGATTACACAGTGACTTCCATTGCCGCAGAACAGGCAACTAAGTGTAACACTGCCTTACATGTTATCTAAAAGATTTAGCACGAGTGGTTCTCGTGTAAGTTGTCCTCATTATGCTTGGATTTGAGCTTTGGAGCTCAGTTAGTAATCCTATGGATGCTTTTAATGACTAAAAAGGCCTGCTAATGATTCCAGCCTTACCTGTTGTGAAAATCTGAGCAAATCCCTGCCCTCCCATTTCTAGATTCCTGCCAGCAGCACGGCTACATTGCATCATGCTCTGCGATGGAAGCTCTGAGTCAGGGCAGCAGCTGTGGCTTTTACCAGTGATGCCGCCTCTTTTCTTCCCGAGCAGACTGCATCTTCTCCCAGTTTAAAACCAAGAAGGAGGACTTTCGAATAAATCCTTCGCATTTCCTTATGTTTTTTCATGGTTATGATACAACCCTGCGAAGCTGAAAGAAACGGAATGCTGTTCAGATTTTGAAACCTTCCCCTTTCTGTCTTGGGGAAATTTCCTAGAGGCAGTGTGCCCTGGGACTGGGGGAAAAGACCTGCTTGGCCCATCTGAGATCTGATTGAGCTGCCTGTTAGCTGCACTTCCGGTCACCCTGGGCTGATGTTGTTCTGTGTTCCTTCCGCAGAAGTACCGTGTTGACATGCCCGGTTCCAGCAGTGCCTTCATCCCTACCATCAATGCCATCACCACCAGCCAGGACCTTCAGTGGATGGTCCAGCCCACTGTCATCACCTCCATGTCCAGCCCCTATTCCCGCTCGCACCCCTACGGTTTGCCAAGCTCCAGCGGCCCTGGGTCGCTGGGCCACACGGCCCTTGCCCGGCCAGGGGTCATCCGCTCCATCGGGGACACTCGCGGACGCCGCAGGAGAGACGAGCAGGTGAGGCAAGACTGCGCCCTGCTCTTCATCCCACACATCCTCTTAAAAACAAGGGGATTTACAGGGTCGGACAAGCTTTTGGTGAGGCGCTTGTGCCCATGATCACGGATCCGTGAGATCGAGATTCGAGCCTAGGTCATATCACTAGGCGACTGGGACCAAGATTCGCTAATTGGTCCCGGCATTAACATAGTGTGGGATTAGTTGACTGGGGCTCTCTAGGATCTCGGAGCCCCCTACGGACTCCTGGGCGCCTGTGGTGCTGCTGGAGATGGACACCCCCTCCTCCAGTCCGAGCTGATCCTCCAGTATGGGGCTGTGCTGTCTGAGATGTTTTAAGAGATGAGTGGCTCAAAGGTGGGCCAGTCAGGACAATCTAGCTACACTCCCTTGTCCCTCCCCCATGTGCAGTCACAGGGATTCGTATCTGCAAGTAGAGATTTGAAAAGCACACAGGTGGTGTGCACAATTCTAAATTTAAAAAAGAAAAGGCTCCTACTGTTAAATATTCCCTGGCCTTTTTAGTTCAGAGTCTGTCAATAATGCAGAGTAATGTAGATGCATCATGCTTGTAGAAGTCAAATCCTGCCTGATGGTTTATTATGTGTATACTGCATATATTGGGGGACCATTTATTTCAAGTGTATTTTTTAAAGGACAGAGCTGAAAGCACCTGGATTGGGCTGTAGATGTGAGCTTTTTTGACAGAGTGCTGGAGTCCTGAACACTCATGTTGAGTCCCCACCTAAGCCAAATTACAGGTACAAGTACTGCTCTTGCACACTTGCTGTCAGTAAACAAAGTGAGGGTGTGCGCTGTCTGTCCTGTGTGTGTGATTACCCCAAGTCACACTATGTGCTTCTTTCCTCAGCTGACTCCAGAGGAGGAGGAGAAGAGGAGAGTGCGGCGGGAGAGGAACAAATTGGCTGCTGCCAAGTGTCGCAACAGGCGCAGAGAGCTGACTGAGCAGCTACAGGGGGTGAGTGTCTGCCCCTGTCCCCCACACACTTGCCCTGCACTAAATATCCCACTGGTGCCCCCTGTCCCCCACACACTGGCCCTGCACTGAATATCCACTGCTAAACTCTGTCCGACACACCGTGGACTTGTGCTGAATATCCCACTCTGCCTCTTGTCACCCACACCCTGGCCCTGCGCTGAATATCCCACTGGTGCCCCCTGTCCCTTACACACTGGCCCTGCACTGAATATCCACTGCTAACCCCTGTCCCCCACACACTGGCCCTTAGCTGAATATCCCACTGGTGCCCCCTGTCCCCCACACATTGGCCCTGCACTGAATATCCACTGCTAATCTCTGTCCCCCACACCCTGGCCCTGCGCTGAATATCCCACTGCTGCCCCCTGTCCCCCACACCCTGGCCCTGCGCTGAATATCCCACTGCTGCCCCCTGCACCCCACACCCTGGCCCTGCGCTGAATATCCCACTGCTGCCCCCCACACCCTGGCCCTGCGCTGAATATCCCACTGCTGCCCCCTGTCCCCCACACCCTGGCCCTGCGCTGAATATCCCACTGCTGCCCCCTGTCCCCCACACCCAGGCCCTGCGCTGAATATCCAACTGCTGCCCCCCACACCCTGGCCCTGCGCTGAATATCCCACTGCTGCCCCCTGCACCCCACACCCTGGCCCTGCGCTGAATATCCCACTGCTGCCCCCTGTCCCTCTCTCCCAGGTCAAACAAACATTGTCAGGCTGATTCTCAGATCTGCTTATTCTAGAGCCAAATTCTAAATTTTTTAAAATTAAAGCAATTGATAGTATGGCAATACATGAAATTTTAATGTATCATTATTTTCATTTTGGAAAAGTCAGTGAAGTTAATGTGGAATTTGGAAAAATGAAGCATATTTTGTACGGGAGCAAATAATGGAGACCGCTGTCCTGTCATTGTAGTAGGATAGCCGAGCAGCCATACATTCTCAGTGCTCCTGCTGATAAATTATACCAGCAGCATGCCTTAAGTCCCTACCTTGCATTTTACCCTTGTGCTCTAATTCAGTCTCTATTATAATGTTCAACATGAAACAGCCCAGTGAGACCTCCCAAGCTGTGTTTGGCTTTCTGTATTCATGCAATGAAAGATCAATTCTTTCACACAGGCTGTGGTTCCAGGTTTTCCCTTGTTAAGGTTGGGCTGAGATGAGATCAGCCCTCCTAGCAAGGGCAGACAGACAGCAAATGTTTTAATTGAATTAATTAGGTCTGTTACAGTAATGATGACTCTGTCACTCAAAGCCAAGCTGGAATTTCCCTGCAGGGTTGAAGTGTGCACTCCTGGCAGTGCTGGTCTGCTCCCAGCTGCCATACGCACTAAAGAAAAACCATAAATAGTGCCCCAGTAATACAGCATGGATGTTATTGTGCTTCCTGTGTGTTCATTTCCTTGTTCCTCATTCCACTTTTCTTCTGCTCTGATGTCTTTGCCCATTTTGCTGAGATATGGCACCATGGACTTCAATGCCTGTAAATTGACCTTCCTGAATTTTTTTTAACTGGGGTTTTCCCCTGCTTTTCCAGTGACAGCACACCCTCGGCGTGACTGGATTATTGCTGTGGTATTTTAAGATCTGACAAATGCTAGACTGTATTCGATTTGACTGCAGCAGATTAGTTCAGGAGCTGCAAAAGTTTTACACTACAGTATGCATACAGATTTATTTCCAATCGTTACCTAGAAGGTGATTTTAGTTGTAAGCTTCCCTAAATCTCATCTAAAGCATCTATAGCAGAACTAGCCATCTTGTGCTCTTTCCAATCCACCCCACTGCTGTTCTTGATATAACCATTTCCTTTATTGCTATATCGATCCTATATTGATAAAGCGGTAAAAAATCAAAGAACTCAGTAAGCAGTGCCCTCTGGTGGCCGGTATGAGCAATGTTGCTTGCATTTCAGGTCACATGTGGGGGAAAGGTCGTGACCAATTAACATCTCTACCTTGTAGAACAGAGAATTGTTCAGACTGTGTGCCTTTCTGAGAAAATGGCAGAGCCTTATGAACCTGAATGACAGAGAATGGCATAGGAACAATATAAGGGCTGTTGAAAGGCTCATTTGACAAGGCTTGGTCATTAAGTTCTCTGCCTCGGGATCTGGAGGAGGTGGTTCTGAAAGTGTTTGGTTTCATAAAATAGAGTTCTGTCCAATTCATTCTGTTTGCAATGCGATTTAAGCATTAAAACCGAGTGACTTGTATTGGAGGAAAACATTTTTGCTTATTGTTTAATGGAGTTTGGAACATTGCAGAATCCTTCTTTCATCTATGGTACCCTTTTTGAAAATTCTCGATGCTTTGCTCCTGCTTCAGAATGTGGGCCTGAGTTCAGGCTGTGCCTTTGCTGGGGCAGCAATCCTGAAGCAGAGAGCTGCAGAACTGATGCAGGCGAGGGATCCTGTCTTGTCTGACTCTGCCTCCTCTCTCTGGCCCTGTGTGCGCAGGAGACCGAGAAGCTGGAGGAGGAGAAGGCCGGCCTGCAGAAGGAGATCGAGACTCTGCAGAAGGAGAAGGACAAGCTGGAGTTCATGCTGGTGGCCCACAACCCCATTTGCAAACTGCCCTCTGAGGAACGGCACCACGGTGGCGCCCTGCAGCAGTGCGCCCCGCTCTCCCTGACCCTGCGCCCCACGTCCGGCCCACTGCACCCCCTCAACCCCGTGGTGGTGAAGCAGGAGCCCCTGGATGAGCTGGAGGAGGAAGAAGGGCAGCTGGACAAGCCCCAGCGTTCGGTCATCAAGCCCATCTGCCTGGGCGGGACGAGCGGCCTCTACTGCCCGGAGGGGGACAGCCTCAACACGCCCGTGGTGGGCACCTCCACCCCCGCCGCCACCCCCAGCGGTGCCCCCAGCCTCATCTTCAACTACCCCAACATGCTGGAGCAGGACAGCCCCTCGCCCTCCTCAGAGTCCTGCTCCAAGGCCCACCGGCGCAGCAGCAGCAGTGGGGATCAGTCCTCGGACTCCCTCAACTCCCCGACCCTGCTGGCCCTCTGAGAGCAGCCCAAGAGAGAGAGGAGGGGGGGAGAGCGGGACTGCTGGAGTCTGACAGGGACGGGGAGGGCCCTCGTCCCAGGACGCAAACTCCCAACCCCATGGGGTGTGACCTCCAGACTCCCTTCCTGCCAGTGTGCTAGAACCTTCCAAGGGCTAAGTGATTTATTTTGTGCTGGGTTTTAGCAAGTGATGTGATGTCGGTGGCTTTCACTCCAACATTGTGCAACGCCCTCCTGTCAGCTGCGTCTCCCACACGGTGGCATTCCTTTGCTGGGCAGGAGGTGTCCTGCCTGTGTCGGGACCATAGGAAGCACTTCCGGGCTGGGAGCAGCGAAGCTGCAGGATACCTGACTGAAGGGGAGGGGTGAGCAGAGACACAGAGCCAAAGAGGATGACTTGAGTTTTACAGAAAAGGGTTATCACACTCAGGGCCAGGTGCCCTGGACACACACCATCCTCACCATGAAAAGGGAACAAGAAGACATCTACTGTGCACATGGACAGAATGATTGCAGATACCCTCCTGTAACAGCCTCTGCAGAGACACTACATTTCTGATCACAAGAAGGGCTGTTGTGTTAACAGGGATCTGCGATTGCTTCAAAAAATATTTTTCTTTTTTTTTGTTGTTATTGCTTCTGATTTACCCTTATTTATCCCGTTAAGTAATTGAACATCTGATGCTTTTTGTTGTTGTTGTTGTTGTGTTGTTGTTTTCCTGAAAACGAGACTTATTTAAAGATGATAAACTTGGCTCTGTGGATCTGTGCAGCAACCTTTGCTCAGGTCCTCTCTGAAAAGAAACGCTGCAGGTCTGAGAGGATGGACAGGATCCCCAAACCTACACGAGGCAGGTCTTGAGCTTAACTACTTCCTGAAATTTCAGAACAGAATGAGGTTTACAGCTGTGATCTTCACAGAGGCCATATACTGATTTGAGCAGAATTACAGATTCTTAACTAGGGCAGTTTTCTGTTTTTCTATTGCTGGCTTTGTACCCCGTGTATTAGCATTATATAAAACAATGTGGCCTAGCAGAGGGAATTTGAGATATGCACAATTTCAGAAACCTGTTTCTCTGTTTCACACAGCAGAGAAGGGAGAGCAAGTGTTCGGCACTCACTGCTTGTCCCAACTCCAGTTCTCCACTCATTAGGCCACATTGTGTGAGCAGGACATTCCTTAGTATTTTAGCGGGGTTTTTAGCTCTTTCTGGAAGATGGGCACTGTCTCGCTGATGTCATTTCAGCCCTGTGGGCTTTCTGTTTTTCTCTTTTTCGGGAGCCACAGAATGGGGAGAGCCATGCTGCTGGTTTTGTGGAAGTCCTTGTGTGCGATGCGGGAGTAGTTCGGAGGCTGAGAGCCACCGTGACTCTACACAGCTCAGCTGCTGGTCAGCCTGTGCAAATGCTTTCTGCCTGCCTGTTGGGTTGCGGGGGAATGGGCGTGGCCTCCGCTCTGGCTGTGCTTGTACAGTACCTGCTGCGTTTCGGAATCTCCCAGTGTAACTCATCCGCCTGTTAGGAAATCATAACTTGGACTGCAGCTGGGGGCCCCCCACACAAAGCTGTGTTTAAAGACTGATAACAGCCTGCGCCCATCAGCAGACAAATTTGGATTTCTAGAATTGATCCCTTGTTTTTCTTTGATAGAGAAGAGAGGGCCCATTAGGAGTGTGGGGCAAGGGTCTCCAACCCTGGTCTCGGAGATCCCCATCGCAGTCTTCGGCCACACCTGGAATCTGTCGATGAATCAAGCATCTAAATGGTTTCATTAAGAGTCCTCAAGGGGGTAAAGGGAACTAGTATCTTAGTCCTAAATGATCTCTACTTAATTTAATAAATTGCCGGCTTAATTGATCACAATGGAATCTTAAGAACTTGGTGACTTAATGTAGACCTAATTCTCAATGTTGCTAAGGCTGAAGAGCCTTACTTTTTAGGCAATAGTGCACAAGGTCTGCAGAATCACCCTTTGTGAGCTCTGAGGTTGGGATATGTGTTCTAGGGCACTTTTAGCCTAAAGCGTTCCCACTGCAGGGGCTCATCTGCTTTTCCGGGATGTTAATGCGCCTTCTTTTTCATGTCTGGAACCGACAGATAAAAAAGAGGCCAGTCTGGTTAATGAGACAGAACAGAGGTGCTGGTGGCACTTCACGATAGAGCCACTTGGCATTTAGCCCAGGGCACCGCGAAGATGTACTGCCCCCTGGAATGGTCTGAACTCTGTCTTTTCCAGCCTGGGGGGAGGTGAGGTGGGTGTTTTTTTGTGTTTTATTTTTTTTTGTTAATGACTCAACCAAGCTGAAGCACTGAATGGATACTATTGCAATATTTAAACATGAACTGTTAACTTAAACATTCCTGGACGGAAGAAAGCCTGGAGAGTCACCCGAGTGGAGATCAGAGGAAAGGAGATGACTGGGCACTGTAGTTGTACAGGACACAGCTGCCCAGCTGGACTGCTGGCAGTGCTCTCTGGAACTAGTGCCGTGGATTTTGATACTCGGTCATTCTGTGTAGTGAGACAAAATATTGTGCGACGTTTAAGTGTCAAAGTCCCCCTGACCCTCAAAGACAAGAAATGTTGACGAAGCAGTCGTCATCTGATGCACCAAAAAGAACAAGGTGTTCTTTTTCCACGGAATGGCAAAATGATTTGTCTTTCGGTTTTGTGGGAAGTAGTGTGTAAAAAAAAAAACCAACAGTAGTTCAAAGCGACATCTCTCTGGCAGTTTCCTTTCTTCTTCTGGTCCTTTTAAAAATGCTTTAAAGAAACAGCAATATATATGTCCGTGTTTGTTTATTTCTTTAATTTAAATAAAGTGAAACCTACGAAGTGATTTTGTGTACTCAATAAATGCATGTCATTTCCCAAGTCCTCTTGTTGAAGGGCTTTTGGAGCTGTTTCCTTTTTCATTATTCTGAAGAGCCGGCCATCCCCAGACCGGCGCTCCCTGTGTGGGTCATGGGCGTGCGATGTTCAGGATGTGAACCCATTGAGCACACCTGCCCAGGGGCTATTTTGGCTAAAGAGTTAAAGGTGAAAATATCAGAACAAGAAAATTCAGGTTCCATGATTAGACCCCACTCAGTAGGAAGCAGACTTGGAGGACAGTGGACACCCACTGTCCAGCTCTCAACCAGGACTGCTTGACACTGGCCCCCATGTTGCAGTGTGATTTTTTTTTCTCGCCACAAGTTACTCAGCTGGTAGACAGTCAGTTCAGTGTTGGTTTAAGAAAATGGATCTAAAGCCAGTTGTTTAAGAACCCTTAACCCTCATCAGCTCTTAAGAACCCGAACCTCTCGTCAATGTTTTGCTGATTTCTACTTTAACAATTGTGTCTCTCCTGCCCTGCCTGGGCCACTGAGAAATTAGCCTCTCCTGAATCCTCTCAGATTCCTGCAACTGTACACCACCAGGATCCCAGGTCTGCACTTCCATTACAGAATGTCAACTTAAGAGTAGGAACATTCCTCCCATACAGGCAAATAATTCCTTCATAAGATAATCAGGCGCTCAGAGAGGTGGGGTTTCAGGGGAGTGTTTAATCCCTGAGTATTTTTTCTACCTTTTTAAGCGTGTGCTTTTCTTCTGTTGGTAAAGGGGCGAGGCAGTTATTGAGTTCATCGCCACACCTGTTCAGGAACCTTGCTTTCATTCTGGAAAGTCCTGACGGTCCGAGCACAGAAATAAAGTTATTCCTTAAACTGAGCCAGAGCAAAGCTGTAGAACCACTCCTAAAACTGGCAGTGCCAGTTGGACAAGCAATAAATGTGAGAGGTAGCGTACCTGCAAAATTCACACATACAAGCTGTTGTTTGACTGTTTAGCCTATGCCTCTGCAATCTGTACTCCAATTCCCAAGTCTGTGTGCTCTTCCCAGCCAGCTAAACTGGGCTTTCAGGTGCTGTCCAGCAAAGGCGGTTTTATTTTGGGTACTGGTGCCAAACTCCTCCTAATCCCACTTGACATACTGCCCGAGATCCGTACATCTGCACACCAGAAGAAAAGCGCACATGCACATGCTTTCAGAACTCAGGGACATTGGGAAACATACACCCAGCTCCCTAAAAATGCAGTGGCCTGATAGCAGATGACTTGAGCAAGCCAGAAACCAGAGGAGACCATCTGGCCCATCTAGGCGGCTGTGTTATCCAGAGAGGAGCAGCTGTACAGGCTGTGGGTGAGACCTGGGGCTGCTCTGGGAAACTCAGGAGAGATGACCGACTCTTGGGGTGTGTAAGGAACATTCTGACAGTGACTGATAATGCAGCACTGCAGTTCACCTGATGTCTTCAGAATGGCCGCTGTCATGACCAATGTTGTTTGTTGGTGTTGTTTTGATCTATTAGCTTGTTTGGTTTTTAGACACAACATAGGTCCTGGAGTTGTATATGAACTGTCTGCTCATAAATGGAAAAAGTCCATTGTTTTTAGTTATTTCTTTTTAAATAAAGATGGTGAAAAATAGCTGCTGTGCGTTTCTTCTTTCTCACTCTTGAAAACAAAGACAAGAGACAGGAAAGGGGCTTTTGTAGAACCTGTTGTCTTGATTTCAGGTTTTTTCATTACCGCCCGAAAGCCAGCTGAGAGTCTCGTGCCCTGTGTTTTCCCAGCACACACACTGTGGTTTCCAGAGTTACAAGAGATTACTACACTCTCAGTGAGCTCTTAGGCTGGTGATCTATAAGGCAAGACAAGAGTCGGCCTCCATGCAGTGTCTGATAAATAACTGAATGCAATGAGCTGTGCAAACTGTAAACTCGGATTGTGTTGAACTACCAGTACTGGTACAATGGTATTCTTACTTACAGACAGTCTCTCGATTGTTAAGAAAGTGTGAAAACACAAAGTGCAGACAGTGCATCAAGACAATATACAAACAGTAGACAACGTACAAGTAAACAAGTAAACAGTTTGAATGTAAAAAATGCAGTCATGTAAACAGTGACTGCAGATGTGCAATAAATGAGAAATCATAATGAGGTAGATGGTGTAGGTGCGGTCCGAGGGGCATGGGTAAATGTGTTCGCCAATCGCACTGCTTGTGCATAGAAGCTATTGATGAATCTGGTGGTAAGTGTCTGTATGCTCTTGTATCTCTTGCCTGAGGGCAGTGTGGTGAAGAGCTCATGCCCGGGGTGGTGACTGTCCTCTGTGATGGCCAGAATTCTACCACGGCAGTGTTCCTCATAGAGCTGTTTAATCTCTGAGAGACCACGGCCGATGATCTTCTGGGCCATACTGACCATTCTCTGCAGTGCCTTTCTTTCTCGAGAAGAGTGTTGCCGTACCACACGGTGATCCCGTTGGTGAGGATGCTCTCGATGGTGCAGAGGTAGAAGTTCACCAACACAGGTACTGGCATCCCCCATCGTTTGAGGCACCTCAGGAAATAGAGACGTTGCTGAGCCTTCTTCAAGACAGAGTCCATGTTCACAGTCCAGGTTAGATTTATTTAAGTTCAAGTCCAGGTTATTGCTATGACACCACCGCAGCAGCTGTACGACTTCATCCCTGTAAGTGGACTCGTCATCATCACTGATCAGTCCTATTATAGTGGTGTCATCCGCAAATTTAATGATGCGGTTGTTGCTGTGTCTTGCTGTGCAGTGGTGAGTGAACAGGGAGTACAACCTTGGACTCAGACAGCAGCCTCGTGGGGTTCCAGTGCTCAGTAAGTGTTTCTGTTACTTGCTGAACAAAAGTTAGAAAGTGATTCTTATTACATATCTTTTTACATCTGATTTACAAGGTATGCATAACTTTAGCTTGTGCATTCATTGGATTTCTAATAAATTCTTATTTGTATGCAAAATGCAAAGATTAGTTTAAAACTGCTTCCCTGCTGCTTGGCCCTCCTTGTATGAATTCTAATTTCCTTTAAAACAAAATCCATTTTTTTAAATATTCTATTCCCTCTTCCTCTATTATTTTCACTCTGAGGTGGACTGACAAGTGGCCTGATTGCCATTCTGACTGAATGGAACAATTGATGCTTTCTTAAAAACTCCTATGACAAAGTGATGCAGTAATGGCGGATGAAAAGATGAAAAATGACCTGGCAATGTGTGTAGAACATGACATAATGGAAGGTGAGGTAAGCAAATCAGACCATATAATTGTCTATGTCACTTTTCCGGTTGTGCAAATCTTCATCCAGCTCTGTACTACTGTCAGTGTTCAGCCAAAATACACATTTATATAACAGCAGGTTTGTGATAACTATACAATGATACTTTAATGTCTGATTTCTCGGAAATTCATTTTGCATCCCAGCAGCTATGTTTTACATGCACAGAGGCTAATGAAAAATACACAAACAGTACAAATAAACATTACATTAAAAATATAAATATAGCATTACATAAAAGGCATTAACCCATGCATAATCATTACCACATAGATTACCAGAACCTGTAAATTGCTTCCCTCCACAGTCACACTAAGCCTCTATAATCATATAATACCCCTTCATTTTTGCGCATAAACACTAATTGCACTTGCCCATAACCCAATCCTCCTTAATTTTGAACTTATTTATTGAGTAGTTTGATTGGATGTGGGTTAAAGGAATTCCTCCTCTTGTTGCATCTGCATTGAGGGACTCTAAAATATCTTTTTGAAGGCATCAGGTGGTATTCTTCATTCAGAACACATGAGGGATCAGAGATCATCTCTGCTTTTCGTTGCACAGAAAGACTTATACCAGGCGGTGATTCCATACTGAATGACACCTTGGAAGACACTGCGTCGGGAAAGTTAGAGCTATTTTACAATACTTATATAAGAATGTGGAGGGAGAATGTCAGATCAGCTAGCGTTAATTCACCGTACAATACGGATCACGGAGTCCAGGAATAGCCCCATTGCCGGTACAGTACTGTCTCACGGCTGATATGATTTCTACACAGAGTGTAATAGAAGCACAAGACCACTAGATGTCGCGATTCAGAAACGTCGGAAACAAATCCAAAGCAATCCACGTGGCGATAACCGAGACATGTCTGACGGTAATTAGCAATTAGCAGTTTGTCTCTGTGGAGCCGCATAACATAATTAAAGAACTATGAAAGAAAAGCATGTTTCATAACGATCTAAGGGCTGAAGTTGAATTGTTAGCTTGAGGTTGAAGTAACTAAAATAAAAAAAGACTTTTTACCCTTTAATCAATTTATAACCGAAAGATAAAATAGATAAAATAGAAATTCTGGGAAAGTTAGAGCTATTTTACAATACTTATGTAAGAATGTGGAGGGAGAATGTCTAAGCAGCTAGTGCCAGTTCACTGCACAATACAGACCTCAGTGTCTGCACATTTAACTAATTAAAGGGATGTTCCATGATGATCAGCACTATGGTGTTTAACATTGTGATTCTAGGAATATATTAAAGACTAGTAAGTTTGTCTGACAACAGTGTTTTTGAAATATAAACTGGAGTGATGATGTAGGACAGAAATGTTCAGAGCTCCAGACCTGCATTCCTGACAATGATACTAACAATTTTTGTGATGGAACATATAAGGTTGAAACTTTTTTGTGCTTTTCCATCTAAATATTTTTAGAATTCGGTGTCACCTCTTCATGCTGACATTATTTCTGACATTTTATTATAACACAAAACAGACAGCAGCCTTATCACCCTGCAACGCCCAACTGGCAGCCCACTGGCAGCCTACTATTATGAATTATAAAATGCTTTTAAACCAAATAAAATGCAATATACAAAACTGCTTCTGGGAGACATGGACTACTTTTAATAAATTAAAACCTGAAGAACAAGGCATTCAAAATGGAACAGTGCAGGAAACCTATTCTGAAAGGTTTTACCAAAAGATATCAAAAGCATAAGCATTAGACTAAAACAACATTTATGAAAAACCCAAAGTCTGGAACTGACTCTTAATTACACTCCTCAATCACAGTGACCAGCTCAGTGACCACAGCCTGGCCATAGAAACTGGGTGACACAGGCAGACCTGGCTATCCACAGAGGACAGTCTGTGCTCCCACTGTCAACAGAGAGAAGCAGGGACAGAGATGCACTTTCTGCTGCACTGTGAGAAATACTCTGGGTATAAAATGACAAAACCAATCCCAGAATTCCAACACCTGCCAGAAACAGAACAGCTCCCATTCCTAACGTGAGAGGAAGCTCAATAGAGCTACAGCATGCTCTGTTAATACAGTATATCCTGGGTTATATTCATTAACAATCCAAAACATTCCTGTGCGCAGGCAGCAACTAATCTTCTTACATATACATTCATTACACATATCACTACACAGCCCAGTGTGCGATCTCCAATCACAGCCTGAGGAACTGACGGTGAGCCTGTCTCTCAATAATACTACAGGGAGTGATCTCCTTTCACCCGCTGAAGGACAGTGACCCTGTCTCACAACCATATTTAGTGTGATGTCTGTAAATGCCCAATAATATATATTACTGTAAAAGTCTCTAAAAATGTTTTATTGTTTCTGCTTTGGCGACACTGCATTTCATCACTCACGCTACTAAAGCTCTTCATTTAAACCACGAAAAACTCTTCTTCTAGAATTCAGTCGTCGATTTCACGTCCACAAATCCCGCAGAATGGCCCGCTGGCGGACACATACCGGCATTACATTTCTCAGGTAGTGGAAGGAAACGCTTTCCATCCCCTGTCTTCGGCTGCCCCCTGGCGTTATTAAAGAAAACAACAACTTCATCATCCCGCTCAAGGTCTTTTAATATTAATTTTATATTGCACATTTAATTACAATCTCGAAGTACTTCATAATAAAACAGTAAAAAGAAGAGACAGCGCAAAAGTAACCAGACCTGTGTATATATTGATGACTTTGTATGATGAATAGACAAAAATTTGAAACCCAGATTTTATTATAGTTTCTCAATTAAATACACGTCCTAAAATGTTATTTACATTTTCAAAGCTGTGAATGCCAGCCCTACAACAGTATGCCATTTATGATTCTGCAAATTTCAAGCATATTGGTGCAGTAAATACAAATCTCAGGAGCTGACACACAAGCAGACGGAATAAAAAACAAAATGAATTAGTTAGTTCACAGCTGAAAGCAACTATTCCCATACGTGTTCAACCTCTCACAGGTACAAATCCTAACTGCCACAATTGTACAATGATCGGTCAGTACGTACCGTTTTACTCAATTGCTTAACCCCACACTGTCTCGGCACATTCAGTGTGGCTCTGTGTCCAAAGTTTCATGCCAGGACTCCAGATATTGTTCAAGTATAAACTGGCCTCATCTAGAGACACAAATACATGTGGTGACTCATTGGTCTCTCATTATGCTCCATTTCTCTGCAAATCCAAGCACAGAATTAGTCTGAAGCACTTGCCACAGGCAGTACAGTATATATTGCAGATGCAGGTCTCCGCCATGGAATATCACTGTAAAGGACAGGACATTCCTGAACCCTGATGAGGCCTCACCATCTTTCCTTCACTTTGTGGTTGTTCCTTTAAGAAGGGGCTTTGTACCGCTGCTCCATACAGATCTGCTTTCTTTTGAGCCCTCTGTCAACTGTTGAAATGAAACACGGCTTCATCCTGAAGAAGTTCAAGTAGGTCGCTGCGTCAGCATGCGTAGGCTGCGAAGGACCAGGTAAAGGTTTATTCCCTGCTGAAGAGAGAAGAAAGGAAACACAACGTGTTGGCTGTGGAGTCTTTCTGACACCTTCCCTTGTGATCTGGTTGAACTCCTTATTCATCAGTGAGCTGCATGGATGTATGGAACAAGCTGACCCGCTGTGTAGTTGAAGCCGATTCCCTGCCTCCTTTAAAGACATGGTTGGATGAGACCCTCCTATCAGGACAGGAGTCACCTCTTTACACAAAGGGTTGTTGGAGCGTGGAACAAGTTAGGAAGCGATACTTGGATCAATGATTAATAATAACCTAGATGTGCAAAATGGCCTCCTCTCATTTGTAACCTTTTCTTATGTTCTTACATTTGCATGCCTGAGGCAATACATAACAGTAATCTAGGATCACTTGATTACCACAAGGATTCCTTGGCAAATGAATTAGTCTGTGGGGGTAGGAGTTTCAAACCAGGATATAGCCTTGCCTGTTTTTCCTTTGTCCTTCTCACTGGGAGATGTGCTGTGACAGCCTTCACTTCAGTGGCTCTGTGCTGAAATAAAGTGCACCAGCGATGGAGCTCCTGTCACTGTGCTGGCTGCAGCCCCTTTACTTCCCTTGAATCAGGTCTGTTGAAAAGCAAAGATACTCAGTTCTTTTACACCTGAAGGATCCAGGAGATGCAAGGCACAGAAATTGTGTTAGGGTGCCTTAACACATCAATCGCCCTGGTGTTTAGACTCAAGCAAATACCAAGCAAGAATCTCCACAGAGAATGGCTCACCTCTTTCCGAGGTTGAAACTGAGAACATGATCACCGTGCATGAAAATGCACTGCTTTATGGAGCAAACCATTTGGTCACAGCATGGGTCACAAGACCCCCTTGAAAGCAGAGTGAGAAGAGCTCTGTACCGTTCTCAGATCAAGAGCCCCGCAGCACTCAACATTACCTGGAGGAGTGATGTGGCTCTCCCTGACAACATTGCAAATTAAGCAGTCCGGTGTATCTGGCAGATTCATGCTGAGCAGCACCACCTTGTGGGAAATCTTGGTGACAGACAGCTAATGATGACCTGTAATGGACCACAGTGCTCTGCTTGTGCCCTGAGTAACTACTGTGACTTCCTTATTCTTAGTTTTATTCATTCTCTTCTTGGCAGTTAAACCAGCGCAGATGAGATCAGAGGACCTCTCTGATGTGTTGTCTTTAAAGAACACAGGTATGTTGAGATGGTCGGAGTTGTGTCTGATGTCTGCGCTGAAGATATTTAGGAAACATGTAGTAAGCCCTCTTAGTTGGCCACAGAGTTTGCCTGAGTTACTAAATGACCAACATCATGAACATCACATTGAAAAAAAAAATCACTGTGAAACAGAAGTAAAACCAAATTGGATGTGCATGAGTTGGTAAGTGGGTCTGCAACTAAATGAAAAATGTTATATAACTGCTTTTTACACAGTTAGGGCAAACTATTTGCATGACCCAAGCATTATCCACAATTCAACAGAGATGAGCTGTTCTGCCTACTGCCCTGCCGTGCTCAGATTCTACAGTTCTCTGTCCTACTGTCACACGTGTTACTCATGAATGAATAAGGTCTGGAGCTGCACTCTAAACCTTTTAGGTAATTTTTTCATTACTGTTGAAAAGCAGATCTGAGATTCAAGTCGCCTCAGTAATTATTTTGCAAAGGTTCTGGAATGTGTTTTGCTGTTCAGTTACAAGCTCACTTGTCCTCAAATAAGCGGCCTCTTCAGTCAGGGTCAGGCCAAGGCACAGCACAGAAACTGCTATTGCTTTGCTAGAGTATGTAATGATCTGCTGTTCATCGCTGACTCTGATTTTTTATCATGTACTGTTGGAACTCAGTTCTGCCTTCGTCAGTGTTGAGCATACAATCTTCCTGAATAGACTGTAAGGGTGATTGGTATTGTTGTAAATGTGGTTTAAATCTAATGAGACTGACAGAAATCAAACTGGTCAATGTTCCCTACAAAAGGCAGCTTTCTACAGTATGTAATTTCTTTTCTGGTGACACACAAATTTAAAGCATGTCCACACAAAACCTGACATTAATAAAACACTATTGATCTGCTCGCATAACTTGCTTGACACTTGTCCCTTGTCACTTAGATAAAGTTAAAAATATCGATGCAACAAAACTTTCTACATTTAAACTCTGAGAGGTCCGATGTTACCGGCTTGCTTGGCTTTCTATATCAATTTTGTAAATGTGTCAATCTTAGTTTAATTATTGATGATCCTGGAGTCAGTCCAAGATCAGGAATCTTGGGGGTCATGTTTGACTTTAAGCTTATTTTTGCAATGCTGTGAAGCTGACTTTTTCTTTTTTATAACATTGTGTATCGATCCCAGTCTGAAGCAGGAAAGCTACTGCCTGCCTTTTCTCTTCCCGGGTTGATTATTTGTAACGCAGTGCTTGCATACTGTTTCCAGACATGTCCAGAACAGAATCCAGCTTTCTCAATAGTAGAATCACATATATATCTCCTGTTTTAGCTGCCTTGCACTGGCTCCCTGTAGATTTCAGAATAAAATTCAAAATATTGCTGCTCACCTTGAGCAGCTTTAACAGTTTGGCTCCTGACAGTCTCAGTGAACTGTTAACTCCTACAGACCCCCATGCCATTGGCACTCTTCGTATTTTTCAGTTCCCAAAAGGTGGCTCCTAACCCTGGGAGACACTGGGAGACTATAAGAACATAAGGAAGGAGAGGAATGAGAGGAAGCCATCTAGCTCATCTAGCTGTTTGGTAGCTAGTAGTTAATTGATCCCAGGATCTGATCCAGATGTTTCTTGAAGCAAGCCAGGGGATCAGTAACAATAACATGGCTAGGAGGCTTGTTCCACGCTCCTACAATGCTTTATGTAAAGATATGACTCCTGTTCTTGGTTTTAAATGCACTTCCATAGTTTCCAACCGTGCTCTGTGGTTTGTGTTTCACTTTTCCTTTGAAATAAATCTGCTGGGTTGATTCTGAATGCTTGGATTATGTTGCCACAAAGTCATCTTTGTTCAGATCTAAAAAGGTTCAGTTCCTTCAGCCTGTCAATGTAGCCCATTCCCTTAAACCCCAGAATGTATCTGACTGTTCTTCTCTGGACCAACTCCAGAGCTGCAATATTGATTCTACTGAGGGACAATGGGTCATCGGGCTTTCTGTCAAGGGGCCAAATATCTCATTGAAAATACATGTCCTGTAGAAGGAGCTTAGGAGATGTGGAGCTGCATGAGAAAGATAGATCTCTAAAAGCTAAAGCTGGAGGCCTCTTACATTTTACACAACAATTTCTGTATGTCAGAATTGTAAAACTAGCCACACAACCCTGGCAGGTTAATATTTCAGGGGATCTAGGTTTGGGTGGTAGGCCAGCACATCCATACATCCCACACTGACACACTCAGCTCGTCCTGTCAAGCCCTGCTGGCATCTGGGTGGCCTGTGATGTCTCTGACGAGAGTCATTTTTCAGGAAAAACGGAGAGATTCCTTTTATGATGCGTAACACACGTCTACACCCACACACACACCCTCCGGTCCTTCAGTCCAGGCTCAGCGGCCCAGGAAAGATTTGGGGAATGGGAATAGAAATACAAATGGCGTCGAACACAGAAGAAGATGCAAAAGGGATCCTAGGCAAGAAATCATTTTTGAAAAATAACAGGAGGAGATCCATGAGCAGTAATGTGCCTTTTTGCATAAGCCCAAGCTTTCTCTGACGGAGTTTTTGTTTCTTCGTTGTGCTCATTCTATTGCTTCAGTGGCTGTTGTCTGTAATGCGATTTATGCTTCTTTTGTGGTTCTTGTTTCTGTGGCTTTGACAGTGCCTGTCACTAAAAATTCTGGTGTCTGTTGATGACAGAGCTGCTTCCTCCCTTATCACCAGCCTTCTCCCGACTCCCGGGCCCTAATTACTAGACCGCCGTGCAAGCTCTTCAATACAAGACTGGTAATGTAGGCTGCAGCCCACACCTCCATCTCTGAGTGGCGAGAGCAGTGAAAACACACCTTATCAGGGCCTCCTTCCTCTGATATCGGTTCACTGCAGGAGCTGGGGCCGCGCGCTGAGCTATCGGCACGAGGGCTTCACTGCGGGAGCTGAACTATGTTCAGATAAGCAGGCTCCCAGCTGCCTTGGCTCCTTCTCCTGCCTGAACTGCATTTCACTCATGTAGCCGTTTGCATGCAAAATCTGTGTTAGAGAACGAAAACTGTACAATGAGTGATCAGAACATAATCAGAGGTTATGATACTGGAGTAAATGTCTGTTGCCATCAGGTCCAATAGCAAAGCCACTAAAGTCTGGTCTTCTGATCTTTGAAGAAGATCAGTCCTAACACATTTATCGAATGTAAAACAATCATCTACATGCCCAGATCGCTGAGTATCTATAGACCTTTTTTGGACAATTATTTAACATGCATTTTTATCTTATTAAAAGTTTTATTCTTGCTCATATCTTAGGTCTTATCGTTAAAGATCTATTTCTGCTACTAATATAATATAATATATTCATGTGATTCGGACCCTCTTGAGATATGCTCTAAATACAAGTACAGTTTAAATTGGATTTCCCAAATCCCAAATTTTCCACTCTACTTTTGTTAGGGACAACTTTCCTACTATGTGCAATGGGAATAGATATGTACTTCTGCTTTTTGTGAAAGAAGTAGTTGCAGTGTATTTTATTAAGTAATATCGATGACAGTTTAACCTAATTGGATTGGAAAGGCTGGGGCACACTGAATATCTCGACTTACCAATGATTTGTAGGATCATCCTCACAACTGTGTGTGCAAGTTACTGACTTGCACTTGGATAATTGATATTGACTCATAATAATTGATAATTGATAATTGATATTGACTAGTGTTCACTACGTGCGCCGGAATGTGCAGACAGACATAGAGAATGAATAGAAAAAACTGAAGGCTGAACTAGAATTCTGAACCAAACATACAGTGAAAAACGCATTTGAGTGCAGGAAGCTGTGTCGGCCTGCATTGCTTGCAGAAGAACAAAAAGGTTAATTCCTCTTGTTGTGCTGTTGCTGTGCATGGTGGAACCTCATGTTCTCTGCCTCATACAAACATGCTCTGCCATTTACATTGGTGAGACAGGAAGAAGACTGGCCAATCATTTTAAGGAAGGCAAGAAGACATCAGGGCAGTGGGGATCAGAGATCTCTCCAGGATGATAGTTCTCCATTTCACCTCTCCTGGCTATTATCACACTGATCTTTCTGTCCCCTGTCATGCTTTTATAGGGATTTTAGGATGGTTATTCCAGACTGACATGAGAAGCCAAGATCGTCCACAGACCTGTACCACACCTCCGATCTTCTCTCAGTGATGGGCTGAATTCTAGCTCGAACCTCTCCGTTCATTTACAGATTCCAGCTTCTCACGCCTCTCACCCACCTGACACTTCCCTCTCCTGCTGTGTCCTCTGTTCTCCTGTGATTTATAACCCTGCTCCCTTCCTCTCTCTCCTGCACACCTGAGGAAGGGCCAGCAGCTGAAACTGCGCTTTTTCTTTCTATTTATCAATGTGGAATTAACCTCTACTGTTCCTTTACTAGGAAAAAAAAACACAGTTTTAAGAGCATTTTAGGATTGTTCAAGTATTCCAGTTCCAGGACGGTGCCTGTGGAACAAGCTACACAGCCATAGTGTTAAGCCAGTACCTCAGCTTCTTTCAAGAAACAGCTGGGTGAGATATTTGGATCAGTTACCTACTAACTACCAAACCTCCCGTCTTTTGTAGCAGTTCTTCTGGTCGGACCTGTGGTGTTGAAAACATCAGTGGGCTCTCACGTCTCTCCTCGGACCAGCTGCTTATTGCTGGTTAATCATTGATATCGACAACGGTAGCAGGTTACACATTAGTGAAACCATGGCACTGGCATTATAGGGCAGAGGCAAGTCCAGAGGTGAGCCAGGTACTTTACAGGCTCTAATGCAGTGGTACACAACTCCAGCCCTGGAGGGCCTGCAGGCTTGGACCCCACCTCTGCTCTGAATGACCACATTGAGCGACTCATTGGCTTACCTGCGCCAGCTTAGCTCTTTACAAAGGCCTTCAGTTGCTGATCTTTCAAAGTGACGAAACCCTGCTGGACTCGGGCCCCCAGAGTTATGCACCTGGGGTCTAATGTGGTCTAAATGGGAGACAGGATAAACTGTCACGGATTCTCCCGGGAGGAACGTTTGCTAGTAACATGGTTACACCCGGCCTGGGTCTCAATGAATGAATGACGTGGTTTATAAATAGACCCCAGGGGACCTCTGGAATTTACCGTCCAGTCTATGCTATGTCTGACATGTGTGACGCGGGCTCCAAGAACAGCGCCACGCCCGAGACAGCAGACATTTCCGCCGTGCTGACAGCCCAAGTCCTCTGCTGTGGCGATGTCACAGCTGTAACTCTCTCAGCGCACTGAGCCCTCCCTGATACACAGGCACAGAAAGTCACCAATAAAGTCACGCTTGTTGCTGCCACTGACAGCCTTGTGAAGTCGATATGTTGTATGTTGTATGTAGATGCTGTATTGACTGTATATGCTTTGGCAACACTGTAATTTACCAGTCATGCCAATAAAAAAAAACTTTGAATTTGAATAGATAGATAGATAAGACTTTATTGATCCCGAAGGGAAATTGATGATCTGTATGGACATAATGTGAAAGAAGTCTTCTGCAACTGTGAAAGGGTAGGGTGTCCAACATTGATTAGGAATAAATCCTATAATCTTGAATTCCATTGCTGGACATTTTTACAATTATCCCTGATACTGTCACTACATACTTTTTCTAGCTAAGCAGAGAGCATAGCTCCTGGGCTGTTTTTATTATGGTTAAGGTTTACTGAACTCTGTGTAGGGTTTCCAGAACGTAGTGCCCGTTAATGACTCTTTAAAGTAGAGAGGATGTGTAAACCCGGTCAAAGGGCAGTGTCCCTGGCCCTGGCAGTCCACGGAGGTACAGCGTTGGTTTAGCTCTACCGGCAATCCACCGCTGTGACGTCACGTGTGTTCTTTGGCGGAACCTTCAAAGCCACAGCCACAGTAAACGGGGCAGTGCGGAGCAGGCTTGATATCTACAGACTCACACCATCGCCCCGTGGAGCAGCAGGGCTGTACGGCGAACATGCGCATGGCACATGGCACATGGCACATGATTCCGAGAATGATAATCATTCACAACCGTGAAGCGTTTCAGGAAGCAAAGCATGTAAATCAATAATTTTTTGTGCGCAACGCTTCCTTTTGAAAGACAAGATTGATTGTTAACGCGGTATACTCGGGAAAAAAGTTGATGCTGTGGACTGCAAAACTGAGAAGAAACGTCAGTCAGAATAATGTCACAGTCAGCGTCCTAAATTCCAATTAAAATTAAGAGAGGCAAAAAAAAACGTGCAAAAAGTCAGGAAAAATGTGAGGATCCAACTTAGGTCTTAGGAGCTGTGGACATTCACAAAAGCTAATGCAGTACGACTTCATATTTCAGGAAGGTAACAAGATAAGATCACTTTATTAGCCATATACAATTTCTTGCATTAGGAATTTGTCTTTTCGCATATCCCAGCTTGCTCTCCATGAGACACAGACAAAGAGAAGCTTGGGGTCAGAGCGCAGGGTCAGCCATTGTACAGCGCCCCTGGAGCAGCTGGGGTTAAGGGCCTTGCTCAGGAGCTTAATGGAGTAGGATTCCTCTGTTGGCCACGGGATTTGAACCGGCAACCTTCTAGCCACAGGCGCAGATCCCTAGCCACAGAGCCACCGCTCCGCCAAACAGATTTCTCTGTTAACGTGTTCACTTTTTCCTGACGCTACAGCTTGTCAAACTGTATAGTATCAACTGTCTGGTCGTAAATTATTAGCACTGAAATTAAATTAAAACTCTGAAAACAGAAAATATTAGTATGACCCAGCTCTCTCTCCAATCCGTTAACTATGATTTAGAGAACTACACTACCCAGAGAGCAGTGTGGTGCGTGCTCGACCGCGGATGGAGATAATTGGCCAATAGAGCTTTCAGTCACTCCCACCCACGATTCTAATTGGCTGTGTGACTTCAGCACGTGTTGGCAGAGCTGTTATCATGTGCGGGTGCTGCTGGCCACTTTTGGCACTTTTCAGTGTGCGGTCCTCCTGTTTTGGATGCCAGTTTGAACGAGGAGCGATGGCTCTGTACGGTAGCAGGTGCTGCCGCTTTCTCCTGGCCAGACAAACCCAGGCCGGAGTCCGGTCACCTGGGCTTTTGAAACGCATAACCCGCTGCTCTCCGGAGAAGATGCAGAGTTCGTATTCGGGTGCAACGCCAGAAGAAAAAGTGGAACCGTTATCGCCGGACCCCACTGTCAGTGTCGCAGCAAAAACTGCGTCTGTCCAGGTAGGCACCCAAGAACTACGCATCGACACAGCGTTTAGTCCGGCTGAAAGTAGCGCTACTGACAACCTGCGAAATGATTGATTTTGGTTCTGTAACCGTGACACTACGACATCCTGCCGTTTTACACATTTGGAACATGGCCTGGAAACTTTACTGCCTCCTGGAAAAGCATGAATATCTGGAACTGCAACATTGTTTCGAATCGTCCCACGGGCAGCCTTCAAGTACCCTAAAGAACTTGCTCAGCATGACATCCTGACTAACACCACCCGTGCTCTGTTTGCAGCATTATTCTTGTGCCGTATCTAAGTTCATTTATGCGACGGGCACCGAAAACTCTTTGAACTTCTCAGCAGCAGTCAGTGGTCGTTTTTGCCCGTGATCGCGGGCTCTGGTTTGATCTAGTGATTACACATTCGTTACAATCTTGTGCTTGCAGATCGATTGTAGTCGTTTCCTTCGTGAAAGAGAGTTGTTGCTCGGTGTAATCCACGATGTGACCGTGTACTTGTGAAGTATGTGTCGCACATTCAGAATTGCACTTGAGCAGACTTGAAGGGTTAACGCGAACAGGCCATTGGGCACTCAAGCAGGGAGTATCATATTACCGGGAGAGTTAAGTTTATTATTGAGGACAAAGTTTGGAATCGAGTTTTTTTTTATCGCAGTGGTGTTAATTGGAGTAGGCGTTGCTGGTATGCGCCTCAGCCGTTTTTTTTTAGTTGAGGTTTCTATCTGGAGCACTTTCTCAAATTGTTTTTCACCATTTAAAATGGTGAATGGGATTTCTAATTGGTGTCAAGCCGGTTGTAGTAGTTTCTGTTACTGCACTGACCACGCCTATCCGGCTCTCAGTAGAAAGAAGAAAAAAAGCTCGTTGTGGGAGTGTTTTGATACTTTATTCTCATCGGGATCTGTTCGTCAAACAATGATCACACAATTAATAACATTTAAACGGCTACAAACGAGAGGAGGCCATTCAGAAGTCAGGGTATCCGTTTCAACAACTTGCCTGGGCACTTGTTCCACACTCCCATGAGCTCCTCCTGCCTCCTGTAGCTGGTTTTAAATGCCCTTCTGCCTCGTTTCCACTGATGTCTGGTTGGTGTTTCACAGTATATTTTGCTGAAATCCTCTGGGTTGACTTTGAGGATTTGAAATACTTGTATCGGCTCTCCTCGCAGTGTTCTCTGTTGAAGACTAAAGAGACTCAGTTCCTTCAGCCTGTCAGTGTAGGACAGTCCCCCAAGCCCTGGGGCATGCGTGGCTGCTCTTCTCCAGTTGGGTTCTTTTATGTGACCACAACTGGCCACAATATTGAGAGCATCCATCCATTTTCTAACCACTTTATCAGTACAGGGTCGCCGGGGAGCTAGAGTCTATCCTGGCAAGCAACAAGCACAAGAGCATGCTTTCCCTTTCCTGCTGAGCAGTGTTTCTGAACCTGAGGACAGAGTGCATAAAGTTTCCCAGTGGTCTAAACATCCAAACAGATTAATTAAAGGCATCTGTTAACTAGAGCTTTGGAGCTCGGTCAGAGGGAAAGCCAGCTTCCTCATGTAGTGCCTTCATGAAAAGAACATTTTTAAGCATGTTTTTTTTTCTCTGATAGCTGCCTCATACTGGAATTAACCGAAGATTTTGCAGGCATTAAAATAGCATGGGGAAATGATGAATTAGTACTAATAAAGAGTGTTGTAGCACTATCTTTCTAAAAATGTTTTTCTTCATTTAATTTTCTTATCTTGCTGAAGAATGCTACCAAAACGTGTTGCCAGCGTGTGCTTTAAGTAATGAATACCGCAAACATCGGTTTATAACAAGCCCATTTAACATCATGATTTAAATTCCTGTTCCTGTCAATGTAGATGGGTTTTGGTTATGAGTGTGGGATTTGAGGACCTCATTTTATGCTGTTGTTTTTGTGCAGTATGTTTTTTAAAAATTCAGGTGGGTAGCTGCGTCAGCATGCGTAGGCTGCAAAGGAACAAGTAATAGGTTTATTCCATGCTGGGAAAAAAAAGAAGAAAGAAAACACAACGTTTCGGCCGTGGAGCCTTCTCCAGGTGCGAGCAATAAAAGAACACCTGAAGAAGGCTCCATGGCCGAAACGTTGCGTTTTCTTTCTTCTTTTTTTCAGCATGGAATAAACCTATTACTTGTTTTTAAAAATATTCGGGAGTTTATTTCGCACAGAATCACAGCAGTTCCTTCAGGAGGAACTTGGCCCAGACTGTGCTTTGGAAGGACAAACATCCTTTCTTCCATTTTCCAACTGCTTTATCCAGTTCAGGAGCTGGGGGGGGGAGCCGGAGCCTGCGCCGGCAAGCCTGTCCCAGGCAGGACACCATTCCATCACAAAAACACTCTCTCTCACTCATGAGGGCAGACCCAGACACGCAAACCGCAGCCGGAAACTGTTGACATTAATGAGCTACGAAAAAAAAAGAAGTATATTTATGAGTTCATGTGCATCTGCCTAATTAAAGTAATTTCTGGGTGTGCTGCGATTTAAAATTCACCGTTGAACCGGTCTTATGAGGAAAGCATCTCACCTAGAAGTAAGAGAAGATGGCCCTTTATTTCTTCACTGCCTCTTGTCATTCTTCTGCGAGTTAACACAGTCTGCCTTTGTCTTCAAATTCATCTTTACACATGCGTCTTCACGTTGCTGGAGCGACAGCTCTTACTTAATGTAGAGGTTAGCCCTTTCCTTTTTCAGTTACTCAGCATTTGCATACATAAGATAAGAAAAATGAGCTCAGCCTGTTTTCTTCTGCAGTGTGTTTGAAGAACTATCCAGCTCCAGTAGAGTGATGGAGATACAGTTCAGGTGGGACATGGGCAAGCTCTAGATGGCTTGTTTCCAGTCTTTCCTGCTGTAGCTGTGGTAGAGAAATCCCACTTAGTGCCTTAAAAACATGCATGTTCACTATACAGTAAATCATTCTGCTCTTCAGTTAAATAAATGTTATGAGACCTGCAGGCAAACAGATCGCCACTAGTACTGCCAGGGCTAATCCACTAAAAACGGTCTAAAATGTGTTTCTAGTGTTTGTTTGTGATTGTTCTGCAATTCTCAACCAGGAATAAGCAGTTTGCTTTTGAACTTTTGTAGCTAACAGCACTGGAAAGCTGTTCCTCAAATGTCATTGTCCTTTTAGTCGGGCAGTTTGTGCCAGTTGCTGCAAGACACCTTGGTTTCTGTGCTATAGCAAGCTATTCAGTTTCTTTTAGATTGTAATGTGTTCCTTATTGTTTTGTAAAATGTTCCTTTGGCATTTTCATGGTTGTCTTATTTTTTTAAAGATTCCTTTTAATTCTTGTTTACTGAATGCAGTTTGTAAGAAGTTGTGGACATGTTACACAACTACTTTCAGGAACTGTTCACAGCACACTTTTAAAAGAGTTGGTTTTCTCTTCTTTGCAGAACTAATTCAGGTCACCACGGCAGTTCTAAAATGTAGAAAGGCTCTTCTGAAGAATGTGGGAATGTGTCGGCTGTCAGTCCACAGAAGATGCTCCTATAGCTTTTTATCTGCCTTAGTAGTAAATGCTAAATTGATTTCTGCATGGATTGCTTTAACAACCAGATAGTTCTTTTCAGACGAGAATGCCAGTCACTGCCTTGTCTGTCATATGATTCTGCATTTCCTTTTACGATGCAAAATGCAGATTGATCCTTGTTGGATAACAACCCTTTTGCTGTCATAGTGTTCATTTTAGTCTGTTTTAGCACTTTCATGGATTTCGTTCAAGTGCTTCTTAATGTAACCATATCAATCTGACATTTCATCCAAATCCTCATCATCCCTGTTATGCAGAACCTTTCTTAACAAGGAGGTCTTTGTGATGGCTATGTGCTGATAGCCTGGGCAGTGAGGTGGCCTCATCAGTGAATCCCTAACTGTTTCTGTGTAGGTTTGGAGGTTTACAGTGCTGGGGAACAGTCCATTAACGCACATCAGATGAGAAAGGGAGTCAAATTGGATATGCATTCAGATTCACTCTGTGTTGTATAGGGGGTTTACCTGTATTTTTATTTACAGTGAAGGAGAATTCAGTTGTGCACATCAGCACTTGGATAATCAGAAACCTGATTAAAATTTTTACCTGTCCTGGTATTTGAGTACTGATGGCACTTGGAATAAATTGCAGCCCTTTTTCCCTTTTAAATTCACCAGGTAGAGTTTATCACTCTTGTCTATTTGGTTGCATAGACCACAGGTTTTGCCTTTGAGTGTCATTTAAGAGTGGAGACTTGACCCGATTTCTTTTTCATGGGAAATTTTCAATAAACCCTGTAACACACTGTATTCACCGACCAGCTGGGGGCGTTTTATTATTTAACTATTGAATTGCTTCTGTGAAAGCTAGTGTTGGAACTAACTAGTATTTCAGTACTACTACTAAAAATGTATCTTCAAGTATCAGTTTTTCTTTTCCGAGCCTGATTTATGGATTCATGTAGTCTTTTGCATTAATTGTTTGGATCATTTCATTGCTTTGCAGCAGCATTGTGTTTAACAAGGTTTTTGTAAGAATCTGAACTGGGGTTCATCAGTTCCAGCTCTGGAATCACCCAATAGTGCAAGCTTTCATTTCCAAGATACCCTTTTCATTTATTTAAAGTCATTCTGCCTGCATGTAATTTTAAAAGGGAATTGTAATTTCTTATATGTAAATAAAATGACAGACGGATTTAAAAAGGGTGAAAGAGCTGGATATTTATGAGGCACAGGTAGATGGGAACTCCTCAGTCAGAAGCGTCCCCTGTTACACAAATGCAATGTCGACAAGCACTTTAGTGACTTTTCCGAATAGACCAGAGATGGATTTCTGTTGTATTTTGTTTTTATAATGCACTTTATAATGGATCACAGAGTTTTGGTTTTAAAGGCAGTGTATGCAGCAGTTTATTAAAATAAGGAGGTGCTAGGTGAATCGTATGTTAAAAGTTTTGTCAAATAAAAGCATTGCATGACTAAAGTTTCCCTTCCTACCTCAACATCTGCACTTGGATATAGTGCATTTTATTGGACTGATTTTTGATAGACGAAGATTTCAATCCCACAGGTTTTGGTCTGCATACTAGCAGACCGGTAGAAACTCTTGAACCCTTCCTGCCTAAACCTGCCTAAACCTGCCTAAACCTGCCTAAACCTGGGGAGTGTCCCAAGTTTAATTAAAGTAACAGTGTCGTGTCCAGATAAACGTTTGCAGACCGACTGGCTTAAAAATAACAGCAAAAGATCTGGAATGGTACTAATGTCCCAGGCTGTACACTGCAGGGGTAGCCTAAAGATTGTTTAAATTAAGGAAGAGATGGTCTCATCAGTCAATCAAAGTTTGTTTATCAAATGCACAACAATACAGCATGCAGCAGTCGTTGCTGGCAATTAAATGTCTTTTCTACAAGCTCCCCGGGGGGGGAGAAAAATCACAAAATTAAGGTTACAAAATAATAGATAATAATGTAATAGAAATTGAATAAAATAAGCTCAGACAAAACTCAATATAAGTAGAGCTGCTATATGTCCAGGGTGTATGCAATATATTATGTCCTAGTAGTGCAGTATGCCGAAACAATGAAAACTGTATGTCCATGTAGCCATTATGGGTGATTTGCTGAAGAAGTGGCAGGTTGGCTATTTAGCAGTCTTATTGCCTGGAGATAGAAGCTGTTCTGTATTCTGTTGGACTTTGACCGAATGCTTTGGTGCTGTTAACCGGATGGTAGGAGGGAAAACAGTTTGTGAGTCCTCTGTGATGTTAACTCCCAGGAACTTAAAACTGCTGACCCTCTCCACTGAAGTCCCATTGATATAGATATGTATGATGTCCTTCCTGGTGTTTCCTATAGTCCACAATCATCTCCTTAGTCTTACTGATGTTCAGAGAGAGGTTGTTCTCCTGGCATCATGCTGCCAGGGTTTCAGCCTCCTCCCTGTACGCAGACTCTTCACCATCTGTGATCATCACAGTCAGCTTGCCTTTCCTAGGGCAGGCTATGCGTGTGCTTCGTTCCAGGGCTCTTAAACCTGCCACGTCAACCTGCACACGGTTTCTCGCCCTTGTGCCGTGCATGCGTGAAGCCAGGTGCAGGCAGGCTCTCTTGTTCTGCGCCCCCATCACTGTAGCTCAGTAGGCCAGCCAATCAGAGAGCCCCCTTTCATTGTGAGCGCCACTCCTACACCCTGCACCCAGTGTCCTCAAGGGGTGGGATGTTCTTTCCAGACCAGAGATTTCAGGAGCTGGACGGGGATGCAGCTTTTCTTTGCCTCCCCTTCCCGATGGGATATCTCTGAGACTTAAATTTACGTGCCCCTTGATAAATATCCCTTGATGTGTTTTTTACGAAATACTGAGCTTTTTGCAATATCCCTTGAGGCATCCTTCAGAGCTTAGCTGTGTCGGAGCTTTCACGAGGACAGCAACCTGACGTCATGTTGGGTAGATGTCCTTAGAAACTGTTCACGCTGAAAGAGTGCAACCTGTTTCCAAGCCCTGTGAAACAGACCCTTTTTAACATGAACAGATGGCAAATGAAAACCCTTCTGTCTCATTTCTGGGGAAGCCGGAAGAATGAGATTACATTGGCGAAAGCAAGCAGGACTGTGCAGCCCTTAACACAAACCCCCCGCCCGAGGAATCGGACAAGGCTGAGGGTATACACAGGGAGCAAACGGAAAGTAGACGCTCTGTTCCACTTATCCTGCTGGGGCAGCCATTGTTGTACAGTACCTGCTTGTTTTCTTGTGGACAGTTTTTCACCATTGAGGAAGTGGCTAAGCCAAGCGGCTGGGTGACGGAGTGTGAGGACGTGGGTGACTGTGGGGTCTGAGGGGTGACTGTGGGGACTGGGCTGTGCGTCCTTCTGCACCTATCGTCCAGACACACAAGGCAGCGGGGCTGTTCCTTACCGCCCTATAATTATCCATCATGCTCGTCTGTACCTTGGCTGGTTAAAACATGAGCATCTCTCTCCATTTCAGTTTGGACAGATCAGCAGATTTTTGTATTGCACCAATGGGGAATATTTTCACTGGGAGTGTTATCAGTTTTGTTTTGCTTTGGATACAGTATATGTGGTATAACACTGGTGTTGTCTGAACTGGAGTGATTATTGACACCAATGATTTGTTAATCTGCTCATTTGTCATTATAAGGCAGTAGTAATAGTAATAGCTGTCACTGTATATCCAAGTATTTTGTTGGTTTTCTCTTACTAGATAAATTATAGTCTAAAGCTTTAATTTCATTGTGATCCATATATGGTCTGCATGCTGCAGCCCACTCATAATTGAATTACGGTGAGTAGGGGATTTTGTAGACGGATCAGTGTGGGTAGCATTTCTTAAAGCTGAAAGTGCTACCCCCGCAATTGATTTTAAAAATCACCCCTTTTGCATTGTATTTTGGTGCAGCCGGCCTCAAACAAATAGACTTACTGTATGCTGTTCATCCTTCCTCGCTCTTTATCCTTAATCTTTTCTACTCAAATATGGATTTTTGTCAGTGGCTGTCAAGTACTGCATTTAGCTCTGCTCCGTTGATTCAGGACTTCATAATAGCTGTCTGCATGTTGCGTATTATGAGCTGCACAGTAGCAGTGTTTAATCTATACCTGTCTAGATTTATTCCAGAAACTATTCTCCTGGGGTTAATAGTGGACTGTTGAATGTGATTGGGATCATTTTGTTTAGAAATGGCCAGTGGTGAACAGGGGTCTTTTAATGACCAAGTAGTCAGGGCTTCAGTTTAGCATTTTAATCCAAAGGATATTGTCTCCTATAGCAAGATATCCCTGGTCACTATTCTGGGTCATCGGCTAAAAAAATCTGATCCCGCAGGAGGAACAGCCCTGCCTCCAGCAACAGTCAGTTTTTTTTTACTGAAGGTCGTCTCTGTTCCTGATACTGACCATGGGCAGCTATGCTTCCGAGATCAGACACAAACTGAGACAAGAAGGCTGCATGAAATGAGCCATGGAGGTCACTTTTAATGCGTCAAAAGTCATTTGTGTAGCACCTAAGCTGACCTAAACCCTGTCAATTAATGTAAAATTAAGTTGCATTTCCCACATTGAATGTGTCTTTGTTTAATGGACTCTGCCAGGCTTTTTGCTGTATCAGCTCTCAAGGTAAGTAGATTAAAATCGGCATTATGGCTGTCCTGCCTGACCGATCAAAGCTCTGAAGACTTCACAGTCCTGGGCTGGACAGAGGTGGATTCTGCAAAGTGGTGCAGAGCGCTTACATAATTTCAGCTTTGATGACTAATTAAAATAGACATTTCTGGTTTTACTGCAGTCTTGTTCTTCTACATTGATGACTTAACTATCAGAAAATAGGAGGTTACAGATGAGAGGATGCCATATAGCTCATCTAGCTCATTTGGTAGTTAAGCAATTGAGCCAATGATCTCATCCAGCTGTTTCTTGAGAGAAGCCAGGGTATCAGATTCAACAACATGGTTGGGCAGCTTGCTCCACACTCCCACCACTCTTTGCATAAAGATGTCAGTCGGAAAGCAGGGTAGATCATGTTCCGTGCAGCACGGTGGATTGTGCAATGCATCCTTTACACCTGCTAAGCCCGAGCCGGCAGGATTCTGATCACAGTTCACAGTGATCAAGATCTGATCAAGATCACAGTGCAGGGGCTGCAGGAGAAATGAAGTAAAACAAAGCTAAATCACAGTTTTATTCATTTATTGGTGACGCATCTTTGCTCACAGGGTGTCTGTGCAGTCTGTCTCGGGGCCTGTGTGTCAGTGCTTTCTGCACTCGACGGTGTAGCCAAGCCAGCTGTACTGCCTTGCCCTGTCCCACAGAGCCTAGCAGATTACATAAAATAAGACATACTGCCCCACCCCCTCTCTCATGGTTCAGGAGGCATGCTTTTCTCTTTACAACCACCCAGCATTGTTTCTTTCTTCTTAAAAGTGTTGAGTGTATACAGTATTCTTTTGCATTAAAGTAATCGTTGATTAAAAAGAGTACATTACAGAGATGCAATATACAGACATCTAATCTCCAACACTGCGCATAGATTAATTCCTGGCCTGTATGATAAAGTAATTGGCTGTTCTGTGCATCATCATCTCTTTTACCAGAAGGCACAGGTTGCAATATCCTGTTTTCCCCTATTCCGACAAGATACAAAAAACTTAGGTAGGCAGTTCTGTGTTGAAAAGAACAAAGCATTAAAGAATATCGGGGGATATATTCCTGACTTTCTTCCTGCCTTATGTTCTGGATTAGGAGCTGGCGCCCCCTGGTGGTCGGAGTAGGGAGCTGTCGGAAGACCCCCAGCCCTTCTCAGCCTTCCTGACAGACCGCTTTGGCCGGCAGCACAGATACCTGCGCATCTCTCTGACCGAGAAGTGCAACCTGCGGTGTAAGTGAGCTGTAAATGAACAGCATTAAGCTCTGCTCTGTTGATTCCAGACTCCATAATAACTGCCTGCATGTTGCATATGAAGAGCCGCACAGTAGCAGTGTTTCGTCTATACCAGTGTTTCAGCCCACACATGAATCCCCTGGAGTTCTAGTAGGCTGTAGAATGTGATCAGGTGACCAGGAGTCTTTTACTGACTAAACAGTGAGGACTTTAGCCAGTTTCTCCTGGGGGTATCCCTGTGTGCAGTAGGGGTAATGGGATTGTGATTGTGGGGGGACGAACAGGGGTCGGAGAGGGAAGGAGAGAGGCAGGATGAAAACGAACAGAGAATTGGACTCAGCTGTGCTCCCCGCGTGCAAGATTGCAGCTCTTAATAGCAAAGAGAGTGAGTGATTTTTCCTTGTCAATTTCGACCTGCCATGGATGAAAAGACTCCAGACTTCAAAGCCCTGGGGTCTATTGTTTTGGCTCTGCTGGGTTTTGTACAGCAAGAAGGAGACTTGAGCAGAGCTGTCCGTTTTCCTCTGTGCTTCAGGAGGTGATGGGCAGCCCTTATTATTGTTTAGCTTTCTGATCAGAATGGGCAGCTAATTACTTCCAAGTCTCCAGGGGTTTCTGGAGCTTTGAAATCAGTCTCGGATCTCCCAGCCGACTGGGAATCATTCCTTGTTCACTGCCAGTCTGTATTAAAAACCTGGAAAAGACAAAAACAAGTAGCCATTTAGACAGAATTCCTTTTAATCTTGCGCATGAGCTGAGATGAAAGCAGCGTAGCTCCCCTTGCGCCGTGTTGCGGCAAAGGAAGGAGCAGCATGCGGAGTCCAGAGTATTGAAGGCAGGCAGTGGGCTCCGGTGACGGTCTCGCTCGCCCTGCAGGTCAGTACTGCATGCCCGAGGAGGGGGTGAAGCTGACGCCCCGCTCGCAGCTGCTGTCCACGGCCGAGGTGCTGGCCCTGGCCCGGCTCTTCGTGCAGGAGGGCGTGGAGAAGATCCGCCTCACCGGAGGGGAGCCGCTCATCCGCCCCGATGTCGTCCACGTCGTGGGTGAGAGGGGGGTGGGGAGCTTTCTCGGAGTCTGTGGGTAGTGGTGTTGTGGGACGGTGACGGGACACGGAGGTCTTTCATTGCTCGGTGTCGGGGAGGACCACGGTCCCCTGAGCGCGCTGCGGGCACATCTGGCCTTTCGGGATCTTCTGTACCTCTCCTCTGTCTGCCTCTCTGAAAGGGAGAACATTGTTTCTAAGACAGGCGTCTCCAGCCTTGGTCTTAGAAACAGGTTGGTCAGCATTAAATCATCCGTTTCTGAAGACATTGGAACAATTCCACTGCGATCAGTTCCACAGGTGATTTGTTCAATCAAGCAATTGCGAGATCGTTTAGGACTGACATCTAAGTACTGTCCTCAAGGACTAGAATTCTCTTAATTAAACAGATTGCTTGATTAATTCATCAGTAGCTTGTAAATGTTGCCAATCCTTAGAAACAGATGGCCTGTAAAACTGGATTAGGACCAGGATTGGAGACACCTGTTCTAAATTGATTACCGGTCTGCTGATGTATGATTGTTTGGGAGTGATCCTGAACAAAGCAGATTGTATAGTTCTAGACCAGAGCATGTCTGTTTGACCCCTGCTCATCCAAGCCAATTCTGTTAGTCTAGCATGGTGTTGAATTGAACACCAGTGAATTCTGAAGTTGTATTGTTTTGTTTAAGGTCAGCCACATTTCTGTGCCCATTGAGCAAGTTCTCGGTGTCCTAGAATCCACGTTTTAAATATCTTACAATGACACTAATTGTGCCTTGATGCCAATAAAGACCATCAGATTTTAAAATGCTGCAGTCCTCATCAACTGTACGGCTGTGTGCATTGAGGAATTCTCTTTTGATATTCTTTCCATGTGCCAGTGATCAAAACTCGGAAAGAAGAGAAGTCTAAGCAATTTTGCTAATCTGTGCTAGAGGACAGGTGAATTCAAAAATGCGTCACACTACACATTTTCCGAACAAAAGCCAGAATAACTTTTATAGGAGCCTGCATCTCAGAAGTCTTTGGAGAGATGAAGGTACTGCCTGAGTCGGAACCTGCCGCCTTATTTTTGGCAATTGTCATTTACAACCATGGCTAACAGTAGTGTAGAGCTGTTCTGTAGCCTTTCTCATTTATGCAATTACGTATGATGAGCAATTGCGTATGATTACCATGCCTTCTTGCAGTACAGCAGTCATAGTTGTACCTTATGGCCTTATCTCAAACCATGAAAGTGTGGGTCATGTTACTTATACATGGAGAGCTTGATCACACAACTAATCATGTGCACTCGTTTAGCATCTCCTGATTCCAATTACCTTCTTGACCGATATGGAAGCAGAAAGGGTGCACTTACATGAGGATTCTGAATGTTGGCTGATTTATTTTAATGAATAATGATAAAGTAAATTTTATTATTATCTGGGACATGAGGTTAGATTTATCTACTGCTAGAGACTGGTGAGGACAAAGTTATGTCTTAATATTTAAAACAGAATCATTATGGGGTGTGCTTTCTTTTTCATATCACTGTATATCTTAAGGCAAAGTCAGCATGCATCTTTAACAATGAAGTGATTCCTTTTGGATCTGTATACTCATGTCGCCCTTCCCTGCTCCCTCCTGCTTTCATGCTTGGCTCTCTCAATAATTAGAAGTGCTTAGCAGATGTCCTTATCCAGGTTGGCTTACAATGATCTACAAAATGCACTGTATAACTACAAGGAGCAATTGTGCAGGTACAAGGCGAAATAAATTGGAGTAAAACAAAAATGAGGCTATAATAATTATTAGGTATCATAATAATTAGGTGTAAGCTGGACAAACAGTGACGCACATCACAGATTTATTTTGTGCCCAGTTTAAAGTATGATGATTGTCTGTCATGTCCCACGATGACGATTGTACTTTGTGCGGGTCATCTGTTTGCAAGATGTGCTGCACGAAGAAACCAGTGTGGGAGAGCTTTTTGAAGTGGGACAGTCCCACTCTCTCGACCTCAGAAGCCTGGGTCCATTGGTATGAGTAGTCATCATGACTGGAGATTTCCTTGAGTACAAAGCATACTGTCACCTTAGAGATCGAAGAGTGTTGTAGGGTTAGGGTCCTCATGAACATTTAATCCTAATCTGTTTTAGTTTAAAAAAATCCTAATGATGGTTTCAGAGTGGTTATTGATGAAATGATAACATGAAAGTTGTGCTGTCTGCAAGGCTCAGTAAACAGTGTTCACCTAAGCAGTTGTTGGGTAGCCCTGCTCCAGGTGCCAGCTCTTTTTGTAGATGCTATCTATGCTCTTGGCGATGCAAATGCACATCTTTCCTCTGCAAATAAAAGGTGAACTTTACTCCAACATCACAACACTTCTCGTCAAACCAAGACTTTGCTCCAAATACCTTGTCTTGCTCTGTTAGGTTTCAGGTGACTTGCTGATCCCAGTTTTGACACCGATTTAGAAGTACAGTAATAAAAATTCATGCTTAGGAGACCACAACAAATAATTCTCCAGGGCTTCTTAAAAATGCCTTTTGATCTGCATTCAGTTCACAGTAAGTCCTCTGTAGAGTTCCCAGGTGAAATGGGCTTCGACACAAGTTGTTTAATAAATTCTCTGAGCATGATGATATAGAACTAATGGGCTTTTTGTTAATGTGGCTGTTGGCAGGGGAGGGTTCTTGTCACTGTGGCTGTCCACCACTCTGTAGGGCAGATCCGCCCTGTAGCTCTGGGAGACGTGTGAGGGAAAAAAAAAGGAAGAAACATATCAGTATCAAACATTCTTCCCCCTCCGATGGATTGGTGTCCATCTAGGGTAATTTCTGCCTTGCACCTGTTGCTTGCCGGGATAGGCTCTGGCTCCCTGGGACCCTGAATTGGATAAAGGGGTTAGAAAATAAATACATGAATGGATGAATATCCTTTTGTCATGGCTAAAAGATTTAAAATATTGAAGCTCTGGGTAATCTATATCATTCTTCGATAGAAAGTTGTATGGGATAAAACATGTAAAGGTTATGTCCACAATCCAGCAACTTTATTGAAGAGGCAAAAGATATAAAATAAATGTTACTGTGGGATAAATAACATTTTAAAAAGATGAAAGACTGAAATTGAAAGTAAGGAGAAGGATAGAGAGGTGAAAGCAGGTGATTGGGGTGAGAGATGAGCTGCAGTGGGCTGGGTTTGTGTCGCAATAGAGTTCTCCTTATTGTCAACCATTAAAGACTCAGAAAAGTGACATGAAAGCTGAAGTGAGATAATTCAGTGAAAGGGGACAACACTTGCACTACTGTCCAGGGTTTATGATCTCAAATCAACATTAGCTGTTTCTGTAACTTCTGTTTCTGCTGCTGACGTTCATGCTGGATTTTGAGTTGATTTGAGAAAGTCTGTGGGTCACTTTTTGCATGACTCTTACCAGGAATAATCGGATATCTGGTATTAGACGAATGGAAATGAAATGCTCAAAATCGAGACGTAACATACGGGTACTTCAAAAACAGGTTATCAAATTCAGAATTTGGAATATTGCATTCAAATGCACATTTTTACAAAAGTGGTCTTGATACAAATCCATTTGCTTGCTTTAAGAAAAACGTGGGCAAACACTTGAGAGAACTGCACTTCTTGAGTCATTACAGCAGCTGCAATATTTATTTCAGTACAAATGTGGGATGATTAAAAAGACCTCTGAGGATGGTGAAAGACTTTATTTTGTTTTTAGAGTAATTTATTTTTAAAACCAGCCTATTTTTATATCAGACTAGCGTGTTCCTTAGTGTTGAGAGCGACACCAGTCCTCAAGTAATGTCCATCCATTCGCAGGGGAGCTGGAGCCCATCCCAGCAAGCAGAGGGCGGAGGACAAAAATACACCCCGGGATGACAGTCCATCGCAGGGCACAGACACAGACACACACTCACACCAGGGCCAGTTTTCCCAGAAAATTAATGTACTAGTGTGTCTTTGGACTGCGAGAGGAAACCGGAGGAAATGTAAATAAAAACGGAGAGCATAAACATTTAATACAGATAGCAACCCAGGGATTGACACAGGGCCCCAGGCTGCAAGCCTGTTGCCTTGTTTGATACATTTCTAATATGGGAAAACACTAATACTTGTTTATATATTGTATATCATATTGCTTTATACAATTATTAAATTGTTGTAAAACCATGTGTGTGTCCCAACACTTAAGCTCACCTGTAATGGGGGGATAGAACACAACGGGATAACATTGTTCTAACATGACTTAATATCCAAAATAATATCCAGAAACAAGCGTTGACATTCTGCAGTTTGCTTCCTACTGTTTTTTTATCTGCATTACAAATTTCAGTAGTACACTGCAAAAATATCAAATTTCACACCACTCCCCCAAAACTCGTGCTTTTCACAGGAGTGGTAGGGTTCAAGTCCTGAGTCTTTCACTGAGGAAAGGTCCTGTGTTCAAGTACTGTATGTCCAGTTTTGTCAAGAATGACTTCCTTTAATTATCTCAGGGTTTGTAATAGAAGGAGCACATGTTTACCTTTAAAAGCTCTGAATCGCAGCTGGACCCTGAGAGTACAAACTGCGGGTGCTGCCACTACGTTCATATCAGTTAGGGAAAAGTTCAAAAGCCTGCATTAATTGCGTTGTCATGAAAAATATGCTGCGAATGCTTTTAGTGTCTACCTCCCCTCACCCCTGCTTCACAAAGGCACGCTCTCCCTCCTCCACTCTCCAGTCCACAGATATTGCAGACTTTACTGTCTGTGCGCGTCACAATGTGCAGAGATACTGCCTGGCTTTATCAAAGTCACCATGGTGTTTTGGAAAGATGGCATACAGTTCATTATTGTTTGCTCAATGATTCTAGGACCCTGGGAATATCCTGCTTGTAAGTCCTCTTTGTAATTGAATCTTAAAATAGTTAATCTGTTAATGTGTTTTTTTTTTCCTTAAATGGTTGAATTTAGAGGAATAACGCTTTTTGGCAAGGTCACGTGACCAGAGTCAGAGCTACAGGGTCCAGGCTCTTAGGGCCCTTCGTCTCTTTTGCTCCCCCTGCAGCTGAACTGCGCAAACTGCAAGGCCTGAAGACTATCGCCGTGACAACCAACGGCATGAACCTGGCACGGCTGCTGCCCAGCTTGAAGGAGGCTGGCCTGGACCTCCTCAACATCAGCCTGGACTCCCTGGTGCCTGCCAAGTTTGAGTTCATCGTGCGCCGGAAAGGTGAGCCGTCCCTCTGGTCCACAAACACTGGTTCGGGGAGCAGAGCCCACGTTGGGTGTGCCACGCGGAGAAGCACAAACAGCAATTGTACCGGCCTGGCATTGTGGTGGTCATCCCTGCAATCACCTCAGGTTTGTGAATTATAAACTCCAGGGTCTGGAGTTAAATTATGCAAAAGTGAATGATCCGATTGAATGTTAGACAAGGGTTCAAAGTAGCATCTCGGAAAAAGTTACACAAGGTTTGATGAGCTCATTGGGTTACAGACTTCATGCAAATATTTCAACATCTTTTACACTCTTTAAAGTGAATGTGTTCCTAAATGTCTGGTTACTTGAAATTTCTATGTTGAAAACAAAGTATAATTTTATGATATGATGTATACATGGAATTAAAAATAATGTATATTACTATATACTTATTTTCCTGTTCATCTCATGATTACAGATGCAAATTCCATGGTGCCCTCAAAGTGCTTATACTTTTACAGGGCACCATGTAATACCTAGAATTGTACTTGTGTAGTTTGAGGTTTTTTTTTAATTGAACATGCTCAGTTTATGATGGGCTGTGCTTCTCAAAACTGTTTATGAGGTGTTGTGGACATACAAATTAGCTTAGCATCTTTCAGGTGCTTTTTGCTGGGATCTGAAACATTTCTGTTCAGTTGGTGTGGTGGCTCGTAAGATGGCTTCGAAAGGGTATGCAAACAGATGTCTCAGACCACTATCGGTTTTAAAGCAGGGCGTGGAATTTTTATTGTGCATTTAATGGCTTGGAGTTGCCCGTCATAGTATACCCATCAAATATGAAGGTCTCTGTCTGCCAGGGAACCTGAATTTTAAGTGGTTTCAAGAGTAAGGTAAATCTTCCACAATCAGCATAACCTACCAGCCACTACCTGAATCTCCCATCTTGATATTCTTGAAATACTCCAGCATAACAGCAGTTCACCTGAATGCCTGTCGAGCTCATTTGGTTCTTTCATGCACTGGTTGTACTGGGAAAACACCCCCTTCACACCCAGAGAGGAAGGAATAAGAGTAGCCAGTGAAATGTAACATGCCTTTGAAAGATAAGAGGTTACTAGATCCCCCAGCAAAAAAAACAACTCATGAACGACCTTCATACAAAGTTGTCCCAAGCTGCAATCACGCCTAATACACTAGAGCTGTAAGGCAGAACTGGTGACCATTACACCATCCAGATTCTGCACAATGCGTGCAAGTGTTTGAAAGACAACTCAATTTAAAATCCAGTGTGTGGAAGCTTTGTGATTATGATCTGTTATTAATCAGGGACACGTGATTTCAGAATTTCAGCAGCCTGTGCTATTGCAGTACTGTGGGCCAACCTGTGCTTTAATTACTTAATTGACTCTTAATTATTTAGCTGCTTCTGCTGCAGATAAGTTGAATAGGTATTCGTTTTCCATTGTGAAGACTCAATGGAACAGAATGTCAAAATCAAGACTGAATGTCTGAATGACATCTTTGATGTTTGTTTGGGACGATCCCAGTTCTACGTGTGGAAAAGGGCTATCCCTTAATCAAGCCATATCTCCTAATCTAACAATATTCACCTCGGGTCCTGAAGGGTTAAGGTTTAATACAGTAGGTGTAGAGGATATAAGAAGCCACAGAGCAGTTCAGCAAAGGTTGGAAATGAGTTTTAATTTGATACAAAAAAGTATATTTCCAGTAAACCCCCCTGAAGACGGTATCCCCTCTGGTGCTCTGAATCCAAGCAGTTTTCAGGAAATTTTACAGTCTGAGTACAGCTCCAGTCACCCTCTGTTATTGCCATGAAGGGGTGTTTAGAAGTGATCATTTCATGTGCATTTGGCCTACAGTATGCTAAATAATTCCATCTACCCGTGCTTTATTTCTGATAAGGTTATCCCCGCCTTTCAGTTATTCTTGAAATGCCACATACTCAGGCCAGGTAAGGACTGAACCCACATGTCAGGCTCTATAAGAGGTAACTTGTAACTTGTGAGTAAAGCAGTCATTTCAGATAACCACAAAGAGTTCCCTCCAGGACCAGGAGTTCTGAAACAGAGTACAAATCCAATTCATTTTTTAATTTTGGATTTGTCACCCGGTTTGTAACTACTCAACTCTGTCACCTGAATAGAAAGTTCTCAAAATACAGTATTTTTTTCTGTTCTAGATTTCTAAAGAAACTTACATTTCTGTGCAGTATTTCAGACAGTACAAACGTGTGACATTTATCATGACTAATTATTTCCTGTAAGCTCCTTAGAAGATGTACTTCATAAGAACTGTACCTAGGAAAGCTGCCTGTTCCTGCTAATGCAAAAACTTTCCATTAGGTTTCCACAAGGTGATGGAAGGTATCGATAAGGCCATTGAGCTGGGCTACAACCCTGTGAAGGTAAGACATGATCTGACCATGGGCAGGTTATTTTCATGCATACCAACAAGGTGAAGCATATTTAAAAAAAATGTGTTATCAACCTGGCTTTTTTCCCCCCCAAGAGAAATACAAAATTCTGTTACAAAGAAAAAAAAGTGTTCACAAGAATTTTTTAGAAAAGGAAATCATTCTTTTCTAAACTCTTGTTCAGCCAAATGCTGTATTTCCACAGAAACGTCTTTAGTCCATGATGGAATGCTGCATGTGTTTGGCAGCATTCCTGAAGGATGTGCTGTTCTCCTGCTGTTGTCCTACTTGAACTGCTTTAGAAAAATCTGCTCACAGGCTCATGTTTTATTAAGGGATCAAGGTCCAGATATGCCAAGAGGCCATTCACTGTGCAAACACCATGAAATTTGCAGTTACAGTATAACAGTTCACAAAGTAAACTGTGAGCAGAGCTGGAATGTAATGATTTCTGAATCTTTCACCATAGTAAGATGAGCAGTGCATGTTGTTTCCTAATTTATAAAAGGCTAAACAGCTGAGTTTGAGCTAAAAGAGAGAACAGGAGACACTTCTTTTACATAAAGGGTGGTGGGAGTGTGAAACAAGTAACCCAGCCACGTTGTTGAAGCTGGCATTCCGTTTTCTTTCCAGAAACAACTGGGTGAGATCCTGGGATCAATTACTTAAATGCCAAAAAGGCTAACTAGAAGAGCTTAATAGCCTCTCATTTGTAACCATCCTTATGTCCTAAATAACTAGGAGTTAGGCTGACAGTTAGGTCCTCGTACCCTGTTCCAGCCTGTGTGTTGCTGCTGTGTCTCGGTCTGTCTGATGAGAAGCTAGTCTCTTAGCTGAGTATGAATGCAGCTACTCGTCACAGTAAAGGTTGTGAATGAACCCCAGCTCCCCGACTCCAGAATCCGTCAGCAAGGGCCTCTTGCACGTCTGCCCTGCCGGGTGTTTCCAGTTAGCACTGCGCACGCCAGGAAAGAGCTGGGGTCTTTCCAAGGCTTGTACGGCAGGAGGAAATGGGCAAGCGGCCTGTGCCCCGGAATGCCCTGTGCTGAGCCCAACGGCGCTTCGCTGCCCTGTGTCCCCTCAGGTGAACTGTGTGGTGATGCGGGGCCTCAATGAGGATGAGCTGCTGGACTTTGTGGCCCTGACGGAGAAGAAGCCGCTGGAGGTGCGATTCATCGAGTACATGCCCTTTGACGGTGAGTGACCTGGTCACCGAGTCTGCGGTGCACCCTGCTGGACTGTTGCGCCTGCTCTCTCCACTCGGTGAAACGCCACTTCCCCTGTTTCCAGCGTACCCTTCTCTCCCCTTTCTCGTTCCTCTTTCTGGAACTGCAGGTCTGCACCATTCTTTTATTTTCCCTGTCACAATTAGTCCCTACGTACCTTACATGGTAAGCTGTGGAAACTGTTTCACTTATCCTTCTTTAAATAGAGTTGAATGCTGAAAGACCGGTTCAGTTAGTGTGGAGTTAATTACTTGGTTATGCAAATTTGGCGCTTGTTTTGGAGTTCGGAGCCAGCTTTATTAGCTATAGCACTCTTCTTACCCGAGTTATGAGTACAGGAGGTAAATAGCCTTCCTTTGCTGCTGTGTTGGAACAGGCAACAGGTGGAACTTCAGGAAGATGGTGAGTTACCAGGAGATGCTCGACCGAATCAGACAACGGTGGCCTGATCTGGAGAAGCTGCCTGCTGGAGAGACTGACACAGCCAAGGTGAGACAGCAGTCCTTTGGATCTTTAGTGCCATCGCTCTTGGCTGTCAGTGTCTGCTTGAATTAATGCATCAATCATGCTGCCCAAAGTCTTTTATTTTTGGGGTCTGAGTATTTTGATCAGAATTTGATTTAATGTAACTGTACAGTAAGTAGTGGCAGCATGGTGGCACAGTGTTTAGCATTGCTTCCTCACAGTGTTGTGGCGCTGGGTTCAATTCTGAACATGGGGTGCTGGAGATTGTTAGTTCTCTTCGTGTTTGTGTGGGTTTCCTCCACAGGCTCTGGTTTCCTCCAACAGTAAAAAAAGACATGCTGATTAGGTTATTTGGCTTCTGGGAAAATTGACTCTGGTGTGGTGGTGTGTGTGCCTCGTGATGGACTGGTGTCCCATCCAGGGTGTACCCTGCCTTGTGCCCTCTGTATCGGCTGAAGGGATGGAATGTTTTTTCTCTCCAGATATTCAAGGTCCCTGGGTTCCAGGGGCAGGTAGGCTTCATCACCTCCATGTCTGAGCACTTCTGCGGCTCCTGCAACCGGCTGCGTGTCACTGCTGATGGCAACCTCAAGGTAAACCTGCCTCCTCCTCTCTCCGCGCTGCGTCCCGACACGCCCCCGCGCCGCCTGCCTGGAGTCTCCTGGTAAATTGTGCCCTCTCTGGTATGAGTGTGTGGTGACGGAAAGGTGTTCCTGGTGTCTGTCCTCAGGTGTGCCTGTTTGGTAATGCAGAGGTGTCTCTCAGGGACTGTCTGCGCTCAGGAGCCTCAGAGGAGGAGCTGCTGCAGATCATTGGCGCTGCGGTGGGCAGGAAGAAGCAGCAGCACGCAGGTACAGCTGCAGCTGGAGTTGGATACAGACACGGGCAGCGCGCTGAGTGAGATCGGCAGGCAGTTTCCAGTACTGGTGCCACAAGTGCAGCTCTGTCCTGGCCCAGTGGTTAGCACACTTGGGAGCTTACAGATGCACAGTGCCACTCCCTACACTGCTGTGAGCTTTGTTATGCTATCACTGTGGTGACAGTGCACTGAGCCCTTTTACACTGGCACATGCTAGCAGGCATATTAGCCCCATATGATAACCCCTTCTTGGGTTATCATTTAGTTCAAATTGGGGAGATGTGCAAATCTGGTACAGAGCTAAGGGAAATTCTGAGTAGCATAACTCATAATAAGCATTCTTAAATGTGTATTCTTAAATCCTTGTATTGTGTGAAAATTCAGTCTAAATGGAGATTGTAACATGTCAAAAGTCACATGTGTGGGATCACGCAGGGGCGTGTTCAGTGTGGAGGCGTTGCCTTAGAAACCACAGCTGACCTGGCTGACTAAGGACGAGCCACAGCTGTGAAGGCTCTATAAAAACACACTGAGCACCCCCTGAAGGAGAGGAACTTCCACCGGCAGTCCTTGAGGGGATTGTACCTAATGATGAGCGTAAAGCCATCATTTTTCATTTTCTTTTTTTTCTTTTTGCCTGTCCCATCATGCATCTCTACCAGGGCAGGCTGACCTTTTTCACACGTTGAGGTTTTATTTTGTTTTGGCTTTGTGCTCCCTGTCCTTCCAGACTGGACCCGGTTAAATAGAGTCAGCCCAGCCTTGAAGTCGCAGTGCACAGCGGCGCATTTCTCTTTTTCCTTTTTGTTCTTGTTTTTCCCCTTTTTGGTGTTTTTGGTTTTCGCTAACCTCATGCCAGTTATTCCATCCCTCAGTAGGAGCTTCAACTAAATACCGGTGCTGGCCGCAGCTCCTCCCACTCCCACAGTTACACATGGCAGAGGTGATCAACAAGTCTTTCACTGCTGACTGTGTCCTGCATTAACACAGCGTGAACGTTCCAGGCACAGTGATTGAAATCAGTCACACATCTCAGTTATATAACCTCAGGCCCGGGTTATACTAGGACTCCCAGCAAAAAGAGCACAGCTGTTGATTTATAAGTGAAGTCGGAATTTCAGTTACTGCTATGGGCTCTTTAACTGAACCCGATTGTTCAAACACCAGCTGTTTCCCTACTGTCCAACTGTTATGTGCAGTGCACTTCTGTAATGGTAACTTCTGGAGAAGAACAGGACTCCTGTGAAGCGAACCGTTGTGCTGATGGTTCAATTTATTTTAAGGTGCAAGTTTAATGGATTGACTGTGAAATGCTTGGCATGTTTCTTGTACGTTTGATCCTGAAAGTGTTCCTTTGTCTTCCGTGTACAAGAACCGTGCCTGTACTGCTTTATGAGCTGTGGTCCTTCACCAGCTGGGCCTGCAGCCCGTGTTTGGAGCGATGGTGTCCTGGGGCAGAGGGGAGGGTAACTGCTGTCTTCCCTGTCTCCCAGGCATGTTCAGCATCTCCCAGATGAAGAACCGGCCCATGATCCTGATCGGTGGGTGACACAGCAGTACGTAACCCCCTCTGATCTTCTGGGTTTGCTCTTGGGAAACTGAGGCAGAGCTTCTGACAGACAAACGTCACCCACGTCGGGCCCCTGGATGAGTTCTTGACTCTGAGGTGTTTGCGTGGTGCTGACTTTGGTGTCCGGGCTGCATTCAACTTCAAGATTTCTCAGTTAGTCCTAACTACAAGAAAAATACATTTCTTCAATCTAGCGAAAGCTAGCTACTTATTTCTCTCTTTTTGGTTTTGTATCTGAGCTGGTGTTGCAGGACAGTGGCTGTACATCTCCTTTTCAAGGATGTTGCCCATGGGTTTTAGTTTCCCATAGGTCAGTGGTAGCTTTCCACAACTATAAAGTAATGTAATAAACATTTCTTTTTGACGATGTTTTGAGTTAAGCACATCCCAAAACAAGCTTTGAAAACTTGTGCCAGATGGGCCAAATGACCTGTTCTCCCTTTTAACTTAGTATTATTTTTTATAGTATTTCATAAGATTTCCAGCTGCCTACATGTCTGATAAAAAACCACAAATAAGTGTGAGGCTTATAGCTTACACACAATAGAGATTGTTTAATAGCATCCTGACTGCTGCATTGTTACAGAACAATGCCAATGTTTTTTGGAAAAGAAAATCATTAACACCAGTATCACTCCTTGCAGTTGCACCCCTTCTAACACCACGGTGATAGTAAAATGGGGTTTCCAGTGACGAGGTAGGAGTGTGGAGGAGTGGTAAGGAATGTGGACTCAGAACTGGTTGGCTGTGGGTTCGAATATAAGCTTTAAACAGAGCTGTTGTACCCTTGATCATAGCATCAGCAAAATTACCCAGCTGCATCAATGGGCACTAGTTGCTTTAGATAAAAATGTCAGCCAAGTTGATATTAAAAAAAAAAGGTTATCATGAATCTTGCTGCCAATAAACTGTAAACTCCCACGATTCTAAGCTTCATCTTTGCTTCTGTAGATGGAAGCAAAAGTTGAGAAATTTACAGAGGGCTAGAAAAGGAAAACGAAGGGGCGACACTAGACCAGAATGGGATAAAGGCCACAGTCCAGCTGTCTGCAGTCAGCAGATTGAAAGAGCCCTTTTTGGTCGAGTTTATAAGACTGGCAGCCTCCCAAACGTTAGTCTGCTGTAGGCTGTGGTGCCAAGGGAGTAAATGGGAACCTTCTGTCTGTTCCCGTTAGCTCTGGGACAGAAGGCCAAAGCAGGAAAGGACTTGGTCTCCAGCACCGGCTGGAGAGGGAATGAGCTGGAGCCGTGTGTTGGAAAATGTGACTGTTGGCCTCGACACATGACACCACTGGCCCCTAGAGGGAGCCCAGGAGCTAAATAATTCTGTGTTTTCTATAGCAAGAATATAGCAGGGAGCTGCAGGGTTAGAGATAGTTGAGGGTGATGGTAGGCGCAAGGAGCTGGATGGCAGGGGGTAGTGCAAGTGTCTTGGGGCAGCACCCTGAGGTTACTGAGGTGCAATAATTGGATGGCTGGTAAAAAGAGCAGAGGATAGAAGTGCATCCTGTTCTGGCTGGACACAACTGTAGTGTTTTTTTTGTGTTTTTTCTTGGTCTTTGAGGTGTGTGTATACAATGTATAGGTCTATGAAGAAATTTTGTATTTTAGGGCTTTGTGCCTGTGGCTGGCTCTGTGTGAATTGTGGTATACTGATTCGGAACCACAGACTTTAAAAAAAAAAATGTTTCTCTCTTTTTCAGGGCTTGGGATGCAAAGGCTCTTGGTGCTGCACTGTTTCTCTGTCTCCAGTCTCCGAGGCTCCGAAGGGGCGCTGTCAACACTTGCCGAATTCAACCCGACCGCAGCTGTTCAACTGCATCTGTACCCCTGTTTCCACCAAGTATCCCCAGCATTGCTCACCACACCGATCTCTCTCCCTATTACAGACCATATGGTTAAGGCAGACATTGGGTGCCTTAACAGCAATAGTTTCTGCACTAAGCAATTCCTACACTGTGAGGATTGGGCAATTGGGCACCCCGGAGAGTTCTGGGTAATTTCTCGTGTACCAGACAGTGGTACTCACTCTCACACGTATTCCTGGAACCAGGACGTGACTTTTGGGAAAGACCTTGGACTCGGTGAAGCTGGCAGAGAGGCTTTGGCCGCAGCAGGGTGGGGTTATGACAATCTGACAGCAGGAAGCCACAGATCCTCCTGCCTGGAAACTGACAAAGCTGAGTCAGGCACACGCACAAACAGTAGCAGCTTGAGAGCTCACCTCCAGGAAGACAGAAGCCCTTTTAATAGAAGTCAGATCCGCACCATCTTTACTGCAAGCCGTAGCAAAAGGAGAGAGGTCAACCCTTGTTTAGGAAAGACAGTGAGGAGCCCCTTCTGTCACAAAACGCATAGCAGTGCCAAAAATGGACTCCCGTGGCTCTGTTGCAGCACTAAAAGGAAAATCCACAGATGGGCACATGTGATCCAAACCAGGACACACCCACGTCTTGCCACGCCCACTCTGGCTGTCCCACATGCTGAAGGACCACGAGTGCTGCTCACGTCAGGGGTGCATGGGCCTTCTGATCACCTGACCCACACTGATGCCCAGGGCCGGGCCTCCATGGTGGATGTGGGCGGGAAGCCTGTCAGTCGGCGCACAGCTGCAGCCAGCGCTACCGTTCTCCTGGGAGAGAAGGCATTCCGGCTGGTGAAGGAGAACCAGCTGGCCAAGGGCGACGCCCTGGCGGTGGCGCAGATCGCCGGCATTATGGCCGCCAAGCAGACCAGCGCCCTGATCCCGCTGTGCCACCCGATACCGCTGGACCGCGTGGCCGTTTCTCTGGAGCTGGTGGAGCCGGGGTGGCGTGTCGTCGTCACGGCGACTTGCGTGGCCAGCGGGCGCACGGGCGTGGAGATGGAGGCCCTGACTGCTGCCTCCCTGGCTGCCCTCACCCTCTACGACATGTGCAAGGCCGTCACCCGCGACATCGTCATCCAGGACGTCAGGCTGCTCAGCAAGACTGGGGGGCAGAGAGGAGATTACCACCATGCCGTCCGACCCCAGTGACCCGGATTAATCGGAGCAGGAGGACGATCCAGCCTCGCACAGCACAGAGCACGAGAGACAGCGCTGCAGCATCACTTGCGCAGGACTTAAGCCCCAACTCTTTATGGTGAAATGGCGCAGCCAGGTTCTGAATATGGCACTGTGATCACGACCTTCGGAATTCCAAACTAGGTACACAGATGAGACTAGTACGAGGCTGTACTGTAGAGTCTGAACTGACGCTTTTTGCATGTCTGCACTTTGGTGGTTGCTGAGGGATTGCATGGTTGTCCACAAATTCTAAAAGGGGAGATTGCCACATCGCTTAGAGACTTGAGCGCTGTTATAAGCCCAGGGAAAACTGCACCGCATACCTCTTGGAAGTGGTGCTCCATAGGAACAGTGCTTCCATATACAAGTAGTGCTTCTCCTGGTTCACACAACTTCTACGCAGGATATTTCAATGAGGGATGGAAATAATAGGATCAAGGGTCTGAAAGGACCGAGGGGCAATTGTTTATAAATGTGAAACTATGCCCCCTGTACCCCAAAAGGGGATGTTTTCCATCATCAAGGTATTCATGGGTGCAGATTTGCAGCTAGCTTATTCACACTAAGTACTGTACTGCTCATCATGCCATTTCTGTACTGTTGTCTTGTTCACCCTGAAACTGAACTACCTTGTAATTCCTCATTTACTAACAGACCACAGAGCTTCATAAGCCAAGCTCAAGTCACAGCAGCTGACCCCTTAGCAGCTGTCACTGGTTCTCTCTACCATTTCACCAAGAACTGTGCTTTCAGAGTTGCCCTTCTTCTGGACTATCCTAAACTAGTGATTTCCCCCTGAAGGCCCATATTGTTCTCGAACGTCTGTACAGCTCACAGATTAATCTAAACTAACGGCAGACACCTCTGTAAAGAAAACAGTGATGTGGTTAGTGTGACATTACAGGTTAGAGGTTTTTCTGCTTCTGTAAGTTCTGCACCTCGGCTTTTTGTTTTGTTCTGCCCACCTGATGTGTAGCAGCTGTGTGTTTTTCACATTTCAGTTCACAGCCATGAACCTCCGCAACCACACACTGGTTAGTGTGGAAGTGTGGGTAGATACCTCCTCCCTCTCACCTTTGAGCTCATTTGTTTTTAACACAACGCTGGCAGCATCGCCTGGTACTGCAGGTTCAATTCCCATTGGAGGAGAGGTGTGTCCCTCACCGACCGCACTGCATGCAGAACTCTGGCTGTCTGATCCCACCCTACCCCTGGCACTGCTCAGCCCAGTTGTGCTCTACCACCTGGAGAATACCAGTCACAGTCAGCTAGTGCTCTGACCCAGTCTCTCTCGAACCCTGATCTCAGAGCTCAACCTGCAGTCAGTCAAGCACCCTTACTGCCCAAGACACTCGGGGGGGGGCAACTATACAGTCGGCTTGTGACCTTACCCACCCTCAAACTCTTGACTACAGAGTCCTTTCAGAGGTCCAGTTACCCAGTCAGCTAGTGACATGAACAGTCTCAAACTGTGCTCAGGCGAATGCTTTGTACGTTGATTATTAAAGTTGTGCTTTGTTACTGACATGCAGTAGGCCATTTACTGCTTTTCTTCTGTAAACCTGTATTAAAATGCAGATCTGGCTCCGCTATCCATCCCATCGCACAGGCCTGGATGACATCTCTGTTTTCACACATGAAGGGAAGTGGATATTTTTGGCCAAATTTGTGTTTTATGGTAACATGCTGGAGATCTGGTTTGTTATTTTCCATGTATTTCTAGGGAACTGGGAAAATGAAAAACATTTGGTCTGTTTTTTAAGCATGACATGACAGTCTTAGAGAACAGTTCTGTCCTTGAGGGCCAAAATTCTGCATTTTTCTGGAATATAATAAAACGTGTCAACTACTTCAAGCAGGGAAAATAAGTCAAACAATTCTAAATTGTTTCAAGACAGTTGAGGCTTGTGAGAGTTTTCACATATATGAAGTCTTAGGAAAATGTGAAAATCTTTTAACTGTATCAGCTGTTACCCCATCATATTTGTATTCCAACCCTTCTCCCTACGTGGTTTTCCAGGGAAACAGTGGTATGCATTGAGGGGATATTATAATATCTTCTGACCTGTCTGAAGCCACATATGCCCTGTAGATCTCTGGATCTGGCCTGGGGTCATTGTCCTGGTCTCCTGACGTGGCTTGAGAGAATTTTGAACAGACACCTGCTGTTGTACGTGACAGAATAAAAATAGCTGAAAGGAGGGACAGCATCATCTAGAATAGCCACTAGACCACACGTAGAGTGTGGACTCTTAAACCCCCATTCGTGGGAATAACGTGGCTGGACTGGGACTATAAAATCCTCTCTAATACTGTTGCATTTCGGGGCACTGTGGGAAATACACCTCGTATGCGTGTCTCCTTCAGTGATCTCCGGAAGTGGCCATTGTCGTTGCAATTAAATTCATCTCAAACCTTCACTGGACTGCGTTCTGACATCCCTACAGCCCCGTGCTGGAAATTCGAAAACAGGAAGAGCTGCAGTTCTGTAAGCATAGATGCCAAGAGAACTAGTGGCTCATGAGCCTATGCTTTATTACATAAACGGGACTTTACCCTTTACCTTCCCAAATCGAACAGATCGGGCCAGGTCTGCTCGCAGTCCACCCCCTTTGCTCTATCGTTCCAGTGTGCTCATCTTACCTGAGGGCTGTGCCTCTGGCCCGTCCCGCACACCTCATTCCCATTCTTGGGAGCTGAACATCTGATGGACTGATCCATGTATCCTTGGATAACTAGACTTCAGTCCAACCGTTGCTTTGTTGGGAGTTGTTAATACCATAGGCTGGATTCTGGCTAAAAATTGCTGTAACGCCGATATAATCTGTGTATTGTGGGGGATACGCCTTGTTTGTCACTAACCTTATCTCAAACCTTCACTGAATTGCGCTGTGACTCCTTGCATCCCTGAAGGTCGAACTTTTTATACTTCAGTAAAGTCTGTTTCTGGAAGTTGAAAACTATGCATATTGGGACGTTATCATAACCTGGTTCAGGTTCAGGCATGATAGTTCTTCACATTATTTAGATAATCCCCATTGGAAAGCATCTATTCAAGTTTTTTTTTTTAAATGTGATCAAAATACTTTTTGAGAAATGGAATGCTTTTGCAAATTCATGTCAAGAACTCTTAACTGTGGTTGATGTTTGGACTATCTTCTCTTCACAACTGTCTTTTACAAAACTGTTTTTTAGGTGATTTGCACAATAAGCTAAATGCAAACAAATGCAAGGACAGTTGAGCATTAAGAAGTCACTAGCTGCCGTTTTTGACTCTGATAAAGTGACAGATTGCCCTTTTCAAGTATAGCAATGAAGGACAGGGTGTATTTAAGGATATGCATTGCTCAATGTTTTGACTATCAGAGTGAAATTCCACATTTCAGTATTTATTGCAACATTTTACACAAATTTTAGATGTGCTTGACAAGCTCTTCATATTGTAAATCTTTGGGGTGGACTTAAATCATAATTTTAGCAGGTCCTGTGCTGCAGCATTTCAGGAATGTTTTCTTAGTAAAGTTCAGCTCTTCTGCTTCTCTTTTTGATGTTTTTTGCGATAGTAATTCCAGGTCTAATGCTAAAAAAATCACTGAACACATCCCAACTACTATTCTTTAGTGCAATATTTGAGGGAATGTCAAATGCCTCAGAATTTGTAATCTACTGTAATGTTTATTCTGTATTTTTGTATTGTAATACCATACTTTATGACAGATATATTTGACTTGCAATGCTATGTTTGTATACCTCAGTGACAATAAAGGAAACACTAATATGTCCTTGCACATGTTGCAAAGTTGTTTTCGCAGCAGTGTTTGCATCTTGCAGCCTCACCTCCTCTGATCTCAGAAGCTCCGTAAGGCTGGGACTGGCCAGTACTGGGAGGGGAGACTTCCAGGGAAAACCAAGTTGTAGCTGTACAGTAAATGGTGTGGTGCTTTTCCCATCTGAAGCACAATTTCCAAACCAAACCAATGTCCCTCTGTGGCAGTGGCCAGCCCTAGTTTTGGAGGAACACTGCTGGTTTTCGTTCCAGCTTTCCAGCTGAGCTCTACATCTCTACTGTTAATTGATGAATTTCTCGATCTGCTTGCTTGTTTAGACTTCTTTTCCTTCATCCTGATTGTCAAAAAGGGTACTGTTTCCAGCAATCTGAGTACACCGGATTTCATGCAACCCTCTCCTGTACGTACTTGCTGTTATATCTGATTAAACAGCTCTTACTAGTTAATTTGCTGATGAGCAGACACAGGTGGGGGTCTCACTGTCAGACACACCCACAACATTTTTTTTCCTGCTAGCCCAAATGTTTACATTTTAGACAAAATGCTTTAATTATGACAGTTCTAGAAAACTGAAATGTGAATTGGGTCAATTTCAATCCCAATTGGAGCTTTAAAGAGATGAAAAGCCCTGTCCAGGGTTGGAACTCTATGGTGACAAGATAGCATGTTTTGAATGAGATCTTAAACCCAGATACTTACTCCATGGTCATTAAAGATCCTTTCTCAAAGAGTAGTGTTAACCCCTATGACCTAGTTAAATTTCTACAAAGCGAGACCAAATCATAAAAGAGCTTGTTTTCCCTCTTTAGCCGTTGAATCGGTTTTGCTCTCCTCCCCTTGATCTCCTGTGACTTAGGCGGGGCTGTGCTTCAGTGGGGGACGAAGTGAGTCTCTTTTTGTAGGTGAACTGATTTGGGACCTCTCAACACGAAATGCAGTATATAATAAATTACAAGAAATAATTAAGTTTAGAGTGAATTTTTCACTTATTTTGGTGGCTGGATCGGTTGAGTGATTTAATTGAGTTAAAAGCTGTAGTTTGTTTTTCCTTACATTTTTTTTTTTCTGAACACAACTGGCAGAATTTCTGTCCCCCTTATTTTTGCACTTCGTCCCTTCTATGGATTTTGGACTGGGAATGTATTTAAATAGTTTTCATGCATCGGATATGGAAGTCTTCTCCCAGTTCCTAATAATATCAAAGTGATTTACTAGACTTAAACTAGAATAGTACAGTTCTTGGCAAGAGCTCGGGATTACAGCTGTTTTCTGTTATTGCCTGAATAGTATTTATTAGGTATATTTTTCATATGTGCACACTCAGGTTATGTCGGGGCCTTATGGCAAAGTGCAAAGATGAGCAGTGAATCTGGTTCACAGAAGACACTTGGCAGTCCACACTTTGTCATTTTGCCTCCCCCCCCAATTCCAGCTCGTTTCTGGTTTCTCAAGTTCTTAACTTTAACTGGCAGCCTCTCCAGTCTGCTCAACTGCCCATTTCTTGTAGTACCAGCTTTCCTGTTATTTTATTAACAACCCCCCCAAAAACAAATCTAAGCCAAGGACAATATTTTACATCTTAGTAGGCGGCTAGCATGCCATTTAAATGATCAGTTCTGAGCTCTTCCTGTCTGATTTCAGTTTTACTTTCCACCACTAGGGGGCAGCATCGGAGCGCTGATCAATGGTGTCATTTCCCTGGTGGTGCTGTATTTCACCAGCCAGGCTCTAACTAGTGAGTTCAGGACAGTGTGGCTTTAGCCTGGATATGCATGCCCGATTCTTATCTCGGATCTGTGGATTAGGGAGGAAATGACTTGGACTCTGCACCAATCCTGTTGATGCTCATTTGCCCCAGGTGGACAGCTCGGCAATGAATAATTTGTTCTAAACTGCAGGGAAGTGCATTGCAGTTCAAATGAGGGTGAACCTTTTTGCACACCCCTTTGAGGGAGTACAAAACGAGCTGTCCAGCCATTCAAAGGCTGTTCAGAAAAGCACTGGTGAATCTTGGATTAATTAACAAAATGATCTAGATGGGCAGAATGGCCTCCTTTGTTTGTAGCCTTTCTTGTGTTCTTCCATGCTTTCCCTGCCATGCAGCTGTTCTGTAATCAGTGTGTCCTCCCCTTCCTGTGGTGTGTTAACGTCGTCTTCGGACCATTGCACTTGATTTCTCAGCTCTCTCTTCTACAATGGGGGCAAAAACTAAAAAAACCGGCTTAATTAGTCTTCGAAAACGGAAAGCGGGAGACTTCAAAGAGCCTAATGAAGGAGAAGCAATGAGACCCAGGGGAGGGGAAAGAGTTTGATGTCAGGGAGTCGGTACTCTTCAAGCGCCCATGGTTTGGAATAGCTTACCCTCTGAAGTAAGATCACAGAGTTGAATTTATGTTTTAAACTAATTTTGTTTTTAAAAACAGAATGCTCTTGCAATTGAAATCATTCTACCCTAATTCATTTTCAGGTTTGATTTATTCCAGATACCTTTCATGGCAGCTACTGTAAATTGTATTTTTATTTTATGTTTTCTTTTTTTTTGGGATGTATCCTTGCAGCACCCCCTCAAAAGCGAGATGATGCATCTCAAGAGGTGTAGTCTTAGAGGAGTGTCTGAGCACCAGGGCCTGGAGTGACTACGACCACCCGTTCACCCCACAGGTTAACAGGGCACAGCTCTGCAGCACCTCTGGAGGCCCGAAACAAGCCAGGCCTGCTCTCCCGAGCCGAGACCGGAGTTTTGAATCCTGCCCGAGAAGGTGTTTTTCTTGACAAAAGGGCACTATTCAGGGAGGTTCAGGTAGGGCGCAAGTGTAAGAACCAGGGGGAGGAGGGCAACTGGGAAAGAAGAATTTTGCTGAGAGTGATTCTATCAGTACAGCCCTTCTACCAAACATGCTAACTAAAGTTAAGCTAACAAAGGTATTGGTTTGGTGGTATGGGAAAAGCCCTGCAGGTCAAATGTAGCTGCTTTAAACATGCGTGCAGTATTCATTCAATCCATCAGTCAGGACAGCATGCTCTTGGGTGTTTTAATATCCCTCAACGGACAGGGTGACCCTGAACAGTGCAGCCCAGTGCGGGATCCCGCTGTCCCTCAGTGCTAGTGGGCCTGTGAAGCACTAGGGGACTCGAAAGAGTCAGCAAAAGCTGTACAGTTCAAGAGGGCATTTGTAGGGAAAGCCACACAGTCTGTGTCCCTCCTTGCCAATACTGGGGTTGTAGCAGTGAACCTTGCCTGATTTGACACTTGGAAATACTAAACATGAAGTGTATATAAACCGTAATTTAGTAGCATATTTTATTGAAAGGAGACAAGACACCCAGGATCTCAGTTTGAGAATAAGCGGTGTTCTTAACTGTATAGGTTCAAGATACAGGCACCTCTTGGGGATTTTGTGCAGAGACTCCAAATTGTCACTGTGCTCTTCTGTTCTGAAGACTGATGTGACAATGTGACTGTCTCTTGCATCATTGCCAAGTAGAGATGACTGGTTATGATATACCATGAAAGATGCTATATTCAAAGCACAGGTTATTGCCATGGGCTGCTAGCCTCTCCCTGCTCTCTCTACACTAACACAGTGAAGGGACTGGACTCTCAAAACTCAGAGTTGAAACAATAAATGATAAAAAATGGAATCTCCCTGCTTAGCAAGATGTGTTCTAGGATTCATAGGAGAGGCGACACCTTTCCGTTTTTAACTGCAGTTCAGAAAGTCAAAAAGCGGAGATGTAACCGATCCGACATGCTGGAGGTGTGTTAGGAAGCAGGGAGCAGGTCCGAGGCTCTTGACTGGAGCAGCAGTTACTGTGTGTGCTCAGACAGCCACGTAGATCACTGCGGTGACAAGATGGCCACAGTGGCATGGAGCAACCGTCCAGAACATTGTGCTGCTGCCGAGAGAGGCTCTGGCTGACTCATCCTAATTTTCTTCAGTGCTTAGCCAATTGTGCATGGTGGCTTAGAGGAATCCCAGTCACAGTCGGCTACTAACATGACCCATTCTCCAACACGCCACCGCGGGAAATATCCGTTGTGACTTTTGTCATTGGTCTCCGGGCAGTTTTCAATGATTTGTTCTGAAAGATGCAGGAAAGAATTGTCTAGGACATAATCTAGAGAGGACTAAGACATCAAGGACAATAGTTTTTCTTTATTTTGTCGTAATCCTACAAAATAAAACAAGCAAAAAAAAAAAAGGATTCCGAACAGCTCATTCTTATACTGAAACTGACCAACAAATACAGACAACAGTTTATAATTATTTATATATTTATACTTTTCATTTATATATATAACATTTTTAGCATAATGCCGTGTATACATAAAAATATAGCAAACTAAATAAGGCAAATAAATAGAGGTACAATTTACAGGCTGATTGGACATTCCTAAACAGTTTTTATTCCACTTCTCATCAGCTACAAAATGTCCAACTGTACACGTTTTGTAAGAGGAGAGGTTTAAAACTAAATTCATCCTCAACAACACCTATTTCTTTGACTCAATGGGCTAGACTGGCCGAATGGCCTCCTCTTGCCTGTACGTAACCTTTCTTATGTTCTTATGTCCTTATGTGGATTCTAATGCCATTTTCAAAGGGATGCAACAAAGGATAACACAGAGTGGGAGCTACTTCAGTGACCTGCACATTCATTGATTAATGAACTTATTATTAAAAGTGAAAAATACACAACCATTTGGCTATAGCACTGTCTATTTTTCTTCTTTGTTTTCAGCTTGGAATTAACCTTCACTTGCACACTGGATATAGATCACTTCAGTGGTAATTATTGTAATTACTGTGGAGTTTTCATGGTGGACTTATGACGCATCAAAAGCTGTGGTTTATATTGTTATATGGAGTTCTTTCTTTCCAGGCATTAGATTAATTCAAATGTATTACCACTGACTGTTCGTGGAATGCTTAAAGTAGTTAAAATGTAATCTGTGATCTGGTGACTCCTGCAGATTCTGTCTTAAGACCAGATTCCGCAATCCTGCAGTCTGAAAACGTGCCAATTCTTTGTTTTTAAATGATTTTAGACTACTGATACAATTCCGATTTTTTTTCTTTTGAAAACTATGGGCAATGGAAATCACAAAAAGTTCTACCAGTCGAATTGTGAAACTATCTTCTACATCATCACTACCTCCCTTATGTCTTTCATACAGTTTTTGTGTAGCCTGAACTGGGTACCATTTGTCACATACTCCAGTCTTTCTACTTCAAGTTACTACTCTCAAAACCAAATAATGATAGGCCTTTACTGATCAATATAAACTGAGGTGTCATATGACTTTGTGGCAAATTAAATAGCCCAAATGAAAAGCATATATTTCAAAACCATGTCATTAGTCTGCCTGGGTACCTCCTCACGTTAGTTAATGCTACAGACATTTCAAAGAGACATACAAAAACTGTTCTTCTGAACAGTTTCAATGTAAATTGATTAAAAAAAGATAAAAAAACCCTATAAATAGGTTTAATTTTTTCTTGTTTTATTATAACAGTAGCTCTTAGACAAGTAAAGTTGCAAAACAGTCTATTATTCCATTATAAAACCATTATTCGTTGTAAACTGACTCACTGAGTAATTATTTGGAATGTGGGAATTCTTGTGTGGTGAGGGAGGTTTTGGGAATATGGAACAAGCTACCTAGCCATCTGGTTGGTTTCCTTCAAAAAATGGCTGAATGGGACCCTCAGATCAATTCACTGTTACCTACTAAGAGGGTAGGAGGGCTCCTCACGCTTATAACCTTTCTTGTGCTGATAAAAAGAATGTTAATTTTGAAATAAAAGTCGTAATAGTGACAGTGGCACTTTATAAGCCACTTGCCTTATTTTAGCCAAAATGTTCTTAAAGTTTGACCAGAAGCTGTTACTTTTCTTCAGATTTCTTCTTTATCTTGTCAAGACTGTAAAGTAAAAGTAGAATCCTCCTACACCTTAATTACTGTACCATTAGAGTTGGACTTTTTAGTTTGTTAAGTTTCTGAGAAGCCATGTTCGTACAGTCAAAGAGCCTCCAAATTTTCTCTTGGTTTTGCAACTGTTTACAAGCTTTGTAAAACATAATCCCGCTTCAATGTATAAAACGATGCTTTTACTTTTAAAGATAAGTTTGGATGAGAATGGCAAGCTTCGGAACTTTGTCTCCAGTAACTCTTCAGTCTAATGTCTCCAGTCATTCAAATTCATGACAACCGTCCTATTTCACTACTGAATACAGACTAGAAGACTATTCTCTAAATAGGTGCAAGCTCAGAGAATTCTTCTTCGCTTGTCACACTCTATTCAGACAAGCTGTGAGAAAGACAAAGAAAGCTGTTTCTGGCCACACTCAGAAAGCTGTGTTTAAGGCAAATAAAAATATTAAATAACTTATAATACTTTTAGAACTCTTTAGCTTTGTTTGACCTGTTTCAGTGGGGAGGTGCAGGCTGAACAGTACCTGTCAGCTTATTTCAGTTGTAAGGTGGGAAGAACACCTGTCAAGATAAACCACAATTTTGTCATAACAGATAATGTGCCAAGGATAGAGTTTAAAAGTCTCCGATAAGTTGCAACCCATTAAAATGGCATTTTGACAGAATGGTTCCTTGTAGGAAGATGACTCAACACCAAAGACAACAGCAAGGTACCAGTCAGAAAAATAGGCACTTTACGGTAAACAAAATGCATAATTTTTATCATAATGAATTTAGAGGAACAATGGGAGTTCTCACCAGAAGCTTCTTGCAGTGGTGTAGACTGGAGCCATTACATTATTCTGTTTCACTGCTCTTTGAAGCATTGGTCTAGGTTTCTCTTTATGCACCAAGGGAGCTGGCTAAGGTACTAGTCCTTGATTCACTTAAAAACTCTGTGGCCACCATTACTCTGCTATATCTAACCTCAGGTTATATGGACTGTTTGCATGTCTTCACAGTAGGAGCCAGTGAGCTGCTTTTTAAATGCTGCAAGTGGATTTTTTTTTTACAAAATGAGACTTTCCGTATTTCCAGAGGTGCAGTATGTGGCAAAGCATTTAACAAAGGATGATAATTTTTTCTTTAGATTTGTAAAAATTTGTAAAAATGAAATTGGGGAATCTGTGGCATATCCTTATTCATGAAAACAGAACGTACCAACTCCATGCAGTATTAGCATTACTAGATGTATAATGTATATCTATTCTTATTGCAGAAAGAAACAGGCCTCTCTATTTAAATCAGTTCATCAGTGTTCCCTGGGGACTGCTGGTCTGAGAGGCCTTCGGATTGCACGCTCATTTCCTGGTCTCTCTTTGTTCCACAATCAAGTATGTTAACCATACTCACAACAATGTCTTTGCCAACTTGTTTGCCTTGTCAAGGCACAGGCAGAATTCAGTCAACAGCTCAGAGCTGTTGCTGCCTGTCCCCGAATTGAGACGGAGTTTCAAAAGGAATTCCCAAGACCTCTCAGAAGGTCTTAGTGGAAATACTGCCTTAACAGGAGTCTCTAGCCTTTTTTGTCAGGCTGCGTCTTAGTCTACGTCCCTCCCCATTTATAGTAGGTGCAAGGAGTTGCATTAGCTTATAAGAGAAACTGAGCAGCTCCATAGAAAACAAGCGGCTATGCACAGAACCCACATCAAAATGAACCAAGGACCAGACCAGGTGGGAGCCTCACAGTTACTCGGTTCATCAGTTGCAACCACAGTGAAAGCCTTTGTTGTCAGAGTGTGTAGAGCAATGTTTCCCCATTCCAGTCCTGGAGTCTCACTATGTCCCCAGGCTTTCAGTTCAATCAGACCCTAATCAGCCAATTTATGTTCTACAGCTGTGGGAAAAATTTGCTGAACTCCAGCATTCTGTGTTTTTAAAAGCACATAACATTTGAGAACTGGGAAAAGGCACAGTCTTCTTCTGGCCCTCTAAGATTAGAACTGGGAAACTCTGGTCTAGACATTTCATTACTTGTTAACAAAATAGTGCAAATTAACCACTAAAGGATACCATGATTATATCTATTCTTGTGGTTTGTGCTGTTCTAATATTACATTGTATTTATATTGTGCTGTTCTATACAAATAATTAAAAAAAATGTAACATTGGACTTAGGATCAGAAAAATATTGCATCTTTTGTCAACGGATCAGGTTTTGAAGAGTTTTATCTATGGTGTAAGATGACTACTGTTAACACACCCTGGCTGGAAAACGAAAGTAAAGCCTTCCCCCAATAACACTTGCTTCTACAAGGCCCTTGTAGGAGCACAGCCTTGATGTCGGTGAAAGAATTGCCATTTTGTAATGCCAGTTAATTCCACGTTTATCACAGTGTAAAGACAGAGGATCTTCACCTTGGACAGAAGCTACACAGGGCAGGGCCACACACTGTGACAGTTCACTGTCCCCCCCCACCACACAGTCCCACAGACACAATCCCAAACCCGAGCCCGATGTCAATGTACCGTATGTCTGTCTTCTAGAGCTGGGAGGAAGAGTCCGATCGCGGCGGTTGTGCTTCTTTCACTTTGTCGTGGTTCTGCATTGCATTTAAAATGTGTACTGCGGAGAGTTGGAATTCCCCAGTGCCATAAACTCACTAGAAATCAAGGAATTTGATTCCATGCCGGGATTCCCCCAACCCGTGTGTCTCCAGTCTTCTGCTGAAATCTCATCTGCCATCCTCTTATACTTTTACTTAATCTTCATCCAAATTACTGGGGGACTGCCAAATACAGCACTGCATTGTGGTACGTTTTCATTTAAATCAGACCGTCCACTTCTGACCAGCTGGACATCGCTTTGAAACATCTAAAGATGGGCCGTGCACCCATTTCAGCAGAGCTCAGAAGTGATCTCTGGGGCAGATTAGCCACTCACCATCAATCTCTGAAAGCAAGCCAGAAGATACAGCCCCTTGCAGAAGGGGCTTTTCAGTTATGTCTCCTTTTAGAGACATAAGAGACATTCTCCTCTCAATGTATTTAATTCAGTCTGCCAAGTGAGAAAACGAGAGGTGTGATTTATCAGCAACTCAACTGGTATCATAGTGTTTGAAGGCGAACCAGAGAACAAGGAATTTCATACCTAAAGAATGAAGGCAGGATGTATTTTCAGTTTTTTTAATACTGAAGATTGGAAGGTTGTTTTTGTTCTGTCACAGGACAAAGTATACAGTTTACTCACTGCTGAGAGATCCATTCTCTCTCTCATGTTAAAACTGAAATAATACTTTCAGAAGGAACTGAGATCTAATACTCGCAGTTCATCACTTCTTCAGAGTGACTTGTATCCTTTGAGGTTTAGCTCAGCACACAACGTATATTTTTTGATCTTGTTTGTACTGTCCTGGTTCCAAGCTGTAAGTGGGAGTGTTTCTCTGCGGTTTGGTTCTCTCTGCCTGAAAGGCTTTCTCTGCTCCAGTTTTCTCACAGATGTTTAGTGATTGTTTGGGAATTACTTTTCCAACCTTAATCTCCGGAATACAGCAATCCCCACACCCCCACCAAGAGTGCTGAAGATACTGAGTCCCAGCAAAAGCTGGAACACTGGTGGCCCACTGCAGATTGGCACCATACAGCCCAGAGTGGCATCCACCTCACCCAGCTCTCTCCTATCCCTAAGAGGATCAGACGTGATCCAAAGCAAGTCGAATGGCAATGTTCATGCAACCTTTGTCCTGGTTAGGTGGATATTTTTTAAAAAGAGGGAAAAAAGTGAAATGGGCTGTATGAGGTCTTTGCGATTCCCTGGAGTTCTCGGGCTGGCCAGCAGCTGACAGGAGGGCCTTTTGTTTCATGAACTCCATTCCTCGAGGTGTTCACAGGTATTGCATTGCTCTCCCTTCTTCGTTCCTTATTCCCTGTGCTCTCTTTTTGATCAGCCATGAAGAAAGCAAGTTCTTGTTGAAGGGCGACATACAATATTGCATTCAATACAAAACTGCAGTTAGGGATCTGCTCTGTACTCCAATCTGTGTCTTTTCAACCATTTATCACAGGGAAGCTCTGTTTGCAATCATAGCAATCACACTTGCCCTGGAAGAGGAGTCAGATCTCACAGACCTTCTTAACCACATTATTAGATGCTGTTGGCTGGACGTTGGCCCATCTCGGCAAAGAGGAATAAAACTAATCTATAATCATCTTTAGCCACAGTAGAGCCTTTAAGCGCTGATCATTAGATAAAGTGAGCAGAAAGAACACTGGTTAATATCAGCTTATACTGAGATGGGATCTCATTCTAAATGCTAATGGGATCATGCATTCTAAATAACACTGATCCAGTTAATGTTAATCAGAATGGTCCGGTTTAATAGCTTGAATTGAATGTGCTGTTTTCTCAAACTCTGATGGAAGGCTGGGGTTCATGAGAACGAACACTGGCCGTGCTGATGGTACACGTGCAGTGTAACTATAACTGAGTGGCTGTGGCAGTGCCTCAGACGTTGGTGGTAATTATTTGTGGCTCTTGGATGATTATAAAAACATCCTCCTTGCAGAAAGGATGCAGGGCAGAAAGGTTTGGCATTAGGATTACAGTGCAAACAAGGTCTTAAAGTGTGATCTTTCCCAGAGAGAGGGGTCTCTTTCATGAATACACATTGACAGCACAGAAATAGCAATGCTAAAAGGTGACTAAAACACATACATACATCTTAAAACAAGGCTAAAAAAACAACATTATAAAAATAACCAAAACAGAATTTTCCAAGGTTAGCATGTCCGTTTCTATATATAAATATATAAATGCCATCTTATTTCTATTTATCTTCTTGTGTGAAGCTTTGGCACTGGCAAACCAGTAATAAATGGCTGTGTTTTTTTTTACTGCTTCTTTTTTTTACAGTTCTCATTTCTTAAAATAAAAAAAAACAAATGACCCCCTTTTTCCATCATAACACTGAGACCTTTCATTCCCAACTGTGTTGGTCTCCTTAAGAAATTCCCAACCAGCTCCTCCTCAAGAGGGCTGGGTGGAAGACAAGGCACTTGAAAAGCATAGTACGAAATCAGGCTCGAGCTCCAGTTCCCTACCGGGGTAACTTCTGTGCAGCTGCTTTGTTGCACAGAAAGCCCACAGCTTTCCCACTTGGAGGTGTGTGCCGGGATTCAGGATCAGCGCTTTCAAGCACTGCTGGGTCCATAGCTGGAGATACAAATGCCATATGAAAAGGAAACTCTGTTGGCTGCTGCTTCTTCCGAAAGTGCACTCTGGTCATGCCTTGGCACAGCTGTCAGAAAAGACAGTTAACCTTAGCTGGCGGTCATGGACTCTAGAGAAGAATGCCACCTTCGAGAAGTCCTTGGTCATGCTGTTCAGTCAGGCATGTGAGGCAAGGGCAAATGAGACACAAACTGAAATGGGGAGAAGACATGTTGTGGACAGTTTCCGGGCTGGCGTCCCAACGCGCTGAAGGGGGAGGAGGCCACTGGGTACTGTCTGCTCTTGTTGATGTAGGCCGCGCTGAAGAAAACACTCTCGAGGAGGAAACGGGGGCGGGCAGGGGGCGAGGGGCGGGGGTCACTGTTCTCAATGTCCGCTGTACGAGCTGGAAAGAACAGGTGGTCCCTCCCTTCAGGCCGAATTGTGACAGGAAGGAAGGAAGGAAGAGTCTGAGGACAGCCGGGGCTTCGGGAAGCGAGAGTCCCCGAGCAGGTGATGCTCTTGAGATGGGCATGAGCTCTGTTTCTGGCACTTCCTGTGGGACAGTCACGGCCCTCTGGCTGTCCGAGCTGCAGAGGTGAGAGGGGTGTACGCAGGGATTGGAGATGGGTGTCAGGCTGCCCTGGTGCCTGGAGGATATGGGTCTATTGTGGGGGTGGGAGGGGCCGCCCCTGCCCCTGCCCCTGCCCCTGCCCCTGTGCAGTCTGACGGCCCCCAGTGTCAATAGTTGACCCTGGTAACGGGCCTCTCGCGGCCGCAGCTCTCCAGCAGCTGGCTGCCCGAGCGCTTGCGGTTGCGCTTCAGCTTGGACAGATCCTTGTCGAACACCTCCCCCGAGCGCAGGGCCGACACCAGGTCGTCGAACTCCCCCACCTCCTCCGACACGCTGCCTGCCTGGCTCTTCTTCGCCCGCCGCTCCCTCTCCCGCTGCTCCTTCAGCTGTGTGGACAAGACGGACGTGCGGTCAGGAAACAGTGAGGCCTCTCTTTCCCCTAATCCTAGCCCTAGATCAACCCTAAATCCTTGTCCCAGACCTGCCTCTAACCCCAACCTTTCCCCTAATCCTAACTGTAGATCCAACATTAACTTTAATCCTTGGTACAGATCTAACTCCATCTGCAACTTCTTCCTGAATCCTAAACCTAGATCCAATCCTAAACTTAATCATTACTCCAGTACTATCCCTAAAACCTGCCTACATTCCAGACCAAAGTAACCTAATGCAAGCACTTATTCTAACTCCAGCTCTAATGCTAAAACATTTTTCAATCGAATCAAAAGCTGACAGCTATGAGGGCAGTAATCCAAGGTCTGTTCTGGTATGCTTTTTAGAACTGTATTAAATCCATGAATGAATGTGCAAACTAAACAAAATCACATCCGTAGTAACATTTAGCAACTATAGGGTATAGTAACTATAGCAAAGTTTTTTTGTTTTCTCATAATTTTTATTCCTGTTTTTTGGAGAAAAAAGCAGTATTGTTATGTCACTCAAATGCAGCTGAAATATACAGTAGATCCACCAGGCAAGATTCTAATATATTATTGCAGTGATTTAACTTGCTGCTTTTTATTTGGTGAAGAGCTTAGCAGAATGCCTCAATGGGGATACTTAATATTTGGATCCCTACATTTGATTCTACAAGGAGGAAAACAAAATGCAATCTGTGTATAGTGTTTTGTTGATCGGAATGTAAATAAATCAATGCAATATTAAGGTCACAAGAAGTTCTTGGGATCTTTAGAAAACAAGAAATAAGTGTCTTGGGATAACAGATCCAACAAAACAAGCTTTGGCTGTTGCACAGACTTGTGGGGGACTCTTTTCGAGACCAAATGATGCATCTGAAGAACAGTCTTCAAGTGTTGATGCCAATCATTCTTTATCCTTCACGATCTGTGTGCTAAATGCACAATTTCATTTTGCTGTTTTCTATTTAAGGAAAAGGCATTATTTACTTAAGTTATATCAGGGCAGCTGTTGCTGCTTGGCTTGCACACATCGTGCACATTTGTCCTGATCTCTCCAATGACACTATCAAGCAATTAACCCTTTACATGGCTCCCAAGACACCACAATCATGCAGACTCCCTCCACAGTGGCAGCTACACTATATCACTAGCATACTGGGAAAATAAGCTCTTAGTGATTTAATTCTACTCTCTACCTCGCCTTCTCTCCTGAAGCACTCCAGCACCGTCTCTTCTCATTCAGATTCAAAATCAGCTTTGAAAGTGCTTGATTGTCATGACAAGGTGACAGCTGTGTGGCTGAACTAGTGCAATGGGCAAGGCATACACCAACGGTTTGCACAGCACCCTTGCTCACAGGTGCATGCTCTCTCACCATGGCCTCCATGCGCGCTCTCCTCTCCTCTTCCTCTTTCCTGCGCTGCATGTTCTCCAGGTCCTGCCTGGCCTCGCTGAATGACTGCAGGAAGGTGTCGAACATCCCAAAGAACTCGTCGGGCTGCAGGCGGCCCTCATCTTCACCAAAGTGCTTCAGTGCCTTGGAGAACTGAGAGAGACAGAGGGAAAGAATGACTCCAAACCAACACGGTTTCATTGCCGAATGAAAGCACAATAATGCGATACTTGAATTCGAACCCGGGTCATGATGATATAGCTGACTGTGACCAGGCTTCCCCAGGCAGTGCCGGCAGGGATCAGTCAGCCAAGCTCTGTGAAACAGCTAGGCCTGTGATGTCCAGGTGTGTGCAGACATGCAGTGACATCAGTGAGGGATGCACGGCTCCTCCAATAGGCACTAACTCTCCTGTTGGGCATCGTGGAGCTCACGGGGTGTCAGTATCTGTCATTTCTCATTCCCTTTGGGCAGCACAGGTGTTCTTGATGTGACCCGAGATAGGTTTCAGACGAAAAAGATGCGCAGAAAGAAAGAGCAACACAAACTGTGCATCAGCCAAGAGAAGAGCTCCCAGATACATCCCAGGAGTTACGCTGACAAGCTGAAGGACCAAAACCCTTTTAGTCTTCAACAGAAAAGACGAGGATCGGACCTGGTACAAGTATTAACAATTGTCAAAGACGCTGACAGAGTTAACCCTACAGATCTCAAAACAAGCCTTGAAACACAAACCAGGGGAGAAAGGGGGAAACTAGGCGGCAGTGCAATTAAAACTGAGAACAGGGGGCACTTCTTTACACAAAGGGTGGTGGGAGAGTGCAAGTTACCAAGCCACGATGTTGAAGTCAATGCCCCAGATTCTTTTAAGGAACAGTTTGATGAGATTAGGAGGTCTGGCCTGCCTTTAATTACAGGACGAGCCACCAGAGCCATGCCAGCCCACCAAAAAAGCAAAAAAGGAGTGCTAGCCTGCTTGCATATATATAAATAAAAACCCTGCCAATCTGCAAATGCTCAGCAAGCAAAGCTTTCCAAAAACTCCCTGTGCAGTGTATTGAAGCAATTAATTCAAATGACTCTGTTTTTCCCAAACTATGGATACATGCTTGACTGAATATATGGTTTATGCAGCACTGCTTGTTCTTTATAATGGAACCTCAAAGTTCAATCACATGATTGTTTAGCTTACATACTGTATATGTCACTAGCAGAGCTCAGTTAGCTGTGCTCACAATAACTTTTTTTTTCCAGAGAAGGACCAGGAGCTCAGACCTGAATTGTTAAAATAATCACCATACACAAACACAGTGGTATTTAGACTGGTAGGAAGAACAACCTGATACATTACTGGGCTTAAGGGACTGTCCTGCTCTGATAGGCTGAAGGAACTGAACATTTTTAGCCTTGAACAGAAAAGACTGCGAGGGGAATTTATCCAAGTATTTAAATTCCTGACCAGTGAACTCCTTCAGAATGAACAGTGAACAGGTTCTTTACACAAAGGGTTAGGGGAATGGAACAAGCAACTCAGCCATGTTGTTGAAGCCTGTGTCCTGCCTTCTTTTAAGAAACAGGTGGCATGAAATCCATGAATCAAATAGCTGATAACTCTCAAAATGGGCTAGTTGGGCGAATTTCTCCTTTGCAACAGTTCGTACCGATCCAGTTTTGTCCTACAGATACTATACAGTTTTAGCCCTGGGCATGATAATCTACATCTGCTTTGCTGACACAGTCAGAGAGCTGCTGTGAGTCTGCTGCTTTGCCTAAAGCAGCAATTCTGCACCACAACACTGTGTTCTCTACCCAATAAAGTGGTTCATATAGAAATTTAAAATATTTAATTTGCAACTTGCAAACTTGACAGTTCTGTAAGTAGCTAGCTCCCTTTCCTCCCAGCCCTTAACAGGAGCAGAGTTCTGCCTGGCCTGCTCACAGGTCTGATGAGCTGTGTGACACGCCAATTCCTGTCCATTAGTGCAAAGCTGCTCTTTTCCATCTGGAATCACATTCCTCCAATGCTGGCCCTGCTGCCAAATCCCTTCGTTGGATGATTAGTCGGGAACAACTGAGCAATTAATTATAGTGCGCTTGAATATTGCAGTGTCCTGTGGGATCCAAATTAGCTGGAATAATTACTTAATGCAGACATACAGTACATTACCAATGGCGAACCTGCTAGAATGGAGGAAACAAATTAATTTGGTTTTTAATCAGTGAGTGAGAGGCTCGCTTGACCAAAATAAATGACCGAAAGGGAAGTTCGCACGGTCACCTGAAAACAAGCGGACTTTCACCAGAGAAGCTCACTTAAAGTGTGGGTGGAGGGGTTTTTCCTCCTTTTGAATGACTACATCTTTCCTCCGTGCTATAAACTAATGATTCTTAGCTGCTTGTTTAACTGCTTCACCTCAGACCCTTCTTTTTCCCACTACATCAGCATTTCCATCATTTCCTCTGATACTCATCAGGCAGCTCATCCCCACACATTCGGACCGGGGCCAGAACTCTTCATGCATTATTCATGAAGACAAATGAAAAGAGACCGACTAACACGACTTTAGGTGGTTTATGCACAGGCAGAAGGTTAAACTCTTGCTGAACGCGCATTACTTATACAGATTAGTCCAGGGGCTGGTAGTACACGCAATGTTGGAATTTGCTTTCTCTGTATCCGATTTCCAAAGTGGCACACTCCAGAACATGCTGACAGAAACAACAACTGTTAACTGTTGGCTCTTCTCTGAATGGGACACAGGGGTTGTGGAAAAAAGGCACTGAACCCCACCAGTACATATGTTTCCATGTGCAGAAGCACGTGCTGTTTGTACATGCAAGCACAGGGCTTGCCAAGTCTACGTAGACCTGAGTGCGCGTATCTATGCTTGTGATATTGTTTAAAGAATGTTAAACAAACCTGTTACAGCTAAGTGCAGTTTATGCGGACCATCTAGGCTATTTGGTAATGTTTTGTTTACCAGAGGAGCTGCTAGAATATTCACACAAGGGTATTTTTCCCTCCAAGATGTTAGAGAAAGAAGATATATGTGGGATAATCAGCTCAGTGTGATTCATATGAACAAACCACACGCAGCAGAGGGGGATACAGATATCATTTGCGGTGTGACGCACAGGGATTGGTGGGTGTGTGGAGGCAGGGGAGGGGGGGTCCCAGGCTGTAGATTTCGTTTCAGTCTGCTTTAGCAGCCCGTCAAATGTCTGTCGCCCTTCTTTTGTTCACATCCCTCCTTGCCAATCTTTCTAGAACCCAAACCTTCACCTCTAACCTCTCCCACCACTCCCATTTCAAGTACAGGCAGGAGAGGCAGGAAAATATTTCTCCTCTGCAGCCTTCAGCAAAGCCCCATCGGGCTTTCTGTGCTACCCGTCCGCCTCCATTTGTGTCTAGATGATCAATTCTGTACAGGGAAGGGCACTTAAGTGAGAACAGGAGGCACTTCTTGACACAATCAATTGTGAAAATATGGACATTAAAACGCACCAAGCACAAAAAGCAGATAAAGTATCCCGTGATTCAGTAAAAAAAAAGAAGACACACTGTTCCTACAGGATGAAAGTTTGGAACCACTGCACCAGGATTACTCTGCCTTCCATCCAATATCAGAAAAAAACCTCACAGCAACCTGGTATCTATCCAAGGAGCACAAGGTGGAAATTGTGACTACACCCTGGACAGGACACCAGCCCATCACAGGACACACACACACCCCCTGGACAAGACACCAGCCCATCACAGGACACACACACACCCTGGACAGGACATTATTACATCACAGAACACACACACACCCTCTACAGGACACCAGCCCATCACAGGACACACACACACACCCTGGACAGGACACCAGCCCATCATAGGACACACACACACCCTGGACAGGACGCCATTCCATCACAGGACACACACACACACACACACACACACACACCCTGGCTGAGATGCCAGTCCATCTCAGGCCACATACACACACTCTGGCTGAGATGCCAGTACATCGTAGGGCACAAACACACCCCTTGGACGGAACACCAGTATGTTGCAAGGTACACACACAAGCACAGAGGGAATGACACTGAAGTCATGTGTTCAAGCTCTTGAGCTGCTACAGACAGCCCCCCCGATGCTGCACCCCGGAACACTGCCTCTCATTGACACCTGGCCCAGCACTCCCGCCCTCACACTTTTCACGAAAGCCCAAGGAGCGAGGGATAGGAAAAGATGAGAAAGCTCGGTCACCACCCCCACATGTCAACATTACCGCTAGCGTCCCCTGGAGGGCTTAAAATGGCTTCCTTTTTGTATTTCCAAAAGACTTGGGCATGCCAGGGATCCTGGGCTGCCCTTCAAAATAAATACGCCTGACAAGAAAAGAAGGGAAGAAAAAGAAAGGAGGGAGATGAGGTAGAACAAACAGACGGATTTCCCTGGGATGTTTAAGTCTTTACTCCGCGCGGCGGTGCACAAAGGCGTCTCTTTTTTCATCTCTCCCTCTCTCCCCTGCTGCTCTCCTTGCCAGGTCTCTGTTGCTTGGCTGTGTTTGGATTTCACAAAGCGTGCTGAAAACATCCAATCTCCAACCCACACAGACCTCCACAGAAGACAAGATCAGTGGCATTTCACTGCGTTTGTGGTTCTGTGCGTCAGACTGGACAGGTACCACAATCCTATTGTACGTCAGCCTCATACTGTTTCTCCTGAGCTTGTCTTAGAGACCTCAGTAGTTGGAAATTACTTGGAATCTAGAGCTTACTGTATATGATCTCTCACATTAAGGTCACAGTGTGACACAGCAGTTAAGACTGTGGTCTCCACACCTGAGGGTCACAGGTTCAATTCCAAGGTGGAAACAGTCCTTTTGTAGCATGCACCAAGACAGTTTTCCCAGAATGCTCCATCAGATATTGTTGTGTAAATATATATACAGTGTAAAGTTAATGACAGGAAGCTTCTGTAACTCAGTTTGGCTATCTATCTGCTGGATAAATACATACTAATAAAAATGAGAAGTGTCTTGCATTGTATATGCAACATACAAAATACAGGCTCTCTAACTTTCCACTCTTTCCTCCCTCGCTGTTGCTGATCACAGCCCTCAGTGAATGAAAGACCCAGTCAAGGAATTTCAGGGATCAATTAGCCCCATTTATGTAATTGTTTACCAAAAACAAACAATTTTGTGCAAGGCAAGGTATGATCTTCGTATACTGAAAATGGCAAGAGTACTGCTCTGTGAAGCAACATCTGAAAGGACCAATGGTGGTGTTGAGTGCTTGGATGGGAGGACAATTTCACAGAAAGACCAAAAGGGATATTGTAGAATTGGGAAAGGCAGAATTCAATTTTCTAATTGAGGATTCACAAAGTTCCAATGACTTGAATGCGTGGGAGGAAGAGCGTGGGAGGACGATTTGTTTGATTATTAAAAAGTTAACAGCACAACGACTAACAATCTAACTTCAGGCCTGTTCAGTGGATGTTTGATAGAAATGAAATGGGATCTAAGCTGAAATTCAGTTTCTAGATTCGTGCTCCTGGTGGTGTGATGTGCCCTGACTCTTTTGAAGCAGTACCTTGTCCTTGGCTTCACTCAGTTGCTCCTCGAGCTCGGAGAAGCTGAAGCTGGCCACTGTGATGAAGTCGCTGACCACCAGCACAAACTTGTCCCCAAGTTCCTGGATTCTGCTTTGCTGATAATGCAGTTCCTGAGGACAACACCAGGGGGCACCAAGTTAAAGAAAGCTCAACATTTCTTAACCTGTAAAAGACTAACATAACATAAAAGAGGGAATCTGAATTATATATTTAAACATCAATCATGGACTGACAGTAATCACATACAACCAGGATCCCTGTACAATATCTAGCATTTTGGTGGGGAAAACTACCTAATCCATGTGACATTTGTAGGATAATTCAAGATACTTGGTTTTCAACTAATAAGAAGCCCCAAATGGATTTACTTTTAAAAGCCCATATCCCTGTGCACAGGAATTTATCCCTGACAAAGCTGTAAAAACTGTCTGTTGATGATGATGATGATGATGATGATAATAATAATAAGAAGAATAAGCACTACACAGATCATACATACTGGAGTAAGAACCTAAAAGAAACCATCGGATTACAGATATTTGTGCACTTGAGTGCACACATCTTTTTAAATTAATCAAATTACAGGAGATGAAGCCTTAGTTTCTTACTCATTCCTTTCAGTTTTTTTTCAATGTGTAAGACATTTAACTGCACTCCTGAGGTGGTTGGTGAGTTGTAATCAAAATGAAACACCTACAGGCAGGTTTGCAATTTGAGAACTTAATTTATCCCATCAAACCTTAGAAAATTGCTGACCATGAGTCAAATGAAAAGATAGCCTAAACAGGTGATAGTTTATGCCTTTGTGTTTGCGTGCAGGATTCTCATCAACGTCGACTTGACAAGCCTCAGACTTGACAAGCATCTGTCACACATGTTTAAAAAAGCACCTGGCAGGGTCAAACAGAAGGAAGCATTTCACAATAATGTCTTTGACACCTCATTCACATTCCGCAGTGACACGTCCACAGCCTCTCTTTCAGTGGGCCTTTGGATAATGCCTAACAACATTGTAGAATTAGCACAAGTCAGCTGTCTGTTCCACACATCTTGTACAAAAATTGTATACTCCTGGAAAAAAATAACTTAGATGAGACTAATATGTCCCCTACTGTAAAACTCCCCTTGTTTAGCAATATCACTGCTGGTTGGTTCCAAATTCTGGGTATTCTTCAGGTCATCATTGCAAATGATAATATGTTCCCAATTGATATTTCTTGCTAAATAAAGGGTTGAGAAATCAGGATCTTCCTATTAAAGATTCCTTACAATCAGCTAAACATCCTGGGATAGATGAGAGTAGATGCAGGTTTTGTAAGAGCAGAGGTGGTAATCCCAGTGGCCTGACTATAATCCCCTCTGGGTTTGCACAGCAAGCACAGCAATCTGGCCTCCCTAATGTTTGTTTTGCATTAATTCAGCAATTTCTTATTTCTCTGCCCAATCTGTTGTGCAGTGGGGCTGCTGGTGCAGGGTGGCTGCCTTGTGTCATCCAATGGAGGACGAAGTGAATCTCCTCCTATAAGTGAAATGCTCGATGATGATGATGATGATGATGATTTGTTATCCATCAATCCTTTTTGTATCTGCTTCATCCAATCAGGGTTACAGGGGACGGGGGAGGTGGAACCAGCCAGCCAACAGGTACAAGGAATGGTACACCCTGGACAGGACACCAGTCCGTCGCAGGACAGGCACAGACAGACATACTGACTCTCACACCGGGGCCAGTTAACCTACCAGACTGTGGGAGGAACCCCACGCAAACACAGGGAGAACATACAGACTCCATACAAATAGCACCCCAGGAATTGAACCCAGGGCAATAGGGCTGTGAGGCAGCAATGCTAACCAGCATGCCATCTGTTATTATCTACTACTGACTGGTAATTTCCGTTTGCCTAAACACTGAAACTGCTGGTTTACTGCTAACAGAGTAGTTAGTGTTCCTTTACTGCCGAATCCCACTGAGTAGGACAGAAAATAAAGGCCCTGAGATGTGAAGATGGAGAAACAACCCACAGTGCTTCCTTTCAGCTAAAGGACTGCTGCAGGAAAGTGGTTTTAAAGTACGGGCATCACCAGCCAAAGTCTGATGCCTCCTGATTGCTACACAGTAAAGCGAATTATTTGCTCAAGTAAAGCAATTAATACTTTGCAGGTGATATGCAGTCTACATAAATATTCAAAACCCGTAGTACTGAGTCCCTCTGAGACTGAGGCTTGTCATCCTTGTAGTACACAGCCATGGGATATGATAGCAATTACTCCAAAGCATGCCAGCCTGGATCTGGGCCAAACCCGTGATTCATGCAGCATTTTCTTCTTGCGCAATGCAGCTGGGGAAGAAAGTGAATGAGCCCTTCCAGGGCCTAGAGAGGAGGTGGGCCGCTGGACTGACATGGTTACTGGGACCCGCCGAGGCACGCAGCCTGGCACTGGGGCAGGGAGGGACAGAGAGAGGCGGAGGTAACGCAGAGCTTCATCATGCGCGACGTGTGAGTGGACTGTCTGGATCTCCCCTGCGGCTGGTCCTCACATGCTCAGCACAAATATGGCAGGCCAGCAGTAACTGGGCTAATGGTTTCAGTTCACCTGCCACTAGAGGTCATTGGGCTCCATTGTGTGTAAACACGTGCAGATGTGGTGCATTAGTTGATTAACAGCTTAACTGCGGAAAAGCCTGAGAGTCATATTCTCACATGGGTTTAATTTAGACTAAGTCAGGTATAAAATGGTGTTAGTTGGCTAAAGTAGCTTTTCATTTGTGTATATTACAGAGCCTTGGCAGAATCAAATCTTGTATAGTATTGCTCTTTGCATTGTGGTTTGTCCATGTGCTCAGGCTTTGTGAGCCACCTGCTGAGAGGTAGGCCTCTCACTGTGAGATTTTTCCCATCTGTTCTCAGCTCCCCAGCGGCTTGGGTGTCAAAACCTCAGTGCCAAGGAGTCTTAGTGTTTCGGGCTGGGCTGCACTGCTCTTATTGTTCCCCACAGACCTCATTAAATAGCCATTACCGAAGGCTTTCGGAACAGAGCATAGTGGTTGAGAATAACACACGACAGTGCACCTCTAATGGTAAGATTGTTCCACATATTCAAACCACAGGCCAGTTTAAGGCATAATGTGTTTGACCAACACCACCTAAAACGTAAAAGATGCACTTTTGGAATCTCCTGGTGCATGTAAGTAACCAAATTGAAAACAAAACATGGGATTTTAAACTCTCATCACATGTTTGGGGGAAAAAGTGCTAATGAGTCAACTAAGGAGATGCAAAAGGAAAGAGAAGCTACTCACAGCCTCCAGAGCTTTCAGACCACTCTTGATGCTGTACACTTCCTTCTCCAGCTCAGCCAGGCTGCGGAGGAGCGAGGAGAGAGGTGGGGTTAGACTGCACACTCACACGTATGCAGAGAAAAAGATTCAGTCAATTCAGACACTCTGAAGGCACAAATAAGGCACACAACCATCCATTTGTCTTTCATTGTGTAATATATTTTTTTTTCATTGGCTTTCATGATGTTTTGATAAAAAGGGTTTCTTCCCTGGTGATATCATTTAAAGGAAGATGAAAAGAAGTAGTGGGATTTGCTCATGTTCTGCCCCTGACAAGGAGTGTTCAGCAAACAACATCAACGCACTGTCCCGACTGGAATTCTAGAGGAACCCAGCCTGCCCGTGTCAAGGGGTACTCACTTGACTTTGGCTGCCTCTGGGATGCTATTCAGGTCCTCGGGGATGTGGAGGATATCAGGGTAGTTCTTCTCAAAGATCATAATCAGGTAGTGCAACATGGTGATATTCCTGAAGGAGACACTCACACTGTTGGAGGGCACACAGGGGAGCTGTCCTCTCCTCACACCAAAGTTACAGAACGAAGAGCACAGACAAGCGCTGTGCAAGTTTTAAAAAACACCCTTACAATCCATCCACATCAGAAAGCCAGGAGTTCGTGGCAAGTGTAGTAGCAAAACAGAGCTGATGTTCGAAACAGGGCACATGCTGAGACTACGCCCCAGAGGGGACACCAGATGGATGGTGGGAGAAAACATGGTGAAAACTTATGCACATATAAAGTAAGAGAACATGCAGACTCTACATAGACAGAACCCTGGATCCAGGTGCCGATACTAATACCAAGCCACACTACTGTCCCGCCCTGAGTTTTTTTCCAGTTCAATCCTTTCAATTTGAGCATCATCCACTTATGTAATGTAATCTAAAACGATCAGTGTTCTTCGTTTGATGGCCACCCAGCAACAAAATTCAAACAATCTGTTTTAAACGTTACCCCAAGAACAAGGATGTGAAATCTGAAAAACAGTTTTCCCGTTCCACTGCTGTAGGGTTAGTGGATCTGAAAAGCAGCCCCTCCCTGACAGCATGACAGATCAGCAGTGAGCTGAGTGTGAGCAGCCACAACTGTGTGTGAAGACATGTGCTCTGCTGCTTCTGCTGCCTCCTTTCACAGCTCCCCTTGACTGTCTTCCAGAGCAGCAGCAGTTTTTCATAGCCCCTGACACAGGCTCAGCGTGCTTCACGTTACTGCTGTGTACCCTTCTGCTTCTGCTGCCCCGCTGCGCAGTACTCAGCTCACCAAAACCTCTGGGTACACCAGGGTGCTTTCACCACAAATACGTTGTACTTTACTCTGCGTTCGTTTTTTATACCACATTTATGAGCAAAGTCTCTTCTTCTGGGATCTCGGGATTTTTCTATGAATTAATTGTTGGTTGTCATTAAAAAATTAAATAAGTCACATACCTACACTGTCCTCATTGTGCCTCAGTGCTCTGTTGTTGCTTTGTTAGGCAACAGAAACCTGTAATGTTCAGGTGTTTCTCTCCACCAATCAATTGTGCTAATTATATCATGTCTAGTAAGTTCTGTAACAGGAAACACTCCTACAATTCTTACATACAGTAAGTGGCCATTCTGCTGCCCTGCATGTTCTCCCCACCCCCCCCAAGTAGGAATTTCCTGTTTCCAATAGTTCTCCTCAAATTGTATTCCCAGCTCCCAGAGGCTGACCTGTCTATGCTCGACTTGGTGTCAGCAATCTTGTTGAGGCTGGAGATCTTGAAGCCGTAGGCATTCCCCCTCTGGCCCTTATTCATGAAGTTCCCAAAGGCCAGCACCACTTCCAGCACCTGCGTCAGTCTCTTACTGTGCATGACCTCCCGGGAGGCTGACAGGATCGCTGCAGGACAGACCGACAGAGACCAAGACACTTATCCACAGATGGACGACCACACCGCCAAGAGGACACTCAGTAACATCTTTTTACATTGTATTGTGAATACGGCATACAACACAGGTCACAGATGAGAGCAGGCCATTCAGCCGATCTAGCCTGTTTGGCGGCTTCTGTAGCCAGCAATTGATCCTAGGATCTCATGCAGCTGTTTCCTAAAGGAAGCCATGGTATCAGCTTCAACAACATGGCTGTGCATCTGGTTCTACTCCCACCACCCTTTATGTAAAGAAATGCCTCCTTTCTTGTGGTTCTGTGGTCTTTCTCAGTGTTAATTCTCTGCCACTCTGATCCCTCTTGTGCCCTGTATGTCTTTGGGAGGACACTGGAGCACCTTGTGGAAAACCACACAAACACAGGGAGAACACACAAACTTCACACAGATAGCACCCCAAGAACTGAGCCCAGGGTTCCAGTGTTGCGAAGCAGCAATGCTAATCACTGTGCCACTCAGTCACCTGGCTCCCTGTCATCTTAAAGTGAATTCATTTGCAAAGTATCAGGCCTCACTGGAAATCATCTTCTGATAATCTTCAGGGGAAACAAAAACAAAAACAAAGCACCCATTATATCATTTCACGACGTCAGATTTGTTCCCCCTTCCCCTCCTTAGTTAATAAAAAAATCGCTGGAAACTAAACAAAGCTCAAGTCTTTTTTCAAGGAAATGCCTTTGCCAGGGTGAAATGTGAACACGCCGGTGTGTCTGCAGACGCAGTGTCGCGAACGGGGCCTGAACCCTCATTCTAGTTACTGCTTTTTAGATTTGCGCTGCGTTTCTCATCATGCTTCACATTTTTGAGGCAAGTGGTCTGATTACAGTGGGAGCGAGGGAGAGCAGACAACAGCGGTGTGTCCTTGTTCTGCGCCACTCCAGAGGGGTGCTGCTTCCCAGAAGGAAGATTAGCTTGATGGTCTCCCAGAACAATAGGCAAAAAAAAGAACGTTGTTGTGGACGGTGGAGCGGACTTCTGGCAGCTTTTTCTGCAGTGAAGACCCTTATTCTGGTGCCAGCGGTAAGCCTGATAATTGTATCTCGAGTGTCAGCCATTTCTGATGCAGGAAAGGGGTCTTATAGCTGAGGCTCCCGTTCGAACCTGGGCCTGAACCAGGAAGATCCTGCCAGACTGCGTGGGCGTTTTTTGTAATGTGAAAAAACATCCACTGGGGCTGAAGGCTGAGGCTCATTTTACTTGCGGCCTTAGAAGGAATAAACCCCCAGGCTCCTGCTTGTTAACAACCTACTGCCAAAATCCGTGGAGGATGACGGGGGCCCTTAGTGACGACAGGCCCCTGGGCTTCTGTCGCCTTCGCCAACGCAGCCGAAGACAGGCCAGCTTAGGAAAGCCTGTTGCCAGCCAGCTCTCATTTCACGGTGAAAGGTGAATTGATGTCCCGTTCCATCCAGTCCCCTTCAAAGCGTGAAAGAGTCCTCAGAGTGCTCCGCTCCAGAGCTGTCCTTGTTCCTCGCTCTGGTAGGTTGGAAAACAGCAGGCCGCTTGTGTTTCTTCCATGACCGGAGAATGCCCACGCCCTACCTCCCCCTGTCCCCCCCGCGCCCTGCTAATGCCCAGCTCTTGGATCAGGTCCCGGGCCTCAGATCTGCTCAGCACTGTTTAAGAAGAAAAGAAACTTTCCCGCCTCTTAACATTTGCCAGCTTTCCAAAACAGCTTCCCTGGTAACCCCATTCTTAATTTTTGCTGGAGTTTTCAGAAAGGGTGATATCATACACACACACACAAAGGAAATCCAAGCTGCATGTGAGGCATTCCAACAGAAGCATTAATTCCAGCCTTTTTTTCTCAGGCCACTTCTTACTCTGATGTGTAGAGATTTCGTGCAGATTCGCATTAACCCGTTGCAATGCTAGTTTAATTGCTTGTCTTTTTGCCTCCCTCCTCCTCATAACTGCACTTTGTTTTATATAAAATATGAGGACACAAGAAAGGTTACAGATGAGAATAAACCATTCAGACCCATTAGCCCATTTCCTAGTTACAGTAGTAGGTACTGTAACTGAGCCAAGGATCTTATTCAGCCATTTCTCAAAAATGTGTCACAAAATCAGCTTTAAAAACATAGGTCAGTGCCTTGTTCCATACTACCACAACTCTTTGTGTAAAGAAGTACCTTCTGTCGAGTTTAGAGGATCCAGATGTTTCTTGAATGAAGCCAGGGTATCGACTTCTTCAAACAATATGATGGTTTTACCTACATCATAATTCACTGAAATGAGCCCTAAAAACTAAGATACAACTTTACAGTATATCTAGGACAGGAAAACAAAAGTATGATACAACGACTGGAGAAAAAAGTCATGAAAGAGAGAATGTGTTTTAATAATACGTTCCTAAGAAATTCAGTCTTTATAAATATTCCTGATTCTTCATCGCCGTTACAGAATGTGGAGGGTTAGAATCCTACCTTCCACTTTGGGCTTGGCTTCTGCCAGGCGCTCAGCGAACTTCTTCTTAAAGAAGAGGGCTTGTAGTCTCTGCTGGTAATGGTCAATCCTATTGGAAAAGTGAGAGGAGAGGATTGTGAGACAGTCAGTGGAGCCAACAGGTAAAGGAGCTACAGTATTTCACACCATTCTGTGTCCTGTTCTGCTTTCTTAGTGAATTTTCCCCAGCCCAGTCAGAAATCTGGAGAAATACTCATTTGAAATTCTAGAAGAGCAATCTGACAGGAGTGTGGGCAAAAGAGGAGCTCCCTCAAGCAGCACCAAGCTTGCTGCACTGCAGGAAACGACAAGGCACTGGTAGATAAATGATAAAGATGTAATCAAATCACTTAATGTATTATCTCCTAATTTCTAACAATCAATTCTGTGGGGACATCCCATGCACAAGTACTTAGAAGAAAATCTGTGGTTATTCTAGTGTTTCCTAATTTCCCAGCAATCCTCCCACGATCTTTAAAGTTCCGCCCAGATACAGTTTTTCGGAATCAAAAATACAGTTTTCTTTTTTTCTTAAAGCTGTTGAATTTCTTGTCTTTCGTCAGGTGAAAACCACAGAAAGGACACATTCTTGCTCTGATTTTCCTGGGATGTCTGGCACAACAGCTGTGCAGCTTCTCGCGTTCTCCAACCCTCACTGAGTCTCCAAGCCTTCTGATAAGCCTTCTCTCCCTGAGACTCTCCTGTCCCCCCCCACCCCCACTCCCCACTCCCCAGCGTACCTGCTCATCTCGTACAGGAAGCGGTCAGCGCGGGCCATACGCTCGATCTCGTGCTTGTGCTCCTCCAGCAGGTCGATGTCACTCTTTTCAGGGATGAACTTCAACAGCTGCCGGGCAGACACAAGGGAGTTATCGTCACAGGCCGGGGAGTCAGGCATTGTAAGTACAGACCGTAGTACAAATGTACAGATGCCAAGCTTCCCCAGGCTAGTGGGATCGTCCACCTTTTACCTGGTTCTCAGCACATTGCAAACTATAGGCTTCTGCATGATCGTCTGTGTCAGACTCCACATGACACACAAAGATGAGCAGCCACTTACATAACAAAGGAACCAATCAAAAGAAGGCCTGTCCATATGAACACTGATAGGAATCAATCAAGAGAAGACCATTCACATGAACATAAGAAAGGTTATAATCGAGAGGAGTCATTCAACGAACATAAGGATATAAAAGGGTATGTTCTTGTCTCTTCACACTGCGCTTGGCTGTGCTGGTTTGGATCGTCTTTGAGCCTATTCAGTACCTGTTCCAGCATATCCTTGGCCAGCTCCTCCTGCTCATCCATTTCCAAGATCGCTCGTTTGATCTCATCATTGGTCATCTTCAGTCTGCAGGGACAGCCCAGAGCAGGACAACATTAGCCAAACAAGTGCCAGGACTCCGACTGTCTCAGTTAACACCTTGTGGCAGTGTGGGCTGGACTGCATCATTCATCATCACAGAACCAGAAAGTGAAGGAATGTGATGCCATTCCCAGAACAGAAGGAGGACAAATGTTACAGTTTTCTTGGAGTTCCTTTACTTCAAGGCTACTCTATGTTTAAAAAGGACAAACAGCCTTAAATCTGTAATTGTATTTGATAAAAGAAATTTTTTTTTCTTCAATAACGCACTACATTAAAAATACTGTACAGTGTCCTTTTTTAGGGCAAGACGCAGTGTATCTTTCCATCCAGTGTCAGACCTGGACACAGAGCTCACATGTCCTGGTCTCCTGATTTAGTGTACAGCTGCTGGACGCCTCATTGCAGCACACAGAGTGCCTAATTCTTTCAGGGTGCCTCGTACTGTAACTACTGTATGTACAGAAACAAGGCTTTTAAACCATGTCACCTGGCCCAAATTTTCTGCCATGTGCATTGTGGGCTTGGAAATCCTTTACTGTGATTAAATTAAAGTACCCTTTTCAGTGCAGTATCCGTATTTGTTCCAGCCTCTGGTAATAGGGTTTTTGGGTATTCTGGAAAGCTGTCCTTATTGAGTCAGTGAGTCAGCTAGCCTGAGGCTGCAGCAGAGAACATACTGACATATCCATCATCGACTGGGGTGCTGATCAATTCCAATTCATGGTATTCTAATCAATACATCCTTCGGTTCATGGCACAGCTTCATTGATTGGCCACTGACCTCAACACAGGGTCAGTCACCCCATAGTCAAGTAGCACTCAGAGAGCAGTGTTTAAAAGCACATTTTCTTCACCCTTGACAGCCAAACAACATCTGTGCAACTTCTGTATTGACACCTGCTAGAGACTGTTTTATTAACCTTGGCACTTCAGTAATACACATTACTCATCTTAAAACTAAATAGATATTTGGCCCATCTAGCTCAATTAGTACTGTAGTTTAGTAGCTGACTAAATCTTAAACTTCATCCAGATGTTTCCTAATTGTGCCCAGTGTTTGGGCCTCAACTACCTGGCTGAGAAGCCTGTTCCAAACACCCACCACTCTTTGAATAAAAATTCAAAGAGTTTCCTCTTCTCTATCCAAAATTAATTCCCTTTCAGTTTCCAATTATAATCCTGTGATCTTGTTTCACTACTGACTGTAAACAGTGCCCTGCGTTAAACCCATCTATACCCATGCAAATCCACAGTGTTTCAGTGTTGCTACTGTAACTAGGGTCATTAAAATGCCCTGGGACAAAATAACTTCCTTTACATTTCAGCTTATCCTACCAACACTGGCCAGTAATCACAGACTAATTATTGTTCTATCAATCTTTTCAATATATTTTAAAACATGTGCACCTCAGCCGAATCCTGTTATTTTTTTAATCATTTTATAAAGCCCTTTATTTCTCCTTTAATTTTCTTATGTTACGTTGAAGAACACCACAGTGCTCTGTTTAAGATAAGAGGTAAGATCTTAATAATAATCTTAATAGGCTGGCCATGCTAAAAGTAGTGGGGATTTCAGATAGAAAGAAAAATGAGTTCTTTTTAATGGGGACACCCTGCTGGTGGAGTGGCTGACCCCAGAGCTGCCTGTCACGAAGCCTACACGCTGCACTCCCGGCAGGGCTAAGGGGGGAGTGGAGTAGCATTCGCCCTAGACTTTCCCTGGACACTAGAAAGTCTAACTCACATACGAGCTTCTCAGTTCTGTCTTTGGTCTGAGCTCTGTCTGTCTTTTACCACTGAGCACCGGATAGTTTCAAATTTACATGGGAAACACCTTAAGCTGCAAGAACCCCTGTTCACTCAGAGCCAATCTAATGTACAGAAAACCAGCAAGAAAACCTTTTCCTAGATCCTGGCCCATATTTCATCAATACCTAGAGCCTTTAGACAATCTAAGGGTCCTGTCAGAGGTACGCACTTGGACAGCAGGATGACGCAGTTCTGGGCTCGCCGGCCATCGATGACGGACAGCTCCTTCACCTTACGGGTGGTCAGATAGAGGTCATCCATGGAGCCTGATTCCTTCTGCAGAGGGTGACACACAAGACAGAGGGCAGTGAAGCACCACTGCACCAGGCGGCGGGATCCTGGCACAGCGGGCTCATGTATCTGCTGGATCGGAGGATGAATTCAGTCACACAATTAAGGGTTACAGTGGTGATCTACTCCTGTGCACGTTTACCCCAGCCAACCTGTCTGGCATTTCTGCACAATTCCCATGATGTCACCATGCACTTACTCATTTTGTCACCACGCTTTCTGGAGCTGTACTCTGTTCACCACAGAAGGTATTTTTCACAGTGCGGGAACTGAATAAAGGGACTGGTTTGTTACCGCACCTGCCCTATTCAGCACTCACTGGCAATACTGTGTGGACACTAGACTGTCAAAGCACAACCTGACTGAGAATGAACCAATTAACCAATCAAGTAATTCATACATTAATTAAGCAGTTAATAGCACTTTTCAACTCAAGGGCTCTCAAAGTGCTTTAGGTGTAGGAAGGGACCCACTTCATCCATAACGGAAGTGCAGCACTAACCTGGGTAACAGCAGACATGGTGTGCCAACAGCCCCACTGTACCCCAGATCAGGGGAAGGAGTGAGAAACTATGGTAGCAGGTGAATTAAGAGGGAACTGTACAGAGTTCTGTCTAGAGACTGTGGCGGGGGTGACTGTGCAAGACCAGAGTGGATTTTATCCAAGACACTGGAATTAACACTCCTCCTCTTATAGACAGTGCCATGGTACCACTAGTGACCAGGTGGTCAGGTCCGTTCTTGGTTTAATATCTCATCCAAAGGATATTTCCTCCTCCAGCACAATGTCCAGTCACCATACTGGGTCATTGGTTTTGGAAATTATGATCCAGTAAGAAGAGCACCATCTACTGGTCCACCAACACCAATGACTTTCTCTGCCCTCAGGAACATTTGCACCTATCAATGCCTTACATTTCATTATTAACTTGTCTGACTGACTGTTCCTGTGGCACGGTGCTGATGTTACTTACAGCAGCTGGTCTTGGCAGTCTGAGCCCAGGTTGGAAAATAAACAACTAATCAAAGCGGAGCTGATTAAGACAGCAAGTGCAGACGCATCATGAGCATTTAGGCCCAGACTGCTTGAGCATTGAGATGAACTACTGTACACTGAACTGCAATGCACTCAAATTGGCACAACCTGTCATCCAGACTAGGAAGAATCATCAGGCAATATGACCATAACAAGGTAAATGGGTTAATGCACTGATGTACTCTGCTGAAAAGGATTGTAAGTACTTATGAAATGTCTTCTGTGATGCTCTGTGCAAAAGCCTTTGCACAAATTGAATTTAAATTGACAGCATATACTGCTTCATTTTCTGTTAGATACACTGCTTTATGAAAGTATTCAGACACTTGCACAGTTTCAACATTTTGGTGCTTCAAAGCTTTCAGTAATGACATTTTGAAGTAGTAAATAATGTCACTTACACAACACACTCCAAACTAAAACTGAAATAAGCAGTTAACAAATATTAAATCAAAATGGAAATGTCCTGACTCCATAAGTATTCAAACATTTTGCAGAGCAATTCTAAATTAATTTATGTGCAGAAAATTAAATTATTGAGCCACACAGGCTGCTTCTGTGTGCAATAAAAGAAGTTCTTATGATTTTAGAATAAATACACCTGTCTCTGTAAGGTCAGCCAGACAAGTAGATTCAACCTTTTAAAGATCAAGGAGATCAAGAAGACTCTTAACATCTGTATAAGTCGATCATTAAGAAGTGGAAGGCACCCAGACAGCCTGGATCAGCCTGTCTCTACACACTGAGCAGCAGGAGGAAACTGGTGAGGGACAACACTGTGAGACCAACAGAGGCTTTGAAAGAGCTACAGAGTTCAGTGGCTGAGATGGGAGAAAATGTCCAGGAGTCAACAATATCCTGCACACTCCACAAAAGTGAATTGTATGGAACTGAAAAAAACCTCCAGTTCACTACAAACATGGTAAAAGATTTGGATGCAGATCCGACAGAATTTGATTTTTTTGGTCTGAATGCAAAGTATGATACAAACACAAACACAACACAGTGCATCACTCATTCAACACTGTCATTCAACATCCCTCCTGTCAAGCATGGTGGTGGCAGCAGTCTGTTCTAGTCCTGACACTCATCAGCAGGCACTGGGAAGCTTGTCAAGACTGATGAGAACATAGTGTAGGTGGAGCAAAGTACTGGCAAATACTAGAGGAAACCTGCTTCAGACATAAAACCAGGACAAGAATTCACCTTTCAGCAGAAAAATAATCCAACAAGCATAAGGCCAAATCCACCCTGGAGTGGCTTAAGGATAAGAAATTAAATGTCCTTGAGTGGCCCAGTCCAGACTCGAATCCTATGGAGAATCTGTGGAAAGACTTGAAAACTGTTGTCCATAAGCAGTTCCCTTGAACCTTAAACAAATCTGCCAGTAGAATTGGAGTGAGTTATGCCAAGTCAGTGTGTACAGCTGGTAGAGATCTACCCAAAAAGACTTGAGGCTGTATTGCTGGCAGAGCTGCTTCTACCAAATATTGCGTTAACAGGTTTGAATACTCATGCAATCAGCATAAAGTTTACTCTCTTTAGTTTTTGCTGACATATTTTGTACCTTATCTTGCCCTGAAGTCTTCAGTTTGAGCATTCAGGTTTTGACTGAAATGTTAAAATAAAAAGGATATGTGCACGATTTAGTAGCTCACAAAATGGGACACCATAGGAAGGGTCTGAATACTTCTGCAATGAACTACATATATATGTACTGTATATGTCATAGTTAACACACACAGTTGAAAACATCTGAAAATCTTTTCTAAAATATGATATAAGAGGGTGTTTGTACATTAAATCAGTGAGGTCTTCTGGAATGAATTCAATATTTCTAAAGTCATTCTGTATCAGACTGCATTTCCATCATATTCATTTTGGTTGATTAAAATGCATGTTTGCACACACACTACTCAAAGTCAGGACTTTCCAGTCCTGGTTCTGTAGGGCCAGTGCATTTCATAGCAGGTTTGCTAGGCATCTTTCACAGAGCAGCACTTGAACTGCTCGGAGAAGCTGTTCAATTTGGCCAATCAAACCAGTAATCATCTGATTTAGCTCTTTAGGAGCTGAACTGGAATGAAACTCTCTGACCCTCCATGACCAGTATGGCACAGCCCTGCCCTGTGCACACAGCAGTAGCACGGCCCCTGGGGGTGAATACACAGCAGGAGCACGCCCCCTAGGGGTGACCAGTGCACTTCGCTTCACTCACCTGCTTGAAGGAGGGGTTAGTGACCACGTCCTGCCCGGCAGCCGCAGGCGCAGAGAAGACAAAATTAAAACACATGCAGAAATTAATACCTTCAGCAGCCAAGACTATGAGAGCAGGAGATCAGATATCTACTCAACGCAGGCTGATTCCAGCCTCCTGACCAGCTCATGCAAACAAGGAGGCACTTTAACAGGGGATAGCTCGGGTGAGGCCAGCCACTCACCATGAAAAGCAAAATAAAATCATTTCTCTCTTCTCTGCAAGGGAGACATGCACTGAAATGCAATGGACAAGTTTCTTTTTTGAACTTGCCTCACTCAGGCCATGTTTGTGGATGCCTAACTCTGGGACTGACTGTACAGTGAGAATCAGTATCAACAACAGCAACAGAGTGCAGGGGTAGCAGCTCTTACATGTATTTTTGTACATCCCATTTATACCATTTCAGGATGCTGATTAAAGCTGGTTGCTACTTTATAGAAAAAAAAATATCTGTGCTCTGGAATCAACCAGATACATTCCAGCAATGTCCTACACTGACAGGCTGAAGGAACTGAGTCTCTTTAGTCTTGAACAGAGAAAACAGTGAGGAGAGCTGAAACATATTCAAAATCCTCAAGGACAGAATGAACTGTGAGGACACAGGTAGAAACATTTAAAACTGAGAAGAGGAGGCATATTTCTACCCAAAGAGTAACTGAAAGGGAGTCAGGGTAAGGAGGCTTGAGAAACAAGCTACCCAGGCATGTTGGTGAAGCTGATACACTGGCTGCTTTCAAGAAAAGGCTTGTTGGTATCCCTGCATCAATTAGCTACTAAAAAAACAAACAAGATAAATGAGCCAAATGGCCTCTTCTTGTGTGTAACATATCCTCTGAAGTCCCAGCAGCCTAGTGACACAAAATAAATTTGTCAATGTGTGCTCTGGAGAACACTGGTCCTGTACAGAACAGTCCCTTGATTGCTGCTGATACAATTCTGGGAGCCAGTCAGGAGGCTGTGAGCCCAATTGCACTACAGTTTCTACACCATGCTTCAGCATGACAGCAACTGGGAAAGCCGCGACAGAAAGACACAGCTACTAATGCTAGCCATCAGCCAGGCTTTAGGCTAAAGGTTATATTCCATTCAAGTTTATCTCAAATTATATCACGGCCCAGTTTTCTACTGCTCTCAGAGGGCAGGGTTATAAAAATTGCTGATGTGCCTTCAAACAATGAAAGCAATTAGGACTGCAAGGCTTATTCTGAAGAAGAGGCAAGCGATCAGTTTTATCAAAGCCATTCTACTGTACATGTGAATTCCTTCTACAACTCCAAACAAGAGTCTGCTGTAGATGACCTCACACCGTCCCCGGCTGCAGACACCTGTACCTGCTGTCTTGGGTAGGGGGAGTCAGACCCCTGTACCTGCTGTCTTGGGTAGGTGGGGAGAGATTCTTAGACCTGCCGTCTCAGAGATGCGGAGACAAGACTCCTAGACCTGTCTCAAGTAGGTGCAGGCAGACTCCTAGACCTGCTGTCTCAGGGAGGCAGTGACAGACCCCAGTACCTGCTGTCTCTGGTAGGCTGAGAACATCTTCTCAATGTCCTTGAGATCCAGGACCTTGAAGGCTCGCATGTCGTCGATCCTGTGCCAGATAGTACCGCTGATCTTGTTCTGAGAGGAGAAAGAACAAGCCAGGAATCAGAGGACCTGCGGCAGCGTCCCACTCCACTCATTTTTCTTAGGACCCCTTCCTTATGATTTCCCCACCACATTGCCCACATTGTATAACATGAAATAATACAGTTATGTTGAGAAGATATGACTAGCTTTTTATAGTCACAGATAATTTGGTGAAAAAAATAGTTTAGGAAAGTGGTGGAAGCTCTCCAATGCAGAGGGAGCTGTGAAATGTGTCCCTAGGGTCTTTTAGATGAGCCAGGATCTGCTGTCCTCACAGTGGATCAGTGGTAAATGACCGAGAGGATCATGAATAGATGAGCCATTGACCAATGGGACTGGACGGCCTCCAAACACTATCTGCTGCAGGTTCCAATAGCAAGGTTCTCATCCAGATGGCAACAGCCAATTTTTCTTTTACACACAGCGAAGGTGATGTCACCCAACAACCTCGACTGTAACCTTTGGGTTTTGTTTCTTTCTCTTATTTTTAGAATCTCACTCTGAACTCTGACTTTGGCTGTCAACAAACCCATTGTGAGTGCCTGGGAATAAGGGAGAGAAGAGGCTGGGCTTCTGGACGGGAATGTTGTGGGCTCAAATCCCAGGGAGACACTGCTGTAGCACCCTTGCGTAAAAAGTGCTTTACCCGAACTGTCCTGGTAAAGAAATGCTCACGGGCAGTGAGTGACAGTGAGCTCACCAGTCACAGTCTGGTCTTCAGCATACTGATGCCACAAAGATGCTGCTCTTTTGATAAACAGGGGATCTTCCTCAAGTGTTTTTTCTTCTTGGTTCTTATCAGGTGTGACATTCAAGAGGTTACATTGCCTCATCACCTGTCCTCAATTAGCTCCCTCCCCAATGAGGTGATTACAGTAGGTGCTTATGCAACTGTCCGAGCATATCATAGTCGATCTCGAATTAACAATTAATCAAAATGACATCAAGGAATTGTAATCAATATTCCAAATCAGTATACTGTACTTTATATTCTTAAAACACATGCACTCATATTGATATTTTTCTTGATGCTCAGTGAGAAATAAAAGTAAGTGATCAATTTAATTACAGTAAATTATACCAATCCCGATCAGGTGAAACACAAAGACTTGTGACCTCTTTGAAAGGGTGGCTGATTTTTCCTGGACACAATGCCAGTAAATCCCTCTGTCCACCACGTGACGAACTCACCTCGCTCAGCTTGGACCAGTTGAAGGACTTGAGGGGGTGTGAGGGCTGGGGGATGTTCTTGTTGTGAAGGATGCTGGTGGTCGTGCCCAGCGCCGGGGGGGCAGGTAGTACTGGGAAGCCGGGGGGTAGCGGGACCCCGGAGCAGAAGAAGGGAGGAGCTCCCGGAGGAGGGGGAGGGCCCCCTGGAGGCGGGGGGGGAGGAGGAGGCGGGGGCGGGCAGGAGAAAGGCAGGGGAGGCGGGGGAGGAGGGAAGTCGCCCATCAGGGGAGGAGGAGGAGCCAAGGGGTCGCCAGGGGGAGGAGGAGGGGGAAAAGGAATACTGCCGCCCTGCTGGTGAAAAAGAGAGATGTGTTAATGAGTATGTCAGAGGTAACAAATCATCAGAGGTTATTCAACACAAAGGAGCTGAGCAGAAATCTAAAAACCTCAACAAAACGTGTGAGTGAAGCGATATGTGAAAAAGTATATTTTAATTATTTATTAGAAGTATATTCAAATGCAGTAGTGAGGCCATTTTAAATTGTGTGCAGGACAAACTCTTAATGTTTTCTTGCAAAGGGATAAGAGGCACTGATGCCTCTACAGAGGAGAAATGATTAAGTAAATAAATACATGAATAGAAGGATAACTGCAAAGTCCGCAAATGAAGAAAGACACCCCGACTCATAAACGGGCAGAAGGTGCCATGCTGTGCCTGGTGTCCAGGCCCTCTCACCGACAGGTGGTTGATGCGGGAGGACAGGTCCAGCATCTGCTCCCTGGTGGCCCGCAGCTCCACGCCCTCCCTCTGCAGCTTGTCCTTCATCTTGTTCAGTGTCCGCATCATGTCCTCCTTCTCCTGCGTCTTGGTTTCACACTCCCGCTCTTTCCTCTCCAGCCGGCCCAGGAGTTCTGCATGCTCTGAGGGGAAAGCAGCAGAGACACATGCAAGAATCAGCATCCACTACACACTTGATCTACCGTACGCTTGATCTTAGCCAAAAGGCCGAGAACACCCCAGTCCACCTCACACTAGCCTCAACACCCCAGTCCACCTCACACTGGCCTCAACATCCCAGTCCACCTCACACTAGCCTCAACATCCCAGTCCACACTCACACTAGCCTCAACACCCCAGTCCACATTCACACTAGCCTCAACACCCCAGTCCACACTCACACTAGACTCAACACCCCAGTCCACATTCATTCTAGCCTCAACATCACAGTCCACCTCACACTAGCGTCAACATCCCAGTACACACTCACACTAGCCTCAACACCCCAGTCCACCTCACACTAGCCTCAACACCCCAGTCCACACTCACACTAGCCTCAACACCCCAGTCCACATTCACACTAGCCTCAACACCCCAGTCCACACTCACACTAGCCTCAACACCCCAGTCCACATTCACACTAGCCTCAACATCCCAGTCCACACTCACACTAGCCTCAACACCCCAGTCCACCTCACACTAGCCTCAACACCCCAGTCCACATTCACACTAGCCTCAACATCCCAGTCCACACTCACACTAGCCTCAACATCCCAGTCCACACTCACACTAGCCTCAACACCCCAGTCCACACTCACACTAGCCTCAACATCCCAGTCCACCTCACACTAGCCTCAACATCCCAGTACACACTCACACTAGCCTCAACACCCCAGTCCACCTCACACTAGCCTCAACATCCCAGTCCACACTCACACTAGCCTCAACACCCCAGTCCACCTCACACTAGCCTTAACATCCCAGTCCACACTCACATTAGCCTCAACACCCCAGTCCACATTCACACTAGCCTCAACACCCCAGTCCACACTCACACTAGCCTCAACACCCCAGTCCACACTCACACTAGCCTCAACATCCCAGTCCACCTCACACTAGCCTCAACACCCCAGTCCACATTCACACTAGCCTCAACACCCCAGTCCACACTCACACTAGCCTCAACACCCCAGTACACACTCACACTAGCCTCAACATCCCAGTCCACCTCACACTAGCCTCAACATCCCAGTCCACACTCACACTAGCCTCAACATCCCAGTACATACTCACACTAGCCTCAACACCCCAGTACACACTCACACTAGCCTCAACATCCCAGTACACACTCACACTAGCCTCAACATCCCAGTACACACTCACACTAGCCTCAACATCCCAGTACACACTCACACTAGCCTCAACACCCCAGTCCACCTCACACTAGCCTCAACATCCCAGTCCACACTCACACTAGCCTCAACATCCCAGTACACACTCACACTAGCCTCAACACCCCAGTCCACCTCACACTAGCCTCAACATCCCAGTCCACACTCACACTAGCCTCAACATCCCAGTACATACTCACACTAGCCTCAACACCCCAGTACACACTCACACTAGCCTCAACATCCCAGTACACACTCACACTAGCCTCAACATCCCAGTACACACTCACAGTAGCCTCAACACCCCAGTCCATCTCACACTAGCCTCAACATCCCAGTCCACTCACACTAGCCTCAACATCCCAGTACACACTCACACTAGCCTCAACATCCCAGTCCACCTCACACTAGCCTCAACATCCCAGTCCACACTCACACTAGCCTCAACATCCCAGTATACACTTACAGTAGCCTCAACATCCCAGTCCACCTCACACTAGCCTCAACATCCCAGTCCACACTCACACTAGCCTCAACATCCCAGTCCACCTCACACTAGCCTCAACATCCCACTACATACTTACAGTAGCCTCAACATCCCAGTCCACCTCACACTAGCCTCAAAATCCCAGTCCACACTCACACTAGCCTCAACATCCCAGTCCACCTCACACTAGCCTCAACATCCCAGTCCACCTCACACTAGCCTCAACATCCCAGTACACCTCACACTAGCCTCAACATCCCAGTACACACTCACAGTAGCCTCAACATCCCAGTCCACACTCACACTAGCCTCAACATCCCAGTCCACACTCACACTAGCCTCAACACCCCAGTCCACACTCACACTAGCCTCAACATCCCAGTCCACCTCACACTAGCCTCAACATCCCAGTACACACTCACACTAGCCTCAACACCCCAGTCCACCTCACACTAGCCTCAACATCCCAGTCCACACTCACACTAGCCTCAACATCCCAGTCCTTCTCACACTAGCCTTAACATCCCAGTCCACACTCACACTAACCTCAACATCCCAGTCCACCTCACACTAGCCTCAACATCCCAGTCCACACTCACACTAGCCTCAACATCCCAGTCCTTCTCACACTAGCCTTAACATCCCAGTACACACTCACACTAGCCTCAACATCCCAGTCCACACTCACACTAGCCTCAACATCCCAGTACACACTCACACTAGCCTCAACATCCCAGTCCACCTCACACTAGCCTCAACATCCCAGTATACACTTACAGTAGCCTCAACATCCCAGTCCACCTCACACTAGCCTCAACATCCCAGTCCACACTCACACTAGCCTCAACATCCCAGTCCACCTCACACTAGCCTCAACATCACAGTACATACTTACAGTAGCCTCAACATCCCAGTCCACCTCACACTAGCCTCAACATCCCAGTCCACACTCACACTAGCCTCAACATCCCAGTCCACCTCACACTAGCCTCAACATCCCAGTCCACCTCACACTAGCCTCAACATCCCAGTCCACACTCACACTAACCTCAACATCCCAGTCCACCTCACACTAGCCTCAACATCCCAGTCCACCTCACACTAGCCTCAACATCCCAGTACATACTTACAGTAGCCTCAACATCCCAGTCCACCTCACACTAGCCTCAACATCCCAGTCCACACTCACACTAGCCTCAACATCCCAGTACACACTTACAGTAGCCTCAACATCCCAGTCCACACTCACACTAGCCTCAACATCCCAGTCCACACTCACACTAGCCTCAACACCCCAGTCCACACTCACACTAGCCTCAACATCCCAGTCCACCTCACACTAGCCTCAACATCCCAGTACACACTCACACTAGCCTCAACACCCCAGTCCACCTCACACTAGCCTCAACATCCCAGTCCACACTCACACTAGCCTCAACATCCCAGTCCTTCTCACACTAGCCTTAACATCCCAGTCCACACTCACACTAACCTCAACATCCCAGTCCACCTCACACTAGCCTTAACATCCCAGTACACACTCACACTAGCCTCAACATCCCAGTCCACCTCACACTAGCCTCAACATCCCAGTCCACACTCACACTAGCCTCAACATCCCAGTCCTTCTCACACTAGCCTTAACATCCCAGTACACACTCACACTAGCCTCAACATCCCAGTCCACACTCACACTAGCCTCAACATCCCAGTCCACACTCACACTAGCCTCAACATCCCAGTCCACCTCACACTAGCCTCAACATCCCAGTCCACACTCACACTAGCCTCAACATCCCAGTATACACTTACAGTAGCCTCAACATCCCAGTCCACCTCACACTAGCCTCAACATCCCAGTCCACACTCACACTAGCCTCAACATCCCAGTCCACCTCACACTAGCCTCAACATCCCAGTACATACTTACAGTAGCCTCAACATCCCAGTCCACCTCACACTAGCCTCAACATCCCAGTCCACACTCACACTAGCCTCAACATCCCAGTCCACCTCACACTAGCCTCAACATCCCAGTCCACCTCACACTAGCCTCAACATCCCAGTCCACACTCACACTAACCTCAACATCCCAGTCCACCTCACACTAGCCTCAACATCCCAGTCCACCTCACACTAGCCTCAACATCCCAGTACATACTTACAGTAGCCTCAACATCCCAGTCCACCTCACACTAGCCTCAACATCCCAGTCCACACTCACACTAGCCTCAACATCCCAGTCCACCTCACACTAGCCTCAACATCCCAGTCCACCTCACACTAGCCTCAACATCCCAGTCCACACTCACACTAACCTCAACATCCCAGTCCACCTCACACTAGCATCAACATCCCAGTCCACACTCACACTAACCTCAACATCCCAGTCCACCTCACACTAGCCTCAACATCCCAGTCCACACTCACACTAGCCTCAACACCCCAGTCCACCTCACACTAGCCTCAACATCCCAGTCAACACTCACACTAGCCTCAACATCCCAGTACACACTCACACTAGCCTCATCATCTCAGTACACACTCACAGTAGCCTCAACACCCCAGTCCATCTCACACTAGCCTCAACATCCCAGTCCACTCACACTAGCCTCAACATCCCAGTACACACTCACACTAGCCTCAACATCCCAGTCCACACTCACACTAGCCTCAACATCCCAGTCCACCTCACACTAGCCTCAACATCCCAGTACATACTTACAGTAGCCTCAACATCCCAGTCCACCTCACACTAGCCTCAACATCCCAGTCCACACTCACACTAGCCTAAACATCCCAGTCCACCTCACACTAGCCTTAACATCCCAGTCCACCTCACACTAACCTCAACATCCCAGTCCACCTCACACTAGCCTCAACATCCCAGTCCACACTCACACTAGCCTCAACATCCCAGTCCACCTCACACTAGCCTCAACATCCCAGTCCACACTCACACTAGCCTCAACATCCCAGTCCACCTCACACTAGCCTCAACATCCCAGTCAACCTCACACTAGCCTCAACATCCCAGTACACACTTACAGTAGCCTCAACATCCCAGTCCACCTCACACTAGCCTCAACATTCCAGTACACACTCACACTAGCCTCAACATCCCAGTACACACTCACAGTAGCCTCAACACCCCAGTCCACCTCACACTAGCCTCAACATCCCAGTACACACTCACACTGAGCTCCACATCCCATTACACACTCACACTAACCACACTAACCGCAAAAGCACAGTATACACTCACACTAACCTCAACATCCCAGTACATACTCACACTGACCTCAACATATGCAGTATAGTAGTACATACTCACATTGAGCTCAATATCACTGAACACACTCACACTGAGCTCATTTCAACTGATTTAACTTTTTTCACCTTGTTACTGTTCAAACTCCAGTCACTGAGGAACCCACTACAGGAGATACAGAAAATGCTTTAAGCATAAACTGCTTTTAAAACCTGCAATGTATGCAACAACTTTACCAGCTTCAGGAAAATAGTTAAATTCAGCCTTGGGGTGCAGAGGGCTCGAAACCCAGGGGGTACAGCAAGTACCCATGCCTTACTGGAGTGTGTAGCACTGGAAATATCAGTTCCCACTAAGCAGACACTAAGTAGCTCAGTAGACAGTGCATGCTCTTCAAGCCACACTGCAGAGTGTTGGCCAACAGGTCAGTTACCTTTCCTGAATTTCTCTGCCTGGTCTCTCCACTGCTTGACTTCATTTTCATTCACTAGCCTGTGAAAGAAATTTGAAAGCATTAGAGAGACCGACAAACCTTCCTTCAGCAGCGCATTTTCATCAAAGTGAATGTAGAGTTGTGTGGTGGCTCTGTGGCTAAGGATTTGTGCCTGTGGCTGGAAGGTTGCCAGTTCGTATCCTGTGGCCAGAAGAGGAATCCTACTCCGTTGGGCTCCTGAGCAAGGCCCTTAACCCCAACTGCTCCAGGGGTGCCGTATAAATGGCTGACCCTGCCCTCTGACCCCAAGCTTCTCTCCCTGTCTGTGTGTCTCAAGGAGAACATTGGGGTATGTGAAAAGACAAATTCCTAATACAAGAAATTGTATATGGCCACTAAAGTGATCTTATCTTATGTACTGAAAACATCAGCCCATTTAGACCTCTTCCCAGTGAAAATTCTGATTTGCTGGTGAAATCTGGATGCAGCCTGCATGTTGGAATGATGTGTTTAAACTTCATTTGTTGTCAAAATTGTATTTCTAAGCCTGTCAACTGGTCAAAGCATACAATAAATGATTATATTAAGAGATGTAGCTCAACAACCACCGTCAGGAAGAATGCGTGTTTGTGCTCAAATGTTATACAAAAGTTCCTCACCATTTTCAAACGTCAACTAAACTCCAATAATTGTTTTTTCAAAACTACATTTACCTGTTAACAAATATTTCTTTTATCCATTCTCATGTTGGCATGTTGTATCCTGCTACATTTACACTATTAATCATCTTAATCAATGTTATCATCTTTTTTGATCTTCACTGATCACTGTTAATCAATGTTAATATCTTCACTTACCAAGACAGGGTTAAGAGAGTCAACTGCTTGTTTTATTTAAGCACATTTAATAAACAGGACTGCTATATATTTACTATACATGGAAAAGCACAATTATTACACAGTGCTTGTTTGTTAGTGCCAAAGCTAATGGTAATCAAGGCAAAGTTCATACCAGTCAAATACAGAGCTGCAATGTTCCTTGATAAAGTTCCTTGAGGATACTCTGAATGAAAGGATCTATAAAAGGATCAAATTGATTGATTCACAGATTCCTGAGCTCTTAAATCTTCTGGAGTTAAACCCAAATCCAGTTTTGTCTGATGGCCTTTAGTTAGATGGCAACAATAAGAGAAGCTCCATGCAATTTGGAGTATGATCTGATTCTGAAAGACTAGGAAGAGACAGTAAAGATAATGATTGCACGGTTTCCTGATGCAATAATATCTGTGGCAGGAAATGTTGACTGAGCCATGTGACTGTGTTGTTTACAGGGCTTTAAAGCAGACAGAATTGGAGCACTGCTCATTTCCCACAGAAACATAGCCTCAAAAACATGAGTCTAATTAAAACAATATTCTGACTGTAACTATACCCTTCTCTCATAATGAACTATTTCTTTTTTTATTGTACAATCCTATTATTTTATTTAAAACTCTTCATAGACGCTGCAGGAATGGCTCAGTGTGCCACAAAGTATACATGAGATAATTTCTTCAGAGCTGTAAACTGTCAGAAACTGTCAGGGTTCTTGCTGATTGTGCTTCATCTTCATAAGAAATAGTGCCATGCTGTATATATTACTTGTTTGGACCACACACAACTGCCCTAGGTTAGTGCATTAAAATGCAACAAAATTAAAACTGAAAAACAGAGCTTGTCTTTGTGGTATTTTCATATCACATCAGTTTCACTAAGAACAAAACAAGCCATTATTGAGTTATTTGTTGTCTGCTTATAGGCAATGGTTTCCTTACTGTTCCACAAAGCCTCCCAGGTGGGGGACTGCTGTTGTACCCTGGCTTCAGAAAAATGCCAAGCTGTATCAAAGGGTGCTAATATAATATTTGGATAAAAAGTTATTAGCTCTGAGTTTGAAACCCTGATCAACTCCACTTTGATGATGGGTGATGGGTTGTGGCCTGTATTGTTCTATATTAGCCTTGACCTATATTACTCCTATTCAATAGGACTATATTAGTCCTATTCAATCCCTTCAAGACCTGAGCCAATGGACCACTTGGTGCAACGAGCCTACTATCAGGCTTGTGTTCAGAATTTTCCAGCATGAGCACAAAGCAGCGATATAAAAAGTAGTCAACTGAATGCACACTCTATACACCCAGAACCTTATCTTTCATAAACTGTCAACATTTTGGCACAGAAGCCCTCATCAGGACAAAACACAAAACAACAACATGGAACAAGGCCACCGCTTAAAAACCCTGGCTGGGTCACAGATCTGGGTCACAGGAGGGGCCATACTCACATGCGGATGATGCTCTTGACGCTGAAGTTGTCCAGGGGGGCCATGTCTGGGTCTTCGCCCTTGTCGTCCTGCAGGACGATCTGCTGCAGGAGGCGGTCCAGAAGCTGCCAGTGCTGCAGGCTGCCAGCGCCCCGCTTGTCTGGAGGAGAAGAGGGAGAGGAACGGTGAGAGGTGGGGCCGAGTCGGCTCACATCACCGGCGCCTACCTTCTCTGCCGCTGATACAGGCTGTTCTCCCAGAATCCGGCACATTTAGGCCTCTGACAGATCAGGCCAGCCCACCTGAAGCCCCTTCTGGCTCTCATGATCGATTCAGCACGGTGACAAAGCTAGGCAGACCCCTGCACCACCCATCAGGGCTGAAAGGTGCTTTTCAGTGCAATGCATTCAATCCAGTCAACCAGCAAGTGTGTTAGGATGCCCTTCTAGAAGGGTTTGCATTGTACATAATAAAGTCAGATCTTTATTATGATTATTTAACAGATTATTTAACAGAAGGAGGAACACTGTCACACAATGCTCACGACTGCACTTTCTCCTAAAGAACAGCCCTGGCTGAGCCCTGAAACCACTGAGCGGGCATGAGATGGCACTGACTCACATGGCATCTGCAGGCAGTGCTGCAGTATGGACAGCAGGTAGGGGTAGGCGTCCGTGTGAGACAGCTTCTTCTTTATCACCTCAAACATCTGGCTGGCGCTCTTGGTTTCGATGTGCTCCTGGGGGAAATCAAATCACACAGCCCAATGCACCCGATCCGTCCCACCTGCCTCCAGACAGCGAGGCTGCTGTCTCTCAAGCTATCTGGAGCTCTCACCAGCACCAGCAGATCGCCAGCTGAGCTGGGCTGAACCACAACAGAGCTGGGAAAAGCTGCCACAGCCATGTGATGACTTTAACTGCTGAGTGTGGGGGAATTGTTCTCTCATGCTTGCATGGCCACACCTGCCTGCACCCCTGCAATCCCACAGCCCTTGTCTGACGCCCCACAATCCCCCTGGAATCCTGTCGCTTCTGACCGCCCTCTGCACAGACAACAGAGCCGAGGGGCGATGAGCATTCTCATTTGCCCATGTCCGCCTGCGGCTTCCAGAAGAAATCAGATTGGTTTTCTCTTCCCTTGTCTCTATGGTGTGTACATATTGCAAATAAACAGTGAGCCCCTCTGTGCTGCTTTGACAAGGAAAACCAGCTTCTCCGACTCACCGAATCAAAGCGCTTGGCAAGTTCCAAGTCATCCTCGTTCCGCACCATTTCAAAGAAGTCTAAGTGCCTGCAGAGGGATGGAGAGCAGGAAGAAGCAAGAATGTCACTGACGGTGACAGAATGATAGCAAATGTGTCCGCATGATCGTTATACACTCTGTCATGTTGTCAAACTCGCATTAAGAAGCCCAATACATGAGACTGACATAAACCGAGCTGTTCTCCAGCTTCGAATGTTTTAAAATAGAAATGTTGCTTTGCCTGTATTGTTATTATTGAGTCTAGGTTTGCTGATGTTGCCTTAATTCTCAGTTCCCATTTCTCATCCTAGGGACGCCCTTCCCTTGAGCTCTTGACTTAAACACATTCTTTCATGAACCAATCAGTTGCTTGTTTGTAATCTTTGCAATAGGAAAGGTTGGAGCTTTTAAGTTATTTAAGAAGCAATAGATATAAAGTGATCTTTGACATGGTTAGGAACTGAGAACAAGTAGATTGCTGGAATTAAATCTACAACTCATTCTATTGAGGAATCAAAGATTTCACTGACTGCTCAGGTGGAACAAAAGTCAGCAGGCATGTGGGTCTCCCAGGATTACTATGTAAATTACTCAGCACAACTGAGAAGATGATACCCTTCTTGACCTGAAAAACTTGTCTCTAAGATCAGTACAGTTAAGGCTGAGTTATGTCCTGTGGGCAAGATCATGGAAATGAGCTAGGATCTTTTTTGCAAGCACAAATAAGCTCTTAGGACAAAACCAAATCCTGAAATCATACCTGTCCAGGGTGGCATTCTCATGTTCCCTCAGCTTGTCAATCACTGGCTGAATTCCTAACATCAGGAACTCGTACCTGAGATGGAGGCGGAACTCCAGATTATCCTGTGGGACAGCACAGAGAGCCGAGTAAATGGGGATGTTCAAGCTCCCCAGAAGCTGTGACTTCTGTAGGTTCAAGGACCAAAATCTCCACTGTCTGGAAATGTGTGTCCAGCTGGAGGAGTTTGTCTGGGAGTGTCATGAGAGTCTGTCTGTCTGTAAATGTGTGTTCAGCTGGAGGAGTGTGTCTGGGAGTGTCATGAGAGTCTGTCTGTCTGTAAATGTGTGTTCAGCTGGAGGAGTTTGTCTGGGAGTGTCATGAGAGTCTGTCTGTCTGTAAATGTGTGTTCAGCTGGAGGAGTGTGTCTGGGAGTGTCATGAGAGTCTGTCTGTCTGTAAATGTGTGTTCAGCTGGAGGAGTTTGTCTGGGAGTGTCATGAGAGTCTGTCTGTCTGTAAATGTGTGTTCAGCTGGAGGAGTTTGTCTGGGAGTGTCATGAGAGTCTGTCTGTCTGTAAATGTGTGTTCAGCTGGAGGAGTGTGTCTGGGAGTGTCATGAGAGTCTGTCTGTCTGTAAATGTGTGTTCAGCTGGAGGAGTGTGTCTGGGAGTGTCATGAGAGTCTGTCTGTCTGTAAATGTGTGTTCAGCTGGAGGAGTTTGTCTGGGAGTGTCATGAGAGTCTGTCTGTCTGTAAATGTGTGTTCAGCTGGAGGAGTTTGTCTGGGAGTGTCATGAGAGTCTGTCTGTCTGTAAATGTGTGTTCAGCTGGAGGAGTGTGTCTGGGAGTGTCATGAGAGTCTGTCTGTCTGTAAATGTGTGTTCAGCTGGAGGAGTTTGTCTGGGAGTGTCATGAGAGTCTGTCTGTCTGTAAATGTGTGTTCAGCTGGAGGAGTGTGTCTGGGAGTGTCATGAGAGTCTGTCTGTAAATGTGTGTTCAGCTGGAGGAGTTTGTCTGGTAGTGTCATGAGAGTCTGTCTGTCTGTAAATGTGTGTTCAGCTGGAGGAGTTTGTCTGGGAGTGTCATGAGAGTCTGTCTGTCTGTAAATGTGTGTTCAGCTGGAGGAGTGTGTCTGGGAGTGTCATGAGAGTCTGTCTGTCTGGAAATGTGTGTTCAGCTGGAGGAGTGTGTCTGGGAGTGTCATGAGAGTCTGTCTGTCTGTAAATGTGTGTTCAGCTGGAGGAGTGTGTCTGGGAGTGTCATGAGAGTCTGTCTGTCTGTAAATGTGTGTTCAGCTGGAGGAGTGTGTCTGGGAGTGTCATGAGAGTCTGTCTGTCTTTCTGTTAAGATGTGGAGCAGCAGGCTGTACTCACCTCCCCAGCCCCAGCATTCAGCACAGCATTGATGAAAGACATGATGGCTGTTTTCAGATTGACCTCGTCCCTGTAACGCCCTGTGCTCCTGTCCAGCTCATTTAGTAGCGTCTACAGACAGAAAGATCAGCTTCCCTTTAGTGCAACAGAATATTCCAAAGGACCCATCTTCTAATTTTTCCATTGTAGCCTGATAAAGCTTTCTTGGTTATAAGGGCGAGCTGCATCTCCTCATTGATCTACCGTACCACACCAATGAATTTCCATTGCTGCAGGTTTTCTACAGTATTTAGTAATTTTAATATAAGGGATTATAACCCCATTAAAATGGAGGTTGCATGAGGCTGATATGACTAAGAAGAGAAATGAGACTAAGGATCTGATCTTCACCTTGGGCAGATTTGGAGTAGAATGCCCACCTAACCTATTTCCTGTGCAGTGAACTGTTTGCCATCATCATGGCCTAAATCTTGAGCTCACATGTTTGAGTGCATTATTTCCTTTGATAGAAGCCCAGTCTGCACAATAACAAAAACACCTGGCTCATCGACTTAGCTCACTGGCTCACAGGCCAGAGATGTGAGGGTATCTGGTAATGTGTCAACGAAATCAATTTAGACTTCTTTTAGAAAAGGCCTGATGATGAAAGTCTGACTCATTTAACCTGACACAGCTGCTCAGTTGCGGTTCTCCAGCTGACCAACACAGGACAGCCCATGTCCAGTCTGTTCAGTCAGCCACTGAGTAGGCTGCTGCAGGCTTTGCTGACTCAGGATTGCAGCCTGCCTGCTGTCTGTGATAGTGACCTGCTTTCATATGGGATTTGCCATCACCAGAAAAGATGCCATAAAGAGTTAGGAAGTTATATTCCCAAAATAAACCTGTCACTATTGATGAAATGCCATGTTCTTAATATACTAATTTGTTTTTTCTTGGAAAAATTTGCTGTTTTTGTGATGATGCAAGCACGAGCCATGTGGGTCTCAACAAAATCAACACAAACTTCTTTAAAATGAACAGCCAACCCAGAGGGTGCAAGTGGAAACTACCTGGAAGTGCACAGTGTATCTTAATCTGTGAAAAGGAGGCACTTCTTTACCCAAAGGGTTGTGGGAGCATGGCACAAGCTACTCAGCAACATTGTTGAAACTGATACCCTGGTTTCTGTAAAGACATGGCTAGATGAGATCCTCCAGTCGGGAAAAGATGCACTACTTTACACAAAGGGTTGCTGGAGTGTGGAACAAGCTACTCAGCCATGTGGTTGAAGCCAGTAACTAGGTTTCTTTAAAGAAACAGCTGGATTAAATCCTTTGATAAATTAGCAACTAACTACCAAATATGCTAGATGGGCCAAATAAAATCGTCTCGTCTGTAACCATTCTTGAGTTGCCAGATCTTCGGGATATAAAAACCCCTCAATGAGGCTGTGTATGTGAAAGGGGGGGAGAGTAAGATGCTGGTGGCAGTCCTACCTGGAAGCGTGTCCTCTCAGCGGCGTACTTCTGGTAATGGATCATGGCTTGCAGCACCTTCTTGTGTCCCCCCGGCACCAGGCACACGGCGCCCAAGATCTCCAGCACCGCCACCTTGGTCTTGATGTTGTCCAGCCGCAGGCTCTGGGAGATGATGCTGATGCTCTGGGGGTGGGCCAGCACGTGGGCCCGGCCTTGCGAGTTGTTCATCAGGGCCTTGATGCAGCCGATGATGGAGGTGTGGATGCGGCTCTCGGAGGTCTCGTAGTCCATGCTCTTCAGGAAGTTCAGCAGGCAGGTCAGCCCGTCCAGCTCGATGAAGCGCGTCACAAACCTGCAGAGGAGAGGCGGGTGTCACAAGTGTCGGGGCTGGTTCCTGACTTGACCTGAGGGCATTCTTAATATAGCCGGCTCATATATTCCAGTACATAACCCATAGAGTCCAGTATACTATATTATGCATTCCAGTGACATTTCAGAAATAAATGAAGGGGGGGATGGACAGGAATAACCTAATCAGAAACAGCTATTGTGCCATGTGTGGAAATATATTGTATAGTTCTAATTCATATGCAATGATCACTTCTGAACACCCATTCATGCTAATAACAGAGAGTGACTATTGTACTCGGACTGTAAAACGTCCTGAAAACCACTTGGATTTAGAGCTCCAGGGGGGATACACTTTGTGTGTGTGTTTTCCTAAATATTCTCAGGAAAATAGTTGTTCTCGTAACAAATTAAATCTCTTTGCTAAACTGCATTGTCGCTTCTTGCATCCTCTAAACAGGAGTGGGAACATCGGACACTGAAACAAATTGGTTGCCTCTTGCCTCAGTCTAGAGGGGGACAGGGAAGCAGAAATAAAGAGTAATTCTTCTCTACAAAAGTATCAGGAATGAAAGTTCTTCCTTCTGTGAGAGCCGTTTCTTCCGGTTAACGTCACAAAGCAGCAACCCTCAAGAGTTCTAGTTCACAAAAGCCACATTCTTGAAAGTGCAAGTGTTATTGCAGGGAGCTCTTTAAAAAAGTAATCCCTGGCACATTTTTACTTCTCTCAAGAAATGTTTTATATAGACATAAAATCTGTGTTTACGTAAAAAAATGGACCCTCCTTTTATAAATTGGCCCATTCGTTGTTGGCCTAGTGTGAATGAAAAAAAAAACAACAGAGTTTTTTGATGACGAGATAATTATTAAAATGTTATTTTTTATCCTGATAAAATGTTCTTGTGAGACAAGTAAAGATGGGTGCAGGATTTTGTTTCTTTTAACTATAAAAGCCTTTTCAAAGGGACTATTTTTGCAGGATCATAGAACACTTGCTTTATAGAAACAAGTCCAGAAGACTGTATGCAGACGTCTTAGTTTGAGTTGAGTTATGACTGTCCATCTAATTGGATTAGGTTTCAACATCATTAATTGGGCAAAGGCCAGGCTTTCTATAATCCCACTGCGGCTCTCTTTCAACCCCGGTTTCAAGTTGTGTGCGGCCTCACTCTTGCCCTGTTTCGCCTCTTGTGTATATCTTCTCTTCCGTGTGCACTTTGTAGAATCTTTTCAGCAGTTGTTTTGCAATATTACCCTTCAACTCATGGCTGAAAACCAAGACAGCACTAGGAACTAAGGTACATGAAGGTCTATCTTCTATTTCACAATTGTTTGCAAGGCTCTTTGCTTTAATTAGTTTTATTATTGAAAGTACTGAACAATGCTCCAAGTTCGCAATACGCTGAAAGCAATCCTTTTGTAAGTCTGGGAGCACCTATAGCATTCTTCCATCCATCTGTCTTCTTACTGCTTTATCCATTACAGGGTCACAGGGGAGCTGGAGCAACGGGCAAAAGGCAGGATACAGTACTGTACATCCTTGATGGGACGCCATGTCCATCGTGGGGCAGACACACAGACAAAATCACCCACACTCATGCACTCACACCAGGGCCAACTATCCCAGAAGTCAATTAATCCACCAGTACAGTATGTCTCAGCACTCTGGGAGGAAACCAGAGCACCTGGAGGGAACCCACACAAACACGCAGAGAACTTACAAACTCCATGCAGATAGCACCCCAGGAATTTAACCCCGGGTCCCAGCACTGCATTAGCAATCCTCACCACTCTTCCACTATGCGAAGCCTGTAGTCTTTTTCTCACATAAACTATGTTATTAATGTTTCTTGTAGTCTTCTGTATATTTCATGACCTACAGTGCCACACCTGAGTGAGTGTCTTTTGTGGGTGCCCTACCACTGTCAGATCAGAGAACCATTTTTGTTCCATATTTGGGAAGTAGGGAAGAGAGCAGCTCTGCTGTTGTGCTTGCGCAATATGATCCCAAAATCTTCATACACTGGACAGAAAGAAACTTGAAGACAACCCCCCAGTATGGGAAAAATTCACTGCCTACTGCTTTTACCACACAGTCTGCAGGATACCCACAATGCAGAATAAAGTCTCACCTCCTCTGACCTTAAATAAACCCTTCCCTAAGAAATCTGAACAACCTTGTTCACAATAAAGCTGTGAATTTGTCTACAATAACCCGACACTGACTTCATCCCACTTAATTACTTGATTGTATATTTGTGTAACAGCAGACCGAGTTGTGTTTGCTTTGTTGAGTTAAGGAAAAAAAAACAAACCTTGTAGAGATGTGTGGGATGTTGATGTTAGACACCCAGGAAGACCAGCAGTGCCAACATTCAATATTGGAGAAAGTTGTGCATGCAGCATTACAGTCACAAGTTACTTGTGCAACAAATTACTTTTTAAACTTAACAAGACAGTGTGGAAAATAACTTTAAAAGTACTGTACGAGTATCAGTTACTGTGTCATATGCAGTTTGTGTACAGTTACTGTACTACAATATGTAAAGTATTGCACTACTTCTTAAAATAGCCACTGGTGGATGTCAGTGAGCTGTCCCAGCTGTGCAGAACCTGCCTTTTGACACACAGGGCAAGATCAGCCTGAGTCAGCAATGTGGCCCACATTAGCCCTGCTTTCACTTTCTCAAACACACATAAAGCCCAGCAAGGTTTTGGAACCACATACTGTACTGTATCTCTACATAAAATGAAAGGATCTTCCTACCAAACATACAGAAAGACCAAACAGCATGCCACATGTGGAAGTATGAACTCATAATCTTCTAATGATTTCATAAATGTGCCTTACACTTTTTTTATGATGTCAAACCTGTATTTTACAGAAATGTATATACTGTATGCACAGCAGCCTGAATGCTGATGCAGCAACTCACTCGAAGCTTAGTACTATATATATACTGTATATTAGGTATTATACATAGGAATAAGTACTGTAGAGGTTAATGGTTTGGACACCTTAAAACACACAATACAAATACTTAATACATGCAATGAAAGCTGAGCAGAACTGTGAAGGTAGTCAGCAAAATTACTGGTGCACAGCAGCTACAGCTTTCACACATTTATGTCGAACTAATAATGCAGACGGCCAACATAACCATTGACTGTCATGACCACCCACTGCACAGCGAATCTGAGCTCCTTCCAACAGTGTGCAGACTTAGGCTACCTAAATTCAAGGGCAATAGAATTAAGTCATCTTTTATTCTCACAGCTTTTAACCTGCTCCATTTGGACAGTTGACTGTATATTTTACTTTATTTATGTACATTTTCTTTCTCAACATACATGCATGTCTCTTATTTGTTAATGGGCTCATTTTCAATGTACTGTGTATTGTGTTGTGTGTTTTGCCTGCCTGCAAAGCCCATTTCCCATCTGGGACTATACTGTACAGTAAGAAAGTAATGTCATTACATTTTAAAATTAGTATCTTTCAGGAGTGTGATTTCCCCACACATTTTCCTGAGCTTACATCGTCTTGTAAAATGAACCCTGGATGTACAGTGTCGTTCCACCCTGAAGATCAGTTATCAGTGATGGCACTGCTGTAGCGGCTATGTATCCAAGTGACAGTAATTTATCCCATCAGTTTGGCAGGGCTGCCAAAGCGCAGGCTTCCAGCTCAGCAGCTGTACAGCCCCTGACAGTGATCAGTGCAGACAGGGCTACATCAGGATGATATACACCAGTGCCAGCAGAGCACTGGATACTGGTGACCACAAGCAACGAGGAAGCTGGGGCCTTTCCTCAATGGGAAATGAAACCAAAGCACCATGCCATGATTCAAGCATGGGGTGGGTTACCATTATTTTCCGTCTGTGTATCCCTGTGTTCCATTATTACTTAATAGAAAAGACACGTATTGGCCAAGGGTCTGGCTCACCAAAGAGGGGAGCTGTCATCCATCTGCCTGGCTTTGATTCCAGTGCCATGATGGATTCCGCTGGGATCGCGTTCCAGAAGCAATTGAGCTTGACTGACCCGGCTCTGCACCCTGCCACGAGGAATGATTTCATCTCCCCCTCCGCTGAACCTTGTTTTTATTAATATACGACAAAAATATTTCTTGTTTTTGTTCTACTGTACAGTGCAGAGGAAGGGCTTTGGACCCAGTATAAGCAAGAGAAAGTGTCCATAATTCTAAGGGAAACATAATCTGGTACACAAAGCTGTTCAAAAATAACAAGAGCAGCCTTCGCTGTTGCACAACTCGTAACTGCTCTGTGACGGCCCTCAGCGGGACTGGAGTTCAGGCGGCTGCGGAGAGCTGACTTCTGAGGCAGGAGCAGTGCAGGGTCGCTTTAATGACCTTTAGCTGTCATTCCTGACCCAGCCGCTTTCCTTTCAGAAGACTGTATGCCTGGTCACAAATGAGAGGAGGACCGAGGCCCCTTCTGGCTCGTTTGGTACTGCAGTTAGTAGCCCATTGATCTGAGGCTCTCACCCAGCCGTTTCTTGAAAGAAGCCAGGGTATCTAGCTGCAACAACACGGCTTGGTCCACACTCCCACCTCCCTTGGTCTAAAGAAATGCCCTTTTTTAAATGTTTTAAATGCCCCTTCAGTCAGCTGGAAGAACGTTTCTCTGCCTGCTGGCCCCCTTCCCTTTCACCTGAGCCACTCCGGACAGAGTGCAAGGGCACGGAAGGCCTATTGAAGCAGTGTGGAATTACAACCCTGTCCCAGCGCCAGAGAGAGCACAAACAGCGGGCCATCCTCCCCTGCGCCGCCTGAGCCGAGCCACTCTCTGTTTCTGGAGAATGCGCCTGCTCTGCCAGCCCTTTATAACCACGTCCAATACAAACCACAGTCAAGATCATGGGGGGAGGGGGGAGGGAGGGGGCTTGTCGGATAAACACTCGATGGGGTCGCACTCTCTTGGCGTTTGTAGAGGTTCAGGCTGAAGCTCTGTGGCTTTTTTGTGTTCTCTGCCTCCCCTTACTGTGCAAAGGAGAAGCACTTTAAGGAGCTGGACACAGAGCTGTCTTGCAGGGCTATTTGTCTGGATGCAGAACAATCATCCCAAGCTCGGCCTGCTAACGGTTTTTCCTGTACGTCGATGGGTGTCTCAAGAAACAGGTGGTTTACTGGCAGTGTCAAGAATTCTGCTAATCAAGGGACAATATGAAAAGCTGACATTCACAGTCCAACATAAGAATAAAACAAACTGAGTTCAAAACAGAAATGAACTTTTCCAGAGGCAACAAATGAAGACTTCAGCGACTGATATCTTCATAAGCAGGAGGTGTGAAAGTGTCAATTCAATAATAACCTACAGCTAAAGCATCCTGGCGGCAAGCTAGTCAACAGGATAAGACAAATAATTATTTAACAGGCACCGCCTTAGCAATACTGCTGACACGGAGCTTCTTCTGAGATTTAGATGTCAGAAACAGTGGTGGTGTGGTGACACAGTCTTTGAGAGATCGAACGGCCCAGCAGCAGTAAAAAGCAGCCGTTTGCCAGGCAGATTAGCTGAGCTCTTGTTGTGCAGACCACATCATTTGCATCAGCATGCCTGGTGCATATTGAACTCAGATTTCCAAAACCTCCCAAAAATATACACTTGAAAATTCCATTTGTAACACAGCCTAGCCTGGAATTCTGATAAAGGCTTTATGTTTAGTGCACCTTACCCAATTCATATTACAATACAAATTCTATATGTTTAATAACAACAGCCCAGTTCTACAGTAGATCTATAAGATCCATTGAGTGCTAAAGCAGAATGACTAGCTACACATACTGTACTACATTGTGAAGCAATAATAAATGCATTATTGTCAAGCCATTTCCAAAGGGTTCACACTAAATCAGTTTTTACAAGATTATAATTCTGAATAAATTAACATTGTACAGTATGTGTTCAAAATGTACTCACAGACCAAAGTAGATTTAATTCCATTACTGTATATCTTTTGTATAGGATCTGATATGATCTGCTGAACTTGAGAGCCAGATCGAACTCACAGGGAACAACACTTCCCCACCCTTTCAGGTCTAGACCACTGGGAGACAAAGGTGTACCAGTGAGGAGAACTGCGAGTGCAGGAAGTAAAAGTGAATGATGTGCTTCTGTCTTCAGACACTGATATCGTCGGTTCTTGACCTTGTACATTTACTGTAAGTGCAGCATCTGACACTTTCAACGATAAAACACTGACTGTTCAGTCGGCCTCTCTATCTGTGTTTTCTCCTAGCTCATATCATACCTCACAATCTGGTGTTATTTATCTCATTACATGCTTGGGCCTACACTGGTTTCCCTATACAGTACATGCTCTAGCTAGGAGACATGACCAAGAAACGCAATGTTAACTTTCACTGTTATTCTGATGACACACAGCTGTGTTTGTCGTAGAATCCCATTGACTCCTCAGCCACAAATAAGCTATCGTCCTGTCTTGCTGACATCAAAAACTGGATAGCTATTATTTTTCTCCTACCATATTTAAATTGAGATCAAAGGGAATTGTTACTGTTATTTTCCGCAGAGTTAATCACCCAGCTGGGTAAACATCCTACTCTAGGCGTAATGTACCAAATTATTTGTCTGACACTTGCATAGAAATTTATAATTATACTTCTTTAAACATAGTGGTATTTTACTGGAGCAATCGGGTGATGTACCTTGATCAAAGGTACAACAGCAGTGTCTCACCTGGGAATCCAATTCACAACATTCCAGATAAGAGCACAGAACCCCAAACCTCTGGAAACCTTAACCTCTGGGAAATGCAGTACAATCAACATGTTACCTTACCGCTTCTATACTACAACTACAAACTACACTATTCAGAACTGGTCTGACTGAGAGAAATCTCCTCCGGTGTTCTTTATTCATTTAAAGTCAAACCTAATTTCAATCATCTGAGAAGATCTCTCTGTTGCACTCACATGCAAATGCAAGTAAATGTATTTTCTCTCTAGATTGTCCTGAAGCACCCCTCCTATGGCTTCAAGAAATATGGCTCGTAGAGACAGATACAGTGCACTGAGCATGTTACAGGAGTGATGCCCCCTCCTGAAAGGCCGACAGTGTTGAATTCTCTCTCAGCAGCAGAGTTCGCCGCTGTCTAAGACGTGGAGCTGTGTGGCTCAGGATTCACATCCCAGCAGAGGCAGAGTGGGGCTGCAGTCATGCTCTGTCAGAGGATCTGAAATCACTGCTCAGCTGCATCTGCAGCGATTCAGCAAACAAAGTTCCAGATTGGGATTAAGAGAATCAAGGGCTTTGGACAAGTAAATACAGGCTCTGATCTATGATTTTTAAGGCATCTTACTGAATGCTACTTTTCAAAAGCTTTTAAAGTCCTCTAAATCAGTCTATATTGCATTGCAGCAAACAAGAATTCTAAGAAATACCACGAAATCAAATAAAACCAAGAGCATGAGCAGAAATTCGACCTCACTCTGAAACACCATCATCAGTCCACATTTAGCAGGGATTAGAGAAGTCAGTGCATTACCTGCAGGAAAGTGACAGCCTTTGCTTATTTATATTAACAAAGTAAACATTGCTCAGCAGCAGGGTACAATGGAGGGATTCACAGGAGAGGAAGGGGCAGTTTGTTTCTGTTTTGCTGTTCACTTGTCTTGCTCCGGTATTCCTGACAAGATGGTGCAAATCTCCAGGGACCGTCCCAGCTGTGTGTTGACTTACAGGAGGCATGTGGCTCTCCGTGTCTTTATTTCAATATACATTTCACTGGTGGCTGAAGAGAGGATTAGCACCTCTTTACTGCACCTGTTTCCACTCATGTGTGGGTGAGAAAGATTCAGGTCAGAAAACACCAGGCTGCTCTTTTACTCAAATCAGCACTCAGACAAGAGTGACACAAGCCAGGACCTGTTAAATCATGGCTGATGAAGTATCCCAAACATAGGCCTTCGCTATAATGGAGCAGGGATTGTGTGTTACTATGATGGCATGATTCTCAGCATTCATCACAGTAGCTCACATATGGGATATTGCATGGCATTTCATTATTTATTTGCAGAATGGTCTAATAAACATTGATTGCATAATTCAATCACTTATACAGTAGCAAGCAAAAATATACATTTTAAAATGACCTCATAGTGTGATCTGCTGGCTGTATTTAATTATTGTCTAATTCTGGATATGTGAAAAGCAATGGGTGTACTGTATAGTATTAGAATATACATTTCCTTATAAACCAAGTCATGATTGAATTAAGAACACATACTGTACATGCTGCCAGTGCAATACACAGATCTCAAGGCTCTGAAGGCTCAAGAACTGATTATCGTGTTACCAGACTGCCTCTCGGTGTGTTTGGTTGTATGTTTGGGGACTGACACTCCACCCACTGTGAATTTGTCAAAGCTGAGATAAGCCAAGTCCAGGCCCACACCTCCAGGGAAGAAAGGTGTTTTTCATTTGTTTTCTAGTGAACTGTGCTATACCACATGGGCCTGTTTATATGAGTCACTGTAGCAGAGAAAGGAGCTGGTGTTTACTTAGTGCAGGAGCAATGAGAAATGATGCACAGCAATGTGGAAGTATATTTAAACTGATAGCTGGAGGCACTTCTTTACCCAAAGGGTGGTAGGTGTGTGGAACAAGCAAGCCAGTTGTGTTGCCAAATCTGATAATCTGGCTTCTTTCAAGAAACAACTGAAAGAGATCCCCCAGTCAGGACTGTAGGCATTTCTTTTCCCAAAGAGTGGTGGGAGTGTGGAACAGGCTGGACAAGCTCCTCGGATCACATAGCTTCCAGCAAACAAAAAAGGATAAAAGGGCTGATGCCCCCCTCGTTTATAACAGATCTTCTGCTCATTTATTGCAATTCCATTACTTATTGCATGTATCATAACATGCAGCCCAGTAGCAAGTTCTGTCTATACTTGTATATCCTGCTCAATACTGTATTTTATTGATTTAGAGCTGGTCTATCTCTTACATAATTAAAAGATAATCCTTTTCACCAGTGCTAAAAGACTCATAAAACATTTGGGAATGTTAGGCTAGCTGCAGCGGACACCGTAGCTGAATTTACCTCTAAATGACCTGAACTCCCAAACACCCCACTGCCCAGCATGGATAGACTAAACTCAGTAGAGAAGAAAGGGATGTGGGCTTCTCTCTTGTGAAAACTAAATTAAGAAGGCAAAGAGGCAGCAGAAAGAAGGACCATGTGTATTTTATTTAGACTTTAATGAAAAATTTAGTTTGGAAGGCAGGGTGATACTTAAGCCTCTCAAAACAAAATAATAAAAAAATAAAAATAATCCCCTTTTGGACCTTGAAGTGGCCGCTGTTTGTGGTCGTTTTTAATCAGGTGTGGCATTTTGCCTTTTTTTCCACATTGTAAAAAAAGCGTAAAAACATTTTTTAAGGAGGCCACGGGGCTACAAGACCTGGATGTCAAGGACAGTGCCAAGAAATCAGGAAAACCCTTTGACATCAAGGTCTGATGTGTCGGTCTAGTTTTACAGAGGGTGCTTTAATAACTTGCACATTTCCTGGATTATCGTGCTGGCTCGTCAGGGCTGACTATAGGCTGACATCAGAGGGAACGAAAGAACAGTTACAAACACGAGGAGGCTATCAGCCCATCTGACCCATCTGGTAGTTAGTACAGTAGTTAATTAATCCAATGATCCCATCCACCTGTTTCTCAAAAAAGAGGGCTTCATAATCATGGTTAGACAACTTGTTCCTGACTCTCACCACCCTTTGTGTAGAGAAGAGCCTCCTGGCCTGACTAGATGATCTCATCCAGTGGTCTCTTGAAAGAAGCCAACCACAACGCTACTATTGGCTTTAACAACATGGCTGGTTAGCTTCTTCCAGACTTCCACAGCCTTATACATAAAGAAGTGCCCCCAGTTGTTGGTTTTACATGCACCTCTGGGCAGTTCCCATGTGACATCAGATTTGTGTTTCACTGTTGATTCTAAGGAAGTCTACTGGGTTGATGTCATTAATGTTTTTGAGGATTTTCAAATACGTGGACCTAGGCCTTTCACCCTGAAACAAATTTATCTGTTAGAGAGTATAAATATATGAGTGTTTATGTAGTGCTCCTCACTTGTGTACTGTACTGTAGAGTGGCTGGTAGCTTGAACACATAGGCAGCCTTGCCGTGGCAGAAGAGCTGATCATTGTAAAAGCAATGGAGACCAACCAATCTGAGTGGACTTCACTCGAGTGAGAAAAAAGAGGAATCAGAGCCACTCAAGAGGGCCTCCCAAAGCCTGTCCCCAATGTGGACCACAGTGACACCTGGTGGCAGGTTGTTGTCAAAGCAGGATGCCCTTCCCGCCATCCCAGCAGCCCTGGCTGAGTGAAACGGGACGTACTATACCTCATTGGCTGAGTCCGCAGGGCTGTCTTCAGGTCCTCCACCACTTTGTTTCTCATCTCCATCTCCTCCTCGTCGAAGGCAAACAGGGTCTGCATCTGCAAACACGGATCAGAAGAGCCATGATGGAAAGAAGACAGAAGCCGAAACGTCCAGATTTTCTGGGGGCTGAAGAGACAAAGTTTATGTTTTAAAACTCGGCGAGCTCACAGCCACATGTTCACCTTCGTGCCCTCTCCAGAAAGCAACTCCAGCTACGGGTGCGAGTGGAGACCTGCCGATCAGAGCACGGGGCCGGCGTCTGGCAGGGGACTGATTATAGCGCAGACTGGGGTTTTGGCTGTCCTGTGCAGTTAAATCCTCAACTCTGGGACAACAAGTCGTTTTTTTTTTTGAAAACTTGAAAGTGTAATAAAACTCAAGGCCATTTCACATTAAATGAACAAAAGCACATATATTTAATTTAATATGAATGTACATGATGTTGGTTTAACCTGGCAGCCTTTCAGTCTGTCCCTGTTAGCCAACACTGCCCCAATGGAGAGAAGTTATTTGAGAAAAGTGGAGATTTATTTTATTTGTATTTTGAAGCTATCCTGCTTCAGCAAGTGTTGCTCACATTCATTTTACCATCATCCTAGGTAGCTGTGTTCTACTACCTCTAAAATGTAACACAAGAAAGCAATATCTTAGCAATGGAAAATAAAGTCTGCTTGCAACACTTCCTCATTTGGCTTAGAAACTTTTACTCTTCACAAAGCTTAAATACCGCAGTACATTACATATTAAGTACAGAATGATGTATTTTTTGAGCCACAGCAAGAAAATGTAATGGAGGTAATACAGCTACAACACAGCTATATATAGAGAGAGTAGTCAATCAGCAGTGATAGCAGGAAACTACAGTATTCAGCACACTTTTCAAGAGCCCCTGCCCTGTTCTGTGATCTCAATGTCAAATCCGACAGATGTTTCAGTCATAATATTCATCTGGAGGTCTGGCTCCACTTGTCCAGATGGCTCTAATAACCTCGGCCAACTGCAAAATCTCCAGCTCCTGCTTTTCGAATTAATATGTGCGCTCTTGTTCGTGGGGATTACACATCAGCATCGCCGGCCTGCTGTGCACCCCGGCTCTGGTTTTCAATTCTCTCCCAAACGGTAATCCCTGCTAACCACGGGCTGCTGGACCGGGGCTGGCTACCAGCAGCTGGGCCAGCGATGTGTCATGGCTCCCCTGTGTTTGAAAAAGAGCCCCCTGACTTACCTAGCCAAATTAACAATGCCAGAGCTGGTCTGGTATCCCTAATTGCTTTTCACAGGAAACTGTACAAAAGTTACAAAAATAAAACATCAAGGTTCTGCATTACACTCTGCAGTAATAGACAAAAGCAACACAAACTGAGATGAAGAACCAGAGGCAGTGAAAGCTGTGTTGTGATGACTGCACAAACTTGCTGAAAGCCATGCTTTCACGCAGACCTGCCTACCATTTCTTTACTCATTTGTTTGACTAACGCTTTTCTGCAATGTAACTTACATTTGTACCCATTTATAACAAGCTGGTTTTAACCAGAACAAAGTCATGTGAACCACCATAGTCAAGGGTATGACAGCAGTGTCTCACCTGGGGCTTGAACCCCCAACCTTGCAGTGACAAGCCCAGATCCCTGACACTGCTCTACACAGCTGCCCTCAAGGTTGCATCTCATCTTGCACTGAGTCAGCACTGGCAGATTAACAGCTACCAGGAGTTCCCTGGAGATCGCTTTGGTTGACCTCAAAGTCTGAAGCCATGATGCAAACTCTTCTGTCCCAGCCAGGACACTGTGTAGCAGTAGAGCAGGAAAGCACAGGGAAAATACCTCATAGCTTCCCACATCCTTCTGAATTCCACACACACTCTGCACTTTCTGAAATGAGTGAATTTTCCTAGTAAGTTTCTGGACATGAATGTGATGTGAACAGAGGTGAAGCCATAGACATATACTGTAACTGCTACACTTGGCTGGGTCCTATTTGTCAATAATTATTATAGCTAATCCTAACAAATTACTGTTTGCATTATATATGTAGTTCTGTACTTTTCACCCCAGGGGATCCCAGAGCACTTTACGTATGGGATGGGGGACCCATTTCATCTACGACAGAAGTGTTGCGCAGACGGGCTGCAGCCATTCTGGGACAGTGGCCTCACTAGTCAGCAGATCAGGTGGAGACATGAGGAACTTCTTCAGGCATGGAATCAAGGGGGAACTTCCGAGAAGCCAGACTGTTGAAAACCTACGTGGAATTCAGCCAGGGCATGGGGGTTAATCTGATTTTAAGAAGAGTGCTGTGAGATCTGGACCAACCAGAGTGTCAGTACTTTGGCTTGACATCTTTAATTGAGGGAGGGCACCTCCGGCAACCCAGTGTCCCAAGTCACTCACTGGGACATCGAGTTTGGAAATTCCGGTTCTCTTGTAGGATCCCGCAACACCACTTACAGCAGCAATCTGGTTTCCTTGGAAGTCATCCCAATAATGACTGGGCCCTGACCAACTACCTTTGGAGATTTAAAAAGATCAGACTGCAAGTTAGTGACATTGTTGTCACCGGTATTATATTGTCATATAAGCAGAACCGACATATAATACATATAAGTATTATATAATACATATAATACATATAAGTACCCACCTGAACTATATAAGTATTGCACTGACAGCAACATGGGGACTTTGCTTTTACTTGTTGTTTTTCCTTATTCATTAGCCTGCTGTATCTGGTTGTTATTAATTCTTCTGAATCAAGTCAGTTATCACTAGCATATTTTATATTTTAGAATAAGTCTATAATTCTATCCTTGAAGGAACAGCATATATAAACCTTAATCTTGGAATGGTTTATTGTAATTGTGCCTGATCTAGGTTATTCTATCCAAAAAAAGAACACAGATTGTATTACTTCAGGTAATGTTCCAGGAAATTATTCAATATTTCCTCAAAGAGAAAACTATAGCATACAGCACCACTGCATGGCTAAATGATGGATCTGTAGCAAATGTTAAACATTCATTGAACATTAGCCTTTTACACCTCGATTAAAAATAATAAAAATAATAAAATATTCTATCCAGTGGGATGCTGTACTCTGTACTCACAAGCTGAGCTTTCTAGTTTCAGAAGACAGATCTTTCAATATTTCATAAGGCCTGCTCTGTTTGTGTCTCAATCCTAAGTATCTGGTGATCCATAATACAACACTAGATGATTCTTTTTTAAGGAGAAATAATTTTCTTCATTAGCATGTTTGAAGGTGAGATGCTAAAATGCCTGCTTCAACCTGTGTGTGTGTGTGTGCATTTTTTCTGCAGGGTTGCCGATGGAGAATTTGAAGTCATGGATGTTCATGTAACTGCCCAACATGTTGATGAAGCTCAAATAGCATCGCGTTGAGCTGTGTTTACACTAGGACAGCCAACAGCCACAGCCCGTGGATGGTAACCAATACCTTTCTCTCTTTCAAATTCCCCCCTCACCCCACTCCTGCAGGCTCTTTCAATCTGAAAAGAAATACCTTTGTTTTTCTTCTTTTCATCCCCTTACTCATTTTAATGGCCTTGACTTCTGGAAAAATACATTCATAACACTTTGCTCTGTAGCTGGTCTTTTATATTCTGCTTGGCTTTTGGATAGATTGTACAGCAGGCTCTGAACTGCAGCCATTAAAATAAACACTGCACACACGTCAAAGTTTCTTTTGGTGTTTTGATAATGAGAAATATGGGAGAGGAGCTGTGTTTGGTTAGTCATGATGATTAGTTCTCTGTAGATCTACTGGAGCGTTGTGATACAGCGGGTGAAACGAAACTCTTTATAGTGTGTGTTGGTTAGAAAAGCAGAGACAGGACCCACGTTAAGATCCCACGAGTCAGAGGTTTATTCCCAGCCCAGCACAGATCATGGCACTCTGCTTGCATCCTGCTTGCAATGGTAAGTAGGAATTTATGCACCTTGCAAAAACATTTACCCCCTTCCAATGATGTCCCATTTTGCTGAATTTAGATTGATGCATACGTGTATTTCAAGTGGTGGTGCTTGACGTCTGTGCCAAAGTTTAAATTCCTTCACCCCAAAAAGCGTGAATCCAGCTGCGATGGCCAATATGCAGTTTAAAACATTTGGAGTCGTCATTTGTACATTGTACACAAAATGGGACGTCATCATTGGCGGGGGGAGTAAATATTTTTGCAAGGCTCAATTAAAAAAAAAACTAAGGCCTTTTAAATGCCCGCTTTAGGGCTGGTGTTGTGCAGGCCCACGAAAAAGAATAAAGTGCTGTTAATGTATGTCCAATGCAAAGCCGAAACCTCTGCACACAAGGTTTTCCCGTTTAGCGCTAGACAATGTGGACGCTGTTTGGAAGGTGTGAGGGAGCTGGTGATGACTGGATACTCACAGCAGCCATGGAGTTGATGCGGTCGATGTAGTAATCCGGCCAGCTGGTGGCCAGCTTGTTGGGATCCTCCTGCTCCTGCAACAACAGAACGGAGAGAAATGTGGGCATGCTGGGAAACAAAGCAGCTGGATGGACTCTGGGCACTGCCCTGGGAGACGGGAAGCGGAGACAGCTCTCGAAACGCAACTCCAACAGGAGCAGCCACGGTACACAGTCATCCTCAGATCTGGACTGGGCACAGGGATCGGTTACTGTGGTACAATTACAAATAATACTATACTACAGTGCAATCAGACAGTAAAAACAGTAAAACCAATAGAGAACAGGCATTACAAGAGAAAGACTTTACTAGAACATGATGTAGGTAAGCAAAAGCATAGGGCAAATAGAGAAAGTGCAACTCATTCTCAAAAATGAACTTATTCCGACCTCATGAGTCTCAGTCAATAAAGAGCTTTATGGACAGGAGATTTGCAGGAAGTCCCCAATGGGAAGTTTGGAAGAAGCTACCCAGTCATATTGTTTAAATCGCTATCCTGGTTCCTTTTACAAAACAGCGAGATGAGATCCTCTAATCAGGACTTTTTTACACAATGGGTGGTGGGAGTGCAGAACAAGGAATCCAGCCATGTTAATGAAGTTGATACTGGATGAAATACCTGGATTAATTAGGTATTATCTACTAAACAAGCTAGATGTGCCAATTGACCTCTGCCTACTGTATGTTCTTACATTTTGCCTTTACATACAGTAGCAACATATTTTGGTTCACCAAAGTTCTACACATTTTAGAGAGCAAAATAAAAATGAAACATTCCCCATCACATCACAGGAGCTACTGTCAGGAATAAAAATCACAGACATTGCAGTTAAATTTAGTACAATGGATTATCCTGCTGTTTCAGGATTCAAAACTCCCTGATAAATGCTCTTGCCTTCTTGGGTTTTAACATTTTTCTTCTGTCTTTTCAAGAATGTGAAGATTATGCTTTGGAGAGACAGTCCCAGTCTGTGCGGAACACGTGCAAACTCAAAGCAGAAATCCTGTCTTACACTCATACAGATTTGCAAGGAGAAAAATGCTCAATTGTTGACTTTAATCTAAAGTAGGCGTCCGTAGGCCTGGTTCTGAAGGGCTAGTTATTTGTGTCTATGGGTTTTCAGTCCTGCTTGGCTTATAATGACCTGAATCATCTCATAATTATCTTAATTGGACCAGTTTACAAACATCTCTCAGCTCTAAAGCTGCTGCTTTAAGAAAACCTGAAAACCTGCAGACATAGCAGTCCTCCAGAATGGATTGGGGACACCTGCTCTAAAGAATTTGGGAAAAATAAATGTTCTTGTCTTCTGGTGCTTGTGAAGGTTGTGAATGGTTAAAGCCATTCAACTAACTTGAAAGAATCAAAGCAGGTAAAGACACACTGTTATCCAAGAAAACCAGGACCAGAGGACACAGATATGCAGTTAACACAAGACCATTTAGGCCAGAATATAGCAGACTCTCCCTTCAACAAAGACCTGGGGGAATTTGGGACACACTAAACATGCCAAGAAAACCGGATGACTGGCATCCTTTCAGACGCAGGATGAGATCTTGGATTAGGAAGAACCACTAATGACCAGACATGCAAGATGACACAAATGGTCCACATTTCTAAAACTTCTGTTACTTTTTAGATTGCCTCTGTTGTATTGCAGATCCTGCCAAGAGGTATTAAAATAAAATGTGCATAAAAAAGGGAGGATGGCTCAGGAGAAAGTTCCTTTTTCCCATATCCCCTAACCCTGGGTTCTGTCATGGGTCTGGAACTGAGCCCCAGGCTTGACTACCAGGCCCTGCTGCTGGTCATTCTCCACAGCGTTCTGTCTCCACTGCTGGGAGGGGAGTTCTTTCAGCACAGCTAACAACCAGCAACAAAACAGGAACTCATTGTCATTGCCCCAAAATTTCAAGTACGAAACCCCTATAGGTCTGTGCTTACAGAGCAGCCTGTTGTTTTCAAGAAGAATTCAAATTCATTTTGAAGATGGCCTGGAGAGCTGAGCTGCAGGCAAAGCTTATCAAAGAATGCAAAGGGATTTCTGACATTTTCAACTCAAATCATTTTTGATTTTATTATCACCATCTTGCATTAAACTCGCATGGCTGTCAGTGAGGGCTGGTTTGTTTGCTACTGCCAATGATCTACTGTAATAAGTCAAACTGTGTGTTTTCAATGCAAAATTGCAGCACTGTAACGAGTCTGCAAGTTATGCAAGTAGTTTCCTTATTTAACTAAACTGATTTTACTCTAATCAGGTCCTTTTTGCAGTCAGGTAAAATGTGGGGATTTATACCTTGGATCACAGATTTGGATTAGATGCTCGAGTCCAGACAGACCCACCTTCTGTGTGGAGTTTGCATGTGCCTCCCCATGTCGCGCAAGTAACCCACAATATTTGAGCACTAAAAGTAAACGAAACAGTGTGAGCCCCACCTGGGATCATTATGACTGTTCCACTGTATCTTCAGGAAATGGGATAGGAAATTTCCACACCTGGGCTACACGCCTGCCTTTCAGCATTTTTGAAAGCTTGTATTTGTCTGCAAAAGCTGTCTCATTGTCTGTCATTCTTCAAGCCTCCCAGACTAGGTGGCTTGTATAAATATTCCTCAAAGGGAATATTTGCACCAGCAGGCATTTTGTGTAGGGGAATCAGAAGATGAGCTCATCGCCCTGCACTGGGAGCATAAGGCAGGATACTGGACACTATGTGCAGCAGGCTGCAGGGGGGCACTTTCTGACCACTCTGGCTGTCAATCCAACCGAAAGAGTTTTCCCTCATTGTAGCTCATTTTTTGTCCGCCAAGAAGTGTGAGTCTGAAGCCGGTCTGTGCTTTCTCTTCCCAAGAGCAAAAACCTTGTAACTGTCAGAGGAGACGCTATCTGCTGTTCCACTCAGAGAGATACGATTCAAGGACTTTTTTGAGGGTGAAAATGGGTTTTGCCTCTGTGGCAGATCTACTGAGACTCAATGCTGTTTAGACAAACTAAAAACCTGGTACACAGCAGATCAGGCAGAGAAGTGAGAAGCTGCCTCAGCGATTAAATTAACAAGGAATTTTAAGCAGGCCAGATTGCTAATGACCACGTTAGTCAGGACTTTGATTTAAAGCTGGGGTCTCCAACCTTGGGCCATGGAGAACTCCAATCCTTCTTACAGGTCACACTAAATAACTTGTTATTTAAAGATTAAGAACACTTCTTTAACCAGTTGATCAATAAGGCGTGTCACATTTCAATGAGGTTAACACTGGTTCTTGAGAGCTGAAGGATATTCTGATTTGAAATTCACTCTAAATTACTTAATTGAAGACACTGCCTATTAAATTGATTTTAGTTCAATTGTTCCAGGCCTTTCCAAATGTGAAGGCTGTCTATATACACTGCTGTCATGGGGATCTCCAGGCCCGGGTCTGGAGCTGGTTTAAAACTCTTCGGGAGTATGGCACCTCTTACAGCAACAAACTGGAGCCCTGTTTTTGAAATTCTGGTGTAGGAAAGACCTTACTTTGTCTTTCCTTTGAAGTCTTTCCTCCCAGCACTGACCAGGCCCAGCCTTGCTCCTTCTGAGATCTTCCGAAATTAAAATGCAATGCTTGCAAGGTCAGGCTGGCACTAATTCTACTTTCTGTCATATTCTAGCGATGTTAGTCCTCATCTGAACATTAAAGGGGTCTCTATGGTTGAGTCTCAGAGCCGGGCTCAGTACCCTGCTTTGTTGTAACCGTACAGTGGGGTCCCCCTCTCATGCCGCTTGCTTGACTCATGCTGTATCTGTTAGCATTCAGGACCCCTGTCTGCTGAGAGAAAGGCATCCCACCCAACCTGGGAACCAGCCCCTGCAGAGCAGCGATCACTGTTCACAAACCCTCCTGAAGTGTTTGCCTTTACACTAGATTTGCAACGTGGAATGTGCCATCGATTAAGCCCCTGCACGCTTCCACGCTCGTGAAAAACATCTTGTCAAATGTGCGCGCAAGTTATGAGTCTGTATCACTCAGCGTCTCTTAAAGGCTTACAGCCCAGATTGTTTGAACTGAGAGAGGAGAGGTGAGATCTTGTCAGAGCAGCATCAGTGGTTAACACTAAGCTATGTCACTCTCACATTCGCCGTCGTCACAACGCTCCGTTATTATAAATAAAAGGGGCTTTGTCACATTTATGCCCCTCAAGCTGTCTCCGCAGAAAAGAAGCTGGATGATGTATGTGTTTGCTTCGGAGATTATTATAGACTATGTCTGACTGATCGAGTTCCAGAGCCTCGCTGACTGTGCGACACACAGCTACAGGAGAGAGAGAGAAGCCAGCTGTGTGAGTGCGAGGAGAGGGAAGCCTCTGGAGAAAAGAGACAACAGCAGTCGCTGTCTGTCTAAAACCCCCAACCCAGCCACCTCAAGTAAACGAAACCAGCCCATGCAGCAAGTTACCCAGCCACGCTGGTGGACCTAGGCCCATTCAGAAAATGGCTGGGTTTGATAACAAGATCAGTTTAGTTATTAGCAACCAAAGGAGCAAGGATGGCCTGTTCTTCTGTGTCTGATCCGACAAGAAACAGTGGAGATCTGTTGCACTGTAGCAAAACATCATCAATCATGGCTGAATGATACCCCACCTCTATCTTTAAAGGCTTGTGACTCATGCGGATTATCTAGAGCTCAGATGGAAGAAACCTGGAATTGCATGTGGAATTCTGAGATGAGCACACTCAACGTCGCCATTGACGTTCATAAAAAGATCCTCATTGCTCAACCCAGGCTGCAGTATTTCAGCCGACCTGAACTCCCCTTCCCCCTCCACCAGCGCGTACACACACCTTCTGACATGAAACACCGGCCTCTCCTTTGTGCTAAAGTAGGGTTCTGGCACTGACAAACCTCTTTACAAGAACAGGACTTTTCTCCTCGAGCTGCTGTTTACACTTTCCATCCCTGCTCCCTGGGCCTGGCTGAACTCACCGGTGAAAGTGAGAGCCAGCGCAGGCACTCCAGCTGTCCAAACTCGGAGCCAAGCCCCAGCTGCCTGCAGAGAGAGGAGACGCGCTCCTGCAATCCTGCGGGTCGGAGCACTGGGCCCGTGTGACAAGCGCGGCTCTCCCTGCTCTCACCGGGGTTCGAGGCCTGTTGCGCGCACCATGGGGGCCACTCCCTAGGGAGCGGGCAACTGGCCCAGGGCAACTGCCATGCCACAAGACTGTGTCCTCTGACACAGCTGAGTTTTACACTCATTTCAGAGGGGGGTAACGTCACTTCATAGGCCAGCAGCTATATCACCCTGCAACTTCCAACTGGCAGCCTGCTGAAGCTCAGCAGGTGTGAGCCTGGTTAGTACCTGGATGGGAGACCCCCTTCGGATGAGACGTAAAACCGAGGTCTTGACTCTCTGTTGTCATTCAATCAGAGGGAGTTTCTCGAAAAGAGGAAGGGTGTTACCCCGGCATCCTGGCCAAATTTCCCATTGGCCTTGACCAACCATGGCCTCCTAATAATCCCCATGTATGAACTGGCTTCATCACTTTGTTCTCCTCACTGAGAGCTGGTGTGTGGTGAGTGTACTGGTGCACTATGGCTGCTGTCACATCATCCAGGTGGGGCTGCACATTGGTGGTGGTGAAGAGTCCCCATTACCTGTAAGGCACTTTGAATGGAGCGTCCAGAAAAGCGTTATATAAGTGTAAGGAACTATTCTTACTTCTATAACTCACTTAGTGCATGAGCCCTGTTGTGTTCTCCCCTTCCGAATTCCTCCTGCTTATGCTCATGCTCAGGGTGCCTGATTTGTTCACCTCTATGCCAACTTTCCTTTACCTGAGACAGAGCCTGTAATAACGATGCTGTATCTTTGAAGCAAATTACCGACAGCAGTTAGTGAAACCCCGGGTCTGCATTCCCTGACATTATTCCAAACATATCAACAAGAACGCAGCAAGAATCATATGGACTGGGTAAGGGGAATGCAGAGCAAAAAGATCAAAATGTTTGCAAACATAGATTCATTTTATCTTTGAATCACAATGACTGCAAAGGGGTACCCCAGGGTTCCGGCTGTTATACGGAGCCCCCATTGTGTCTGATAGCAAGTCCCTCTTTAAATTAAAAATGAAATGTAATGCCATCAATGTTTTTGTAGCAGAAATCAGACTGTATCAGGCAGCACTCTCATGTTATTCTAACGTCAAATGCTGTTCCACCTGTCTGGATATTTCCACTGATTCCTTTGATATGGCTTTCCCGTGTTAGTGGGCCAGACCTAATTTAGAATTTCTTTCAGGCTGACGTGAAATTTACTGCCTGCTCCAGCAATCTTTTGAGAGCATTAAAGAAAGGACTGTGATATATAATATATTTTGTCTGAGAGTGGTGATCATGAGAGGTCTAGGGTACACTGTGAGTTTGATATATATAATACACATTTTTACAAGGACCGCAGTCAATGCATCCCAAGTATTCCCGAGGCTGTTCCATTTTATTCTGTATGACTGCTCTATTCAGGAATTCAGAAAGTCAGAAGGTTAATAGATCACTTCTCGTAACATTTACATAGCCTGGTTCCCAAGAATGTCTTAATTCATTGCTATACAAATCTATTTTATTTTAACACCTAATTTAGCCAACAACATTTTTGTCAAAAAGATATGCAGCCCTTTAGATGAAGTGTGCTTGAACTTTTTCGCTACATTTCAAGATCAGCTTTTTTCTCACAGGAAAATCTGTGCAGCGCAGCCCCGTGACTGGTGAGCACTAGTGAAAAGCTCGCCTGTCTCATCATGAATGTCTCCATATAATTGTGTTAGCTTACAGATTTCCTTCTGTCAGGATGCCAGAAGCTTAAACGTTACTATTTTTTTGTAAAACATCTTGCTGCTCTGAAATATGCTGCTCTTAAAGTGAAGATCTTTTCTCTTGTTTCTGCCTCTGAATTTATCAGAGTCAGAGGGCTCCTATAGAACAGTACCTGCCCACAGTCTTAAGTTTTAAACACGTACGTATATGTACACGTACTATATACAGTTACATGGAATGGTAAGATGTAGCCGTATGACTATATAAACATTAATCATTTTGAAGTGTGAAAATGTTTAGCAAACACTGAAATTAAGCAAAGGAGGCATGATGGTATGCTGATTGGTGCCTCATAGCTCCTGGGTTCTAAGATATGGTACCTTCTATGCAGTGTTTGCATGTTCTGCTTTAGTTCATGTGAGTTTTCTCTGGATGCTCGAGTTTCTGCGTGCCTTGCAAGCTGGCTGAGTTACCTGCTGTCTCCATTTTGTCCCTCTGTGCCCAACAGTCGACCAGCATCCTGTCCAGGATATACTCCTGCTTTGTACCCAGGAATCCTGTGTCCCACACCAGGAACAAGTGTGTTTCACATAATGGATGGATACATGGAGGAAATGACCTTAGAAAGTCAGCTAATAATGTTTCAGGCAAAGAAATAGAAAACAGATTTTAATATATGTCCTTAAATGCACTATTGGGATATGGATTGTAGCTCCAGGCTTTGAGTGCAATTTGTTTTCTGTTTCAGAAAATCCTATTTCTCAAACATGTGCTGTAACTTCTACAGCAGTTGTAAAGAAAACAAAGCAAAAGAGTGTTTTTCACTTTAGCAGCCACTGGATGGGCTGATATAATTTTTTTTTGATCCTCAGAGCAAAAGCACACAGCCACAAGACACAGAGTTGAGGAGCACTCTTGCCAGAAGCTCGCAGGAAGCAACAGGCCCAATGCTGTGCAGGATCCAACAGAGCAACGACACGGAAAACAGGATCACATTTGTTTGTACAGTAAATGCTTTTCAAAGGCAATAACCTGGAAATATCATTCCTTGATTGCATAGATGTCTTCACCTCCAAGAGGTTAAGTTTTGTTTCACTAATTATTGTCACATGCAATCAATCTGCCTTCAGTCTGGATCCTCACTCTCCGCAGAGCAAGAACTGCAGCCAGTCAGCCCCTGACCGGTGTTCACACAAAAACACACTCATGTCATGTGCTTCCAGGAAATACATCAGCTGCTTGATGTGTGCATCATCTCTTGAGAAGTTCAGCAAGACTGCTGCAAACACATGCTTCATCCTTCTATCCATTTTTTTAACCAAATATTCACAATATTCGGCACAAGGAAGCACCAGTCCATCACAGGGCAGACACAGACACAAACACACACACTCCCGCCAATTGTCCCAGAAGTCAACTAACCTGCTGCATTTCTTTAGATGGTGAGAGGAAACCAGATAACCCTGAGAAAACCCAAGTGAACATGGGGAGAACACACAAACTCCATGCAGATAACACCCTAGGAACTGAACACAGGGCCCCAGAGCTGCAAGACAGCAATGCTAAACACTGAGCCTGCATGCTGCCCGCATGTCTTCTAGATCTTTTTATTTCATCAACAGTTTAAAGCCTTTGCATGAATAGTCCCATTTGAGTCTAATAAACTTGGACAGATTCTGTCATTCTGCATGTATCTGACTGGGCCATAGATGACATATAGATTTTGAAAACCGGTTGGATTTTGGCCCATGAGAACTGGGTTTGGAGCCCCAGGCATTAGGTGGAAATTTAAAGCAGAAAGAGTTACGCCTCCAATAGACTTGTCAGGTTTAAGTGGATAAACAGGGTTGAATTACAGGCTTACAGGGGTTCAGCCCTCCTCACACTCATTCTCAGTCTCACACAAGTCCATAAAGGACCCCCCAAAATCTTCTCTTCTCTTTCCATCCTGGGGAACCACTGTCCATGGTTGGAAACCAACCAGCCAGACAGTTATCTGTTTAACAGAGCCTCGCTCTCTAGCATTTGTAAATCAAATGTTCACATTGTCTGAAACTTACACGCCCTGAAGAAATTTACTACAGATCAATTCCAAGAACAATGGAAAAGGCAGAATTCCAGGCTACCAGCAAAAAATGAGATTCTTTGCCCTGCAGCACAGCCTAGTGTATGTCAACAACTTCTGATCCGTCAGCCATGATGAAGGACGATGTGTGCCATTAGTTTTAAGGAAGCAAGTGATGTGCAAGGTGTGGAATCATGTCCACTGTGCATATTTTCCCATTGTGCACATTTCTTGCATGCTTGAATTTACGATTCTTAGGTGCAAGTGTTTTGCCGAATGAGTTTGCATTGAGTTTGGTTTTCACTTCAGTCTGAAGACAGGTAGAAGATCGCCGCCCCAGCTCTGTGTAATAACAATTTCAGTGCCAGCTTCCATACCAAACACAACTAATATTGCTCAGAACAGCGGACAAGCTTCAGCTAACCATATGTCTAACAGGGATGCTATACAATAAACACTAAATTTATATTTAATTCAGGATATACAGTACCATTCAAAAAGGTCAGCCAGGCATGTTCCACTTGTTTGTAAGGTTTGCATATGTTTTGAGTTTACTGGAACAGATTTATTTTAGGAATATATTGTTTTGCTTTCTTAACATGCAATATTTCTTGGGTACCGAAAGACTAATTACAGCACATGGATCCTCGGTGAGGTTCTGCTCAGTCCCAGCGCTGGATGAATTCTGTGAATCTGGCACGGTCATGCACCGCCTTAGAGAAAATGAAATGCTAGTTCGCAGGACGTCTGGTAGCTTCTCCAAAACTCTACCTCTAATTGCCTTTGTTTCTCAGTGACGTCCTGTTGTTATGCTATATGTTTACTCCGAAACAAAAAAAACTGTCACTATCAATAACATCAAGCAGGCCAGACCGCTGCAGTGGAAAATAATGAATGGCTCTGCTTCCAGCTCAGTCATGCAGTCCCTGCCAAGAACCCTGGTTTGGTAAGGCCATATGCATTCATTAAAGTTTGTTTCTGAAAGTTTACAAATCATCTAAATCCATTATCTAAAATCTATGGCTAAGGTACTGGAGGAAGCTGACCACAGACAATTCGTCATGCTCCACCCAGAGGCCAGGCACAGGGAGTCAAGGGTGGAATCCGGAAATGAATGAAGAGAATGGAGGGGATGTAATGAACTAGGAACCACACTTTGACGTTAATCAGTTTGAGGGTAATTATCATCCATTAATGCTTAGAAGTACAAGAATAAATAGGTTTTTGGAACTGGACAAGACTGATGGATGGATGATTTTCTGGATTTCCTGTGCTCTTAGGGTGACTGAAAGCTTGGTAAAACAGACCCAGATGCGATGGCTGTTTGTTCAGGTCAATAACCACAAGCAGTACAGAGACGTGACAAAGCTAAATCACTTCATCTCAACTTCAGCTACTTCGGGCATCTGATGATCTGTGAATCGGGCGAGGTGGATGAGATTTTCTGAACCGGTTGAAGTGATGTTCTGTGTTGAAAGTGTCTTGTGATTTGCTGCAAACACAAAGTGAATAAGTACGTGAACCCTTAGATTCAGTAACTTGTGGCATCTCCTTGTACATCAATGATCTGAACTAGAGGTTTCCTCTAAGTGTCTATCAGTCTCTTGTATTAGTACTAAGCGATTGTGTCCCTTTTGCCCTACAGAACTGCTTCCAGTTGGACAACAATTGAGTGCTCCCTTGCATGAAGAACTTGCTTCAGGTCCTGCTATAATATTTCAATCGGGCTTAGGTCTGGACTTTGACTTGTCCAATCCAAAGGCAAGAGTCCTTCTTTAGTAGTGCTGCTGGTATGTTTAGGATCACTGACTCCGAATGGCTGCATTGCACTTTCTACTTTCGGCTCAGTTTCAACTGATGAATGGAAGGAATGACAGTCTCCTCCAGAATGTGCCGACAGAACTCCAAATTCATAGTTCTGTCAAAGATGGCAAACTGCCAAGATCCTGAGGCAGCAAAGCAGCCCTAAACCATGATACTCCACCACCCTGCTTGACAGTCAGGATGAACTTCTTCTGTAGAAAGGCAGAGTTTGGTTTTTGTCACACAAACTGTTTCACGCTTTCATCAAAAAGGTCAAGTTTTGACTCATCTGTCCAGAGAACACTCTTCCAGTAGGCCTGTGGATCGTCCTGGTGCTCTTTGGTGAACATGAGACGTGTGACAATGTTCTTAGAGAGCAATGCTTTCTTCCTGACAGTCCTCTCATGAAAACCATTCCCATTCAGTCTATTCCTGAGGGTTAAGGCATGAACACTGACATTAGCTGCCGAAAGAGAGGCCTGCAGATCCTTAGATATTACTCTGGGATTCTTTTTGATTTCCGGGTTTGCGGGTTTGGGGAAATCTTGGCAGGAACAAGTCTGGGTAGAGTCACCGGGGCCGTGAATATTTTCCATTTGTAGACTATCTGTCTGAGAGTGGATGCAGAGCCTCAAATTTAGAAATTGTTTTATAACTCTATCCAGATGGATGAGCATCAACTGCTCTTTTTCTGAGTTCCAGTTTAATCTGCTTTGATTGTGGCATGACGTTTTTCCACTAACCTGCATTATGAAGACCACTCACAATTTCTGATTATTATCTAGGATAGGGCTGCCCAAACACACCCTTGTTTACCTGTTACTCAATCATTTAATCACCTAATTCAAATTACCCCTTAATTGTGCTAAATATGTAAAGTATGCTAAGGGTTCACTTATTATAACACTATGCCTCAAAAAACAGTGAGTTGGTAAATATAAGCTTTTTTGGCTATTTAAGAAACAACCAATAACGAAATAAAAAGATAACTCCCACAATTACATGGGGTGGGGGGTGGGGGGGTCACGCACTTTTTTTGACTGTATACCTTCTACCAGATGGATCTGGACGCAAATCTGCCCAACTAAACGTGGTTCCAGGCTGACTCAAGCTTAATTTATTTTGATTTTTCCGGACTTTTCTAAGACACCTTATCTGTTTTTCCATCATAGCCTTGTCATCACCTCTCTCAACCAACTAATCCTCTCTGCGCTTCCACCTTCAGCCAACATCTTCCAAGCCGTTGTGTACGAACATTAACAGCTGCTACTACTTGTGCACCCCAGCGGAAACGTCAGTCCTACCGTACAGAACAGTTCTCCATCGCTTTGCGTGCATGCCCGGTGTTTCTGTCATTGCCCATGACTTTCCAAGGCTTGGGAATCGCATTTACAATTTCCCAGGTTGTGGAGGTCCTGCAGGACTTCTACCCAGGTGGCAGAAGTAGCCCTGGACAGCGGTCACTCACCTTCTTTTTGCTGCAGTAGATCTGCCATTTTTTCTCGGCTGGCAGAGCAAACATGGCCTCTCTGTTCTTATCTGTGAGGTCCAGCTCATCCTGGAACAAAAGAGATGGGAGAGTAAGGATTTAGTTAATTCCCTGTGGTTACTGCATGTTAAATGAGAAAATAACCAGGAATTATCCACAAATATTCGGCATATGGATATTATTGACTGTGATGTATTATGGGAGTCATGGAGGCACAGTTGTTAGCGTTATTGTCTCGCAGCACTGGAGCCCTGAGTTTAATTTCAGACCTGAGGTGCTAGCTGTGTAGAGTTTGTATGTTCTCCCTGTGTTCATGTGGCTTTCCCCTGGGTGCTCGATTCCTCTGACAGTCAAGAGACATGCTGGTAGTTCAACTGCCTTCTGGGAAAATAAAATTGGTCCTGGTGTGAGTGTGTGTGTCTGCATCTTTCCCGTCCCTTCCAGGGTGTATCCTGCCTTGCGCTCACTGCTTGCCGGGAGGGGCTCTGGCTGCCCTGTGACCCTGAATTGGATGAAGTAGTTAGAAAATGGATGGATAATGTATTATACATCACAGCATGTAAAGACAACAGTTCTGTATGCTTGACTGTCATTCAAGCACTGTGTGAAGCAGTGTGGTCAGGGGCTCAGGACCTATAACTGGAAGGTTGTGGATTCAAACCCCAGGTCATACACTGCAGTTGTACCCTTGAGTAAGGTGTTTCAGCTGATGGCAGTCTTAATACTGTCACCCTGGTCTCGTCTCTCTGTCAGTCCTTTCCAGAACTTCGTTTTTGCAGTGGGGGGAAAAAACATTTAATTACATCGAAACATGAGATGAGGACTCCACAAAAGAAATAAAGAATTATGTTTAAAGGGGTGTTGGAAGAGTTTTTCTTCATGTGCATAAAATATGTGCATTGTTAATTTGTCACTGGAATGTCAAATGTACTGCAGAATTCTACCACACACTGCAAGAAGCATGCACCCAGGTACCCTCTGTGCCAGCTCTTTTGGAAAGCCATTATTCTGTGCAGAAACATGGAAACCAAAAGTTTAAATGATCAATTACAAGCTGATCAACTACAGCCGTCAGTTAATACCGGACCGTGTCCTGCATTCCGTTCCCTGGGACCAGGGTCCGGAACCACTGTAGCACAGGATTCCCGTGGCCATTGACAAAGCAGTGTTATCATGTAATTAAGCAATGTTACCTGGTTTGCATGACATTAAACCTATCCATCCTTCCTACGTTAAGGGTTATCAAGGGTTAATGGACACTTACAAGCAGAAGTACTATGATTGACTGCTACAGCCTGACTGCCAGGTTAAAAACAGGTAAGAATCCATTTGAACCACAGGCAAGTCAGGGCTGTAAATTAAATGGCGCACTGGATAGGAGACAACATACACAGCCATGGGAATAGCTGTGGATCCACAGCAACAGATAATACACAATAAACAAGGAACCCAAATGCACACAAACAAAAGACAACAGCCAACTGCCAAGAAGGAATAAGAACAATAACAAGAATGAGGATGAATATTCTAATAATAATGTCCTTTCCAGGATGCCGATGAGGATGAGCCTGGGACGGGTGAGTAAATAATGCTGGGTATGTATTGGTGTGAAGCCATACTGGAGGTCAAGCAACAAAGGCATGAGACAGGCCTTCATCACAACATTGCAACCAGCAATGGCTTCTGGAGTCGCTCCACTCTGGGCTCGTACAGTCTGTCCTCCCTGAAGTTCCCCCTTCATTCACCTGGTGAAGAGCCTGGGATCCCTGCCAGGTGGCCGAGGCCCACATTTTCAAGAAACAACAGGATGCAATTTTATTTTCTCTTATTAAACTATCACACAAGCCAGACGGGCTGAATGGCCTCTTGTTTGAAGCCTTACATATGTCAGTATACAGTGTCTTTCCACTGGGGAAGAGACTGACAGTCAGACAGGTACTCCTCAAGATCTCCTATGAACTGATTTTACAACATGGGGTTAAGCTTAGGTTTCAGAAAACTATGGGAATCTAACGAAGAAACTTTCTGTGCTTCCAGCTGATACGATCTGCAGAGTAACCAGAGAACAGAGCTGCTAAACTCTAACTGAGTGCAGAGCAATCCCGGGCTGGAGCAGCTGGTTGTGCCAAATACAGACCGGAGAGGAAAACACGACTTTCGATACGCACTGACATTGACTGCTGAGAAAAAACAAGAAAAGAAGAAAACCGAAGATGTGACATATCGGAAACTGATCTCTGCTTAAAGAGCATTCCTGGTATGCTAGCACCTCACAGATTTGAGCCTTCCTCGAAGTTCTGCTTCTCCTACTCTATGTTGCCTTGGGATGCCCTTTACAGGGCCTTTGCTAAGGGACCCAGCTTTTATCAGAATAAAGTACCGACACGCAGTGCAGGCAACGTGCACATAGTTTCCATTAGAACAACAGCACTGATTAAAAAATAGGTTCGTGGCGATCTTAATCTTTGCCCAGGATTGGAGATCAGATTTTGTGCAGCTGTGTTCTCCTTCTCCCGATCTGTATCTGGTTGCATTTGGACCCAGATGAACCTGAACTTGAACAGCGCAGAAGGCTCGGCTGCAAGCCGTGCCCATGAAAAGCCTTTGAGGGTGAACCGAACCTGGAGCAGCTCTCGGAAACGCACCCCAGCTGCACCAGGGGGACTTGCGTAAGGAGGGAGGCACTTGTTAAGGCTCTGCTCGGGGAAAAAAAAAAGTGGCCTATCAGCAGAATATCAGCGCTGTAATTTCATGGAATTTTTTGGAAACTTACACAAATATTGATACACCTGCAGCATGGGAAGGAAAATATTCTTTTTCGAATGACTGCCTTTTTCTCCTACAGTACTGTATGTGCACTAAAATGAAAAAATAATGAAATAATAAGAAGAATAACACTGAAAATGGGTGGTGTGGATTTGACACTGAGAGCTCGGGAATAAAACCCTCTTTCAGATTAACCTTCGGTTGATTAACACATGCACTGGAGGCCACAACTAACCATTGGTAGGAGCCACTCTGATCGGCAATGTCACAGATCGACAGGCTCCCTCTCTGTGGACGTATTGCAGAACAGAGCAAGCCCAGCAGACTGGGGAAGCTGTATATGTTTATGTGGCACACAACCGAGAAGCCCACGAGGCAACCTGATACAAGAAATCAAAATTCTCAAAGACTTTGATAAAGTCAGCCCAGAGGACGTGATCAGTATAAACAGAAACTCAAACCAGAGGGTACAAGTAGAAAATATGTGGAAGTACATTTAATACAGAGAAGAGGAGGCATTTCTTTACACAAAGAGTTGTGGGAGTGTGGAAAAAGCTACCCAGTCAGGTGATTGAAGCAAATACCTTGGCTTTCTTCAAGAAACAGCAGTCTGAGATCAATGGATCAATCAGCTACTGACTACCAAAAAGGCTAAATGGACCCATGGAGTAAAAACTGCTCTTATGTCCCCAGGAAAGACAAATCTGAAAAAAATCAAAGTTTACTGAGGGGGAGATGGTACGGAGCTGTTTCAGCTTGAAACCCTAGATGTGATCAGTTAATCATGTCACAACAAGAGAACCCTGCCTGTTAAGTGGGGGCCATTTATAAAATCCAGATCACTCGTATCTGTGTATGTACGCTGAAAAGCATACCCAAGCAACCTAGTAATAAATTAAAGTGAGTGCCACTCTTTCAGTTTCCCAGACTCCAAATCACTCTGGGGTACAATGACACCCACACACATTAGTTTCAATAAATAAACTGATCAGACTCATTCCAGTGGCTCAGAATCCTGCACTGAAAAGGCCCAGAGGATTATAGAAAGAACAAAATCATTTTGAAAACAAAATGGATTGATTGGAAGTAGAAAGCAACAGGAGTATTAAAAGCTGAGGAATCTGATATTCTATTTAAAAGCCACTGTTGAAATTGACTTCATGATCATCATTGCTAGCAGAGCTTAACCTGGGCTTCATGCCTACTGTATATGTCACAGCTTGTAACTCAGACAAGAGGGAGGAGGTAGTGGAATAAAAGGAAGGATACAAATGATAAGAGGCCATTCAGCCCATTTCATATCTATATTGATCGCAGCTTATTAGTCTGCCCATTTCATAAAGGGAGTTTCTTGAAGTATAGACTTCAACTATACGGCTGGGTAGCTTGTTCCAGACTCCCACTACCCTTTGTGTAAAAAACTGTCCCCTGTACTTAATTCTAAATGCACTTCTGCAAAGTGTCTACTGGTGTCCTGTTTGGAAAGTCTGTTTGGTTGACTATCTAAATTCCCCTAAGGCTTTTGAATACTGGTGACAAGTCTCCTCATAATCTTCTTTCTTCAAGACAAAACAGGTTCAGTTCCTTCAGTCTGTCAGGATAGGACAGTCCCTTAAAAATCAGAATGTACAGTATTTTTGTGGACTGATTCCAGTGTAACATCCCTTGATTTGAATTCTGCACTTCTACTGTATATATATATACAAAACTTTTTAATTGCTTCAATAGATGTCTAGATGGTGTTAATTCCAAGTCTCTTCCATGAGCATCCTCTAGCTAAGCTCATCTAGCGGAGTGGTGTGTAACAAGTACTACAAGGGAGAGGGAGAGGTACAGAAGAGGCTGCTAACAGTGCAGCACTTCACAGAAAAACATGTCTGTGTAAGGCAGGCCACAGTGGAAGAAGCCCAGAGCACTGACAGAAGGCAGGGGGGAGGCAGAGAGCTGAAAATGAAGACAGAAGACAGAAAATGAAGTAAGCTAAAAATGGAAACAGCAAAAAAGAGGAGAAAGGCTTCTACAAGAGTCTACAAGAGTTGACTTCTACAAGCTCAGGCAAAACAGCACTGAAACTCAGCCATGCTTAGGAAGCCGATACTGGCTTTTCACTAGAAACATCTAGAAGATCCTCCAATCAGGACAGGAGGCACTTCTCTACACATAGCTTGATGGGAAGCTACCCAGCCAGGTTGTTGAAGCTAAAACACTGGCTTTTTTCAAAAACTGGATGGATAAGATCCTTGGATCAATTAACTACTAACTACCAAACGGGAAAGACAGTCCTAATGGCCTCCTTGCACTTGTAATGTCTCCAGGTTCTTCCGCATGAAGGAGCAGAGAAGGAGACAGGAATGGGAGATGCCACACTCTGCAGTACAGTGCGTCCGGGCCAGAGAAGGAAAAGTGACAGCAGGAGGATAAAGCTGAAGGAAGGAGAGAGACAGGAAAAGGGGAGAGACATCAGAGAAGGACACGCAGCTGGGTGTGCCTACCGCAAGCAGCTACATTTTTGCCAGTTTCAAAGCGGGGAGTTGTTTGCATCACGAAGCACCTGTAGTTGTTGTTCAGGACTGCTGTGCGTGAGAAAGTGGACGTGTGTGCCCCGTCGACAGAGCACTGGAGGACAGGAAGGCGATTGCTCTCAAGCCCTTCCGGCCTTGTCCTTTCTGGGAGGGACAGGAAAGGACACAGCAACACTCGAAGCAATGGCAGGAAGTCATATGAAGCCCCCGGGGACCCAGAGGAAGCAGTAGCGGCCATTAGCGACCAGACCAGACAGCTGCGTGTCTCACCAGGGAGCAAGCAGAAAAGAATCCTTTCACATTGTGCGGCATCTCACCACAACAATAGAATCGGACTTGAAAGGGCTCAGTAGAACTGCAACTTTAAACTGGTAAGAGACTGAATTCAAGAATCAGGAGCCCTGCGTGGAACTGCAATTACATTCCATGAAACATGAGTGTTTGTCAGACTTGCTGTGTTTCTAACCGTTTGTCCTCTTTCCTTTCGCAGCATTAAGAACCAAAAAACAAACCAATTCCTCTTTGAATTATAGTCAGACAGCAATCTGACTGCCTGTGGATATCAATCTATCTCAAGCCTCTGCAGGAAGCAAGCTGCTTCTGCCTCTTGTTTAAAGAAATACTCACACCTGCCCCAGACCGCCTAGTTCAGATTGTTTCCATAGTCATTGCCCAGGGAATGATTTGAGCGGGGACACAAATGAAAAGGTCAGAGATCTCTCCTCGTGCTAAATCAGCACTTCCCTAACGACGTGTCAGGATGTCGTCAGGTCTAACGCTCGTTACGGCGCTTTGCTGATCTTGGCTTGGGACAGGCCAGGATTCAGCTGAACTGACTTCCTCGCTCTCAGGTGCTGGGGAGGGAAAAACACATCCCCTGCAGCCTCGGCGACAGGCCAGAGAGAGCGCAGCCGGTCCTCGGGGGCCCACAGCCCAGCCCGGGGACCGGAGCCAGGCAGGAGAGGAGCAGGCAGCTCCTCTCTCCGGAAGGGCCAGTGTGAGGGAGGGGAGGCCTCCCTCACTGGTCAGAACTTGTACATTAAGACCAAACCTGTCCTGGTCTTTGGTGCTTCTACAGAGGACCAGTTGAGCTGCGTCATCCAGCCTCACAGAGGGGTAAATCAGGTACTATTCCCTTTTAAACCACCAGAAATATTACAGGCAAGAGGAAACCAATCAGCCCATCTCTTCTTATACCCACTTGGTTAAAGTAAGGCAGCAAGCCTGGTTTAAAGTTGAAGAGCAGAAAGGAAACTAGACCCCCAAAAAATCAATTGGTAACTAACAGGCTACATCAGACACAGAGAAAAGTCAAGTGGAGCATAGCGACAAAAACAGGGATCAATGTTTGGAAGGCCTCTCTTAAACACTGTCCATGGGAGTACTAGCAAAGTGAAACAAATGCAGAGGGGTTCAAGGGAAACTAAGTGGAAGAGCATTTAAAACCAAGAGCAAGAGGTACTTCTTTATACAAATGGTGGTGGAAGTGTGGAACAAGTTACCTAGCCACATTGTTAAAGCTGACAGAAACAGCTAGATGAGATAGTGCCATTTCATAGGCCTTGTTGGACTGGTCAGCAGATCTCAGAGGCCGTAAACACTTCCTCTTGGAAAGTTGAACAGTCATTACCAATGCACACCACAATCACCATTTAGATCCAATGGAGTCTCAACAGGATGAAACCAAGCAAATTTTGTGTTTTCTTCTGTGAAATATGCACCACAGACGTAATTGTTCCACAACCACCCCTGTCGGCACTGAATGCCATATAAAAGCCATACCACACCAAGCCTAACCACGCTATTTGATGCCTACATGTGCCACATCATGCCATGCTACTCATTCCAATCCATGCCATGCCATCCTGTGGCAGACAAAACTACGCCAAACAATACCACGCCATACTAAGCCACGGTGTTCCAAGCTGCGAGAGACCAAGCGATGCAATGCCAACACATATGCCACACCAGGCCATAACACATTTAACAAGCAAACAAGCTTCAGATTGAAAAGCCTCCTCTGGCTTGAACCCGTCTTACATTCAGAAAGGCAGAAGGCTGTGACTGGGGCAAATATGCCAGTTATTTGGAAGTCAATGGCAAAGTGTGTCACATTGTAAGGTATAGTAAAGTACAGTGAAGCCACAGTAAGAGTACGGTAAAGCATAGATAGTGCAGTAAAGCATGGTACCAACTATTTGAAACTGGTACACAAAAACATGGTACAATACAAGCAATACTATGATCATGGAATCATCTGTGAAAATGGCATGCAAATTCACCACGGGAAACGTGCAGCAGAGAAGTTAAAATGTTGCCAGAGCTGGCCCCTTTCTGAGCAGCGTTGTATTTAAGACTTGCTTTTATGTTTTGGAAACTCTCCCCTCTCCTCACCCTTCATTTCCCTAACCCCGGTCTTGGTTTACGACAGCCGTGCCAGTCCAGGCTTGGCACGGGACTGGGTTACTGAGCATTGCAGACACATGGCGACCACATGTGCAGGGTACATTACAGAGATTTCCAATATATCTTTTTCCCTAAAAGCCCATATTGCAACAATGTCTCTGTGTCACTCTGATGTCCTCAGGCAACCCTTTTGACTTGGAATCTTAACGCGAAATATTCTACTTCGCCACAATGGTCTCCCAAAATGTGCACACACTTTGTGTGCAGTACAGTAAATCCGCTTCAATTTCCATGAATAAGAAATTAGAAGAATGAGAAGCAGAGAGTGATTAACAGCCTATCCTTTTTAAAAAACTGCATCACATTACATGTCCTTGCACAGTCATACAGTGATGTAACTGCTTCTGCTATGAATGCTTCTTTATCTTTGAACTTATCTGGTTTCTGTCTTGATCCCACTATATAATCACAGTCGGCAGAAGGCATAGGAACAGGTCCGCACTGCCTTATTGACCAGCACTTTTCTACAAAAATGTGCCTCATGAACAATGGAGATCATAGAATTAATAACTTTACACACAGTGCAGGGCTTAATTTTTCAGTAATAGTAGAAAAGCCTGCTCTAATGTACGCTGAAAAGCAATAACTATGTTGAGAAAATCACAATAACATTTTGTAACATCGGTTGTCCAAAAGACATATTGTATATACTGTATTTTCATTGAAGATTTCAATTTTAATTTAATATTCTGCTAGAAATGAATATGTTATATGACTCCACTTCTCTTTGATTATTTAAAAGATAGTTTTGATTAGTTTAAAGATATCGCCTTTTGTGTTTTCTCTGGGTAGTATCTTTGTTTTTAGTGACTCTTTGGAAAACATGTGAGTCACTGACGATGAACATGAACACAAAGGCTATGTAAGAATACTGGAACCGTGGACATGAGGAGACCATCTGGGTATCCTGCTCTCTGTCCCAGGGTTCTCTTCACGGAGGGTCCCAGGGTGGTCCGCTTCCACAACATCGGTTGACGTTTGTAGCAATGTCCCTGAAATGTCACTCATACTGTACTTCTGGAAAGGATCTCCGGCTCTGTCATTGATGTGGAAACTCTGTGCAGTAGGCAGCGCAGGCGAGGGGTGGCTTTGATCAGATTTTTCTGCACTGCAGCGGAGCAACCCTCAAAGTGCCTATAAATTATGCATGAGGAAGTTAAAATTTGAAAAAGACAATCCCTCTCCTGCCTTAACAAGCTGGGGACTGACAGAGCCAGTGTTTTCAAGTGGGCTGCTTGCCTTGATATATTTGTCAGACTCCAGTTGAGCTGAGATATTTACCATAAATAAACTCCAAGCCGTTTTGTTGTCTCAACCATGTGGCTGCCGTGATCCTGGTAAGTATTCCCATATGTGTGGCATGTTTCACTTCATTTTACTTTTTGAGTAATCTGTTTCCATTAAAACACCCCCAAATAAGATCGGGCCTTCAGATAAAAAAAACAGTTTTCTTTTAATTGATGCTTGACTTTCTCAGTGTAGTGTAATGGCTGAGAAGCAGCTCATACAGTTCTGTACAGCTGACTCCATCTTCATGAAAGCTCTTCTTTTTCCTGCTTTCCCTAGTGCCAGCCCTGGGCATACAGAGGTGCTGCCTCCTGTCCTATAGACAGCAGACATCCTCCATCTGCCTGACACAGAAAGCTTCCACTTCCAGCTTTTGTCATTGTTGCCTGACCAACTGTCTTCCATCAACTGACCAGGTGACGGACAGCAGCAGCTTATTCCCCCAGAGGTTTCTGGGAAACGTGGTCCAGACAAAGTTGCCATCTTGTCTGGGCTGTCTGTGCTCTTACAATAAGTGGAAGGTCGGCTGTGCAGTGTGACAAATGCAGCTCAATACAATGTGGGTCAGGTGGTTAAGCCTATACAGTATGTGGCATGTCTGGGGTCTGGATCATTGTGCTAGCTCACTGTGACTTGGATTTCCTAAGATGCCAAGTGTAACAGGCTCTGAGCTCTGAGTAAGTGAAGTGACACCACATCCCTCTGAAATCTAGACAGTGTAGAGAATCCCAGAATCCCAGAATCCCAGAAGGGGCAGGGAGAGCTACCTTCCACACACCAGCACAGCTAGCTGGGACCCACCAGGTGCGGGGTTGGGATTATTCAGCTGGGGAACTCTCCGCATCCTGCGTGCCTGCAGTGATTAAAAGAGACAGGCACTGCTCCAGCTCTCGACTGTAACTCTCCTGTCAGAAAGCACGTCTACATTCTCCTTCGGCAGTACAAGAGTGGCTGGTATGAGCTGAGGCGTAAAAGAACATAAGGGCATGAAAAAGGTGACAGATGAGAGGTGACCATCCGTCTCATCTAACCCATGGGGTAGTTAGGAGCAAAATGATCCAAGGATCTCATCCAGTTGGTTCATGAAAGAAGACAGCGTATCAGGTAAAGGCTTCAAATGGCTAGGTAGCATGTTCCACACTCTAAAGATGTGCCTCCCGTTGTCAGTTTTAAGAATACTCTGTGCTAAAGTGCTGCTTTGCAAGATGTGACTAATGAGCACTATGCTGAAACCCAAATCTACAGGCCTTCAGACACGAGTGTGTTCTGCTTGTGTAGTGTTTTTTATGCAGCTGGTGATCCACACTGATTGTGTCTCTGAAGTGCAACCTGTTCCACTGCCCTACTGCTTAACAACAGGAGATCCTCAGCCTCTTCGCCATTTTGTTCTTTAGTGTAAATGCTAGAATACAGAAACTGACAGCATTGTGTAATCAGACGCCATTCATTTACTGCACGCAGACTATACCTGTATTGAATGAAATGACAATTCTTCTTTTAATTCTATTACTGTCCTAGCTACCTAGCCATACTTTATTCTTGCCATCCACCGGTGACATAAGAAAGTCATCCAGACCAGATCTTTTTTGTGGTGTTGCTGTCTGAAGGACTGAGGGGAGCACTAGAGCTCTATCTTCTTCTCCACCTCAACAGCATGTTTCATGTTGTCCATCTGTGGAATAAACATTTCACTGCAAGCAAGCAGGATCAGGGACATAATCCTGCTTGATACCTCATGTGTCTCCTCGCCCCTGACCTCACCAACCGGTCAAACACAATGACTGCATCCCTGCAAGCATCCCATAATGTCCAGGAGGCAAGTGGGCCTTTGGGACACCCTATTGGGATGGGATAAAGGAAAATAAACACTGACTTTGTATTACATAGTTCAATAATGGGATTTTTATGCTCCATGTAATTTACAGAAAAACAGACCTGAGGAACAGGATGTGGAGCCTCCTGCTTTACTGCCCTGCTGCTGCGCTGCACATGCTGCCGGTGCAGACTGCAGCACTGCCTACAGTGGGCGCACAACTGCAGCAGCACACAGGCTGTGTGTGAAGAAACGAGTCAAAAGCGCGGCTGGTGGAGATCAGCCATAACCATCTTGAGCTGATGTGAAAAGTTACAACTCATGTTACAGCACTGGCTCATGTCTTTTTCCTACAAAGGACCAGTGGGACTTCTAAGGACATGTAGAGGGCACTATACTGAGTGTCTAAGGACATCTGAGTGCCAGAGCTATCAGGCAGAGAACGTCTATTGGCTTGGAGCTGCAAAACATGATACACGACTGTGTTTTGTAATAAGCCTCTCATGTACATCAGTTCTCCTAGACTAGGGAAAGGGGAACAATTTGATACTTGTTTGCGAGGACAAGGTCAGAAGACCCAGTGGAACTGAGCATGTCACTTTCCTGGGCAGCCTCTGACAGCATCCACCATTTATGTTTAAAAGGTGAAAGGAGGATTTGGTTGGGTGGGGAAAATAGGACACTAATCTGCCTTTGATTTTTTGCCATTACTCACATCTGCACTGCATCTCCACAGGGAGAGAGACTAAAATAGTCCAGGGAAATGTTGCGTCCTTCAAAAGAAAAGGAGAGAACACAACCAAGCCAGCCCCTGTGCCCCGAGGTGTATCACGTGGCCTCTGTGTGGTTCTGTTTAAAAACAGACAGGTGTAGGCAGTGGCTTGTCTTTTCTGGGAAGATTAGGAATAGACTAATGAGCCAGTGTTCTGGGGAGGTCAATCCTAGCAAACGTTTGTATCCCCAAGAAGCCCTGGACAGCACAGGCAGTTCTACAGAACAGCCAGGTTGGCCTCCATGCATGTCAACAACAGAACCCTTTTTACCAAACAGGGATTAGATCCAACAGCTTCATGCAAGACCCACGCTGCTCCATTCACATCTGGGCACAGGCTAAAGAAGCACAAGCAGATTGGGATGACAATCTTCTGCTTCCTATTATCTAAAGGAAAAATTCGGGGCTTCCGCCAGACACATCTCTCCCTGCTCCTTTATCCAGTCCCCCTTAATCAACATCATGTTACTTTACAAACCAAGTAGCTGACCCATACAGGGGTTAACATCTGCAAGATGAGGTGCCAGAAACATGGACTGATTAAGTAGTTGTTCGGGGAATGGGAAAAGAAAGCTGTCTTAAGCGTAACAATGGCAGATTCCAGGTCAGGGATTCTAGTTGCGAGGAGAGATCCTGTAATTTCCACACTGGGAGGCATGGAGAAGCCGCAGAACACTGCGACAGGTTAGAACAACAGACTGGCCCAGACCAGCCTGAGCTTGTTCGACTCCTGGTGGCATCGGCAGCACAGGAAGTGAAGCTGTCGTCCAGAAAAGGCAGTCCTTGTATCCAAGCTGATTCTGGGAATTGCGAATTGTGCAAGTACTGATTGATCTCAGTTCAAAACAGACAGGTGTAGTCTGAGGGCCCAGTCTATGGTATGGATTAGAAATTAATTCATAAGCCAATCTACTCCTGAAGACATCGGTGATGTTTTTAGTCAGGTTTAACAGCTTTACTGCGATGTTTCACTAAAAACTATAGAAGAGGAGCTCCCTTCGGGGCCAAATGTGTGAAGCATGGTTCTAGAGCAAAGGTTCTCTAGGGATAAGAGGGCAAAGCAAGGTTCTAGTTTTGGTACATTATAATTAACGTTTCCTTTATTCGGCTCAAGGCAGTCTTGGGCAGAGCTAATCAGTTCTGAATTACAGCATCCTGGCTCTGTAAATCAATCAGTCAATCCAGCATATTGAAAATGGATTATTTTCATAACCATGTCGTATTCTGGCAGGTTCTAATCAGCAGCCTTTTAATCTGACACAGCAAAAAGTCACCAGCGATTACACGAAGCAATCGAGCAACGGGAAGGAATGAGAAACTACTGCTACCCTTGTAAGTTTGATGACCAAGGCTCGTTGTTATTCCTTGATTTTACCAAGTAAGTCAACTGGAAAAAAAATCTCGTTTACGATGACCTGGAGACCCATTTATACAGGGAGGCATTTGCTGGAGCAACGTGAGCGAAATACCTTACCCAAGGACGCAACACCAGCGTCTCGGCTGGGATCTGAACTGCTGACCTCGCAGGTCGAGAATCCTAACCCCTGCTTCACACTGCTGCCTGCAGCCCAGGGCAAAAGGTGAAGGAAGAAAGACAACCACCAACGCAAAACACTGATCTACTGTACGCTCTGCTCAAGGACCACTGAAATGAATGAGCCTTTTCTTCCGGCTCGTGCTGTTCCGAATTCTCTTGTCTCCTCTATCCCTGACTAATCTTCTGTCCCTCGACCCCCTGCACATGCACAGGCACAGGAAGGGCTCCAGATGCCTTCCCGACCAGCATGGTGTCCCTTTGAGCAAGCAAAGTACAAAATACCTGTATTAACTGTTTTGACTGTATTGAAAAAACGCTACAACATGTAAAGGAAAGCCCTGTTGCTGACAGAGGTCCAAATGATGTAATAACTGGAATAACTTCATGTTGCAATTGCTTCTGCAACCCAGGTGACAGAGACAGAGCTCTCCCTGAAGCAATGTCTAGCTCCCAGTGCAGGCCAAACCATTCTGCTCTTTCGGATCTGGGGTTCGTGATGGAAAAAAAAACCCTCGGCAAATAAACTCTGCAAATAAATGAAAAACAAAACCGTCTTTCTCAATATGTGGCTTAAAGAACATGGCAGGTGCCGTCTCCCTGTGCCTCCGGGGCGGGCGACTCACCACCAGCTCTGAGAAGCGGGCGTGCAGCTCGTCGGCAGGGGGCATGGGGACGGTGAACTCCAGGAGCTGCAGGGGCACGCTGTCCTTCAGGTTGATCTCTGGGGGCTCGCTGCTGCCGAAACAGCACAGGAGCCCCAGAACGGGGCGCGTCCGCTTCCGGGGGGGCATCCTCTCTGCCAGGCCTGCTATCTAGGGGGCATGATCTGCAAGAGAAGCCATCAACCAATTAATCAATGAATCAATCAATCAATTAATCAACACGATAGGTATGCAGCAGCCCTCACATAATCACATGACAGGGGGTGTTACATTGCAGATTTAAATGGATTTAGCTCCGTACAGAACTTGTCACTCACGAGTCTGGGTAGAATTAGTATTGAACAAGGATAGAATTGCTTGCATTCCTAGAATACTTTTCACCCTGCATGATCTCACAGCACTTCACATCCAGGAGGGTGCCCAGTTCACCCATCATTGAAGTGCAAACCCAGCTGGGTGACATACAGCAGTCATTGTATACCAGCAGCCTCACCTGGGCGATACACTGCACTCATTCTGCACCAGGATCCCCACCTGGGCGATACACTGCACTCATTCTGCACCAGCAGCCCCCCATGAGTGACACACAGTGAACATTCTATACAGCAGAACAGTGAAGAAGTCACAAACTTGTTTGACCAGATGAGTTAAGGATGTCATTTAGGGAAGCCTTCTGGGAAAACTGGCCCTGGTGTGAGTGTGTGTGTTTGTGTCTCTGTGTGCCCCGCGATGGACTGGTGTCCCGTCCAGGGTGTATCCTGCCTTGCACCCTTTGCTTGCTGGGATAGACTCCAGCTCCCCCGAGACCCTGTATTGGATAAGGCGGATAGAAAATGAATGGGTGGATATCCTGGATTCTTTTAGAAAACAGCAGGCTGAGATCTTCAGGTCAATCAGCTGCTAGTGAGCAAATGAGTTACCAGTCCTCTCTCCTGGTACCATTCTTATAATAATAATTGCTTACACTTACAGTATATAGCGCTTTTCTGGACACTCCGCTCAAAGCGCTTTACAGGTAATGGGGACTCCCCTCCACCACCACCAATGTGCAGCATCCACCTGGATGATGCGACGGCAGTCATAGTGCACCAGTACACTCACCACACACCAGCAATCAGTGTGGAGGAGAACAGAGTGATGAAGCAAGATTCTTATGTCTACTTGCCATTCATTTTTATGAAATCCCAACGTCATTTTATGACAGCGAATGAAGGCAGAATAAGCTTAACTGACTTACATTAATGCCCCTGCACTATAAAATCTGTTTTTTTTCAACTCAAGTAAAGGAAGAAAATGAATAATTCTTACTGATTTGAAACAAAAGCCTTTAAATGCTTAAAAACGTCTCATGCCAGCACGAGTCCTGGCACTGGCTGGCATGCCTAGGCATTATGCCCTCCCGTCAACTCTGCCCGTATCGGCTCAACAATGGCACAAGGGGGAGCGCAGAGTGGCAGGGGTGCCTAGAAACAGAGGAACTGACAGAGCCACCAGGAGCAAACAGCACTGCTGACAAAGAGAAGCTGTTCCAGGCTCAGACAGCTCCCCTCAGGCTCTCCTGGAATGACATCGCTGCTGCAGAGTGCTTCAGTCCATGTTTAAAGATCCCCCAGACCCTTGAAAAGCAAAACAAAACTTGCAACAACCTTGCTTCCCTCTCGGTGTGTCGGTTCACGTGTCACATATGCCGTGTTTGTGAACTCTGTTTTTTTTTTAAAAGCTTTTGCAAATCTGCAAATGCTCCTGTGTGGGGAGACTCTGACAATTCGGGGCGAGTCAACGTGGAGCATAAGCCTGCAGGGTCCTTTGACTCTGAGGGCACTCCCACAAGACAATGGACTCTGTCCTGTGTTGCCAGGGCAACGGCAGAGGACATCTTCTGCGTGTCTTGGCCAGGTTGAAGTGGCACATGCGACAGTGCTGAAGGACACGGGTACCGAAGGATGTGTTTCTCCACCTTCCCTCCCCTCTCCTCTCAGCCCCAGAAAGGGTTTAAGGCTCTGCATGGTCACTTCTGTGGCCGCCCTCTGCCCCGACGCAGAGACGGAGAGCATGCCATGTTTGTTTTTCTGGGTGCAGCAGGCCGAAGCCGGGCGCAGGAGAGGGCACGCGTCTGTGCCACCCTGCCCGTGGAGCACAGTCAGAGGAACAGCAGGGCTGTAAGGGCAGATGGGTAGACACGACCACCGGAAGGCAGACAACTTTGGGACCTCAACTTGCTTTCTACAGCAATCAGCCAGGTGTCCAGGCCCTGGTCCTAGAGGACCTGGTGTACCTTCAAGCTATCATAGTTTCTTAAAAAATCAGCACTTGAAGAGCCAGGAGTTAAAAAGACAAGACAGGGTATCAAGGAGAGAAGGCCATTCAGCCCGTCGAAGCCCTTATACTTTCTGTTGTTCTTACCTTCTTAAACTCAGGATTTGAGGGAATTGGTCAGAAAAGGAATGCTCAATGCTCATTCAGAATTGGCTGTTCAAAACCTTTTCTGTTCTAGCATTATGATAAATAGCAGTGTTTTAAATACTCTTGAAATTTAGCTTTGATGAGGCAGAGATCCACAGACGGTGATCACAAGGGACTGGAACTGGAGAGCTGCTCTGGTAATCTTTTAAGTTGCCTGCTTTATTGTGCAGCGTTGGTAATATTCTTTTTCTGTGCAGATCAGCCCCAGCCTGGAGGGTTCTGGAGTGCAGCATTGGCTTTCAGCAGCAATCCCAAACAAGAAATCACACTCCTCAGTATAACAGCAGCTCCGGGCCTGTGTGAGGCCAGAGTCGAGCTGCCCAGGACTGTGCCAAGAGACAGGGCCTTGACATCACAGTGAGAGGCCCACACAGGATACTGTGCATGGGAGAAGCACTGATTGCCCTTCCTGTCTTAATTAGAAGTTTCATCTTTGAACAAAATCCTGCAATCAGAAAAGTTTTTGTTATGACACTCTGTATGCAGGATCCCATTAGGATCACACATCATGTTCATGCCAACTCATGGCAAATCCCTGAAGCATAGATGACAACAGAGGTCATGCCATGACCTTCTGCTGATGGCTTCGCTAGGGCCATCATATGCTACTGCAATTGCTAGAATTTAAGCAACTACTAAATTCTGTTTTCTCTCCAGCAGACAAAGATCTCATGAGCCCTTGTGAGTCACTGAATTTCACCATTCTGCTTCAACAATTTCAGCCCAGGCAGGGCTGCTGGTATAGCAAGTGCAAAAGGCCTGCTGTATGTCGCCCATGAGTAGCTTTACGTAAGTTGTGGATGAACCACAGAATAACCATGCCCTCTACAAAGGAAGGAGGCAAGTCATAGCTCTTTCTCTCTCCCTGAAATCACTTCTTTCTCCCTGTGCGCTGTAGCATCAGGGAGCTGTCCAGACTCACAGCAAACAGCAGCCTCCTCTGGTCACTCACAAACAAAATTCCCATTGTCCAATTGTGCATGGCTTCTCATGGCTAGACCTACCAGAGGTTATCCAGGAGATTACCTAGGGAGAATTTAGTGAGCTCAATGAGAGGCAGTCTGCTGAGGAGGCTGCCAGAGGCGAGCCCCTGTGTTCTGTGTTCTGAAGGGACAGCTTCCAAAGTGACTGGGTCATGGCGGGAAACGAAAAAGAAATCACTGCCCCCCCTTAAAATGATCAATTAACCAATATAATCCCCACCACATTCAAATCAACACATCCCCTGGGGAGGGATTCATCAGAGATCAGTACTCATGTAATACCTCTGAGTCCAATCCAGAAGCTGTGCGATGTTAGCCTATCACAGACACACACACTGCAAGCACTGAGTAAAGCACACTCGGGCTTCACCTGGCTTAATGGCCAGAGACAGATGAGGGACAGTTGAGGGATGAGGAGGGGTCCTGACACTTCTTTTTTAATCTCCTTTCTTACCACTTCAGGCAGCACTGGGAAACAGACCAGTGGAGAAGGAGGCTGTAATAGCAGTGTGAGGAGGTTGTGTGCCTGTGTTTCTAGCAACTCTCTGAATGCTTTACACACACCCCCGTCAGTGACACCAGCAGCGCTGTATGGATGTGAAGTAAGCTGATGATGGGATTTCCTTGCAGTCACCTCCATCCATCCATTTTCTAACCACTTGATCCAATTCAGGGTTGCTGGGGAGCTGGAGCCTATCCGTGTAAGCAACAGGCATAAGGCAGGATACACCCTGGATGGGACACCAGTCTGTTACAGAGCACACACAGACACAACAACACCCCAGAGCCTATTTAGCTACCAAATGTCTTTAGACTGTGAGAGGCAACGGAAACACTGGCAGTAACCACATGAAGATGGGGAGAACACACAAACTTTATGCATGCAGCAATCCAGGAACTGAACCCAGGAACAGCGCTGCAAGGCAGCAATGCTAATCCCTATGCCACTGTGTCTCCCTGCAGCTACCTTCCTTATTCAGAAGTTCAATTCTTCAGCCATAGCACCAGCAGAAAAACACAAAAGTCGAGACAGCCTTATCTGAAATATGGTAGACTGCCCTGCCAACTACATTAAGCACCTAGTGTCAGGTTCACAAGCTGTTTCTCCTGACCAAGACCTTGGTGGTATATCACCAAGTCCTTCCTTGTTGAGTAGTGAAGCATACTGTAACTTAATGCAAACATTCATTCACCACACTGGGAAACAAACACACTTCACCTCCAGACTCCAGACGTCACAGTCATAAACGCTCACTGCAAAGAAAATGCATTTGCCACATGCTTTCTGGATAGACATCCTAAAGACAGCAAAATCCCTTCCTATCTGTTTGGACCTGAGGTCTCATTTCCTTGCTTGAAAGGATTAAAAGAGAAGAGCAGAGATTGACAGTACAATACACTGCTACACAAACAGCTGCAGATTAATAACATTCTAGAGATGCGTTCAGGCGGATGAAACACAGAAGACAGAACGCTGGAAAGGAAAGATTTAACCTTTAAAGTTAAAACTTTGCATAACTGGATTCTTAAAAAATAAACACATTCTTATAGATAAAAGTATAAGAAATATTTCAAGTTTCTGATCAACGTCCTTTCAGTTAAATGAGCAAGCTGATCTATATTATAACTGGTTTAAACACATGGCTCAGTCCTGGACTTGAGGGCCCCTTCATCTGCTGGGTTTTGTTCCAACTGGACCCTTTTGATTTGCTTTGAACATATCTTAGTATTTTCAACAACATCCGCACTCAGAACTTTACTTTATGTCTTTCCTCAACTTCTTTTTTTGCTTCCATATTTTTGACTGAATAGCTCAATAATTGATGATGAACAGGCACAGGTAGCAATGTCACTAGCTGGACACACCTGCAGTGGGAGTGGCATTCTGTCAGACACACCCACAGTGGGAGTTACACTATATCAGACAGACCCACTGGGGGAGTGTCCAGCTAGTAGAACACCTGTGGGTATGATTAATGAAATAACGTAATAAACAAGTAAAATAAATTATTCATTTAAATTGTAGTTCCTGAGGGCTACAGGATGTAAATACACACACTTTAAATTATCTTAAGACCACTGAATGGAAGGGTGTGCTTTGGAAGAAATGAATTGTGAAAGTGAGGGAATGGGTTAGAAATTGCCGATTTACAGATGACTCATAAAACCTCATAAAACCTACTGGCCTCATCTTCTTTGTAACCTTTCTTAAGTTCTTATTTAGTCATTCCATTAAACACTATTGCCTAATATTATTAAGATTTCTAGACAGAAAACCCCTTAAACAGGTAATCCCAGATCTTCACACACAGTTAAATGGCACAGAAGCAGAATCACTGACGCCAACTGAGAAATCTCAATAGGATTTTTGGATCACTGAGCTACTAATTGCCCAATGTGCAAGACGTCTGCAAACTTTATTTTTTCATCTGACACGGCTGGACAAGAACTGATTTTACACAAAAGAGAGCATTCGGCGTTGCCATTAAGAGAGGGCGGACCTTGCTCCTTGCACAATCGGGGGCTTCTTTTAAAGCGAATTCCAGCCAGCAACATCCCATGCTCAGAGCTGAGGTGCCCCCGGGCCACGGTCATTCATCCCAGCCACATGAAAGGTGCTGTGAAGACCCAGTCATGCCCCCTGCTGCCCCACCCCCTGGGGCTGCCTGCACTGAGTGTGGAGACTAACAGGGCCTGGTGCCCTCTGGCTGGGTGCCCACTCGCCCTGCGATGAATGGGCTCTTTCTCACTTCACACAGCCTCAGCCCACAGTTCAGAGGGTCTTCCATGACTCAAGACACCCTGACGCCAAGCGAGACTGCTCATGGAGGGGTCCAAGTAAATCCCTATCTCAGCAGGACAGCGTCAGAGTTACATTTTCACTGGCTGCTGAAAGGACCTTTCTCATCATTATTTTCTTTTCTGGCCCAGTAAATTCACCCTTCTATTAACCACGGAAGGTCATTATACCAAGAGCTGCTTTCCAGAGAAGCAAACATTTTATTCCACACTTATAGTGCTAAACATAAGAACCTAAGAATCTTTACAAACAAGAGGAGGCCATTCTGTTTGGCTGCCAGTAGGTTAGTGAAAGAATTCAGGATAGGAAGATCAACTTCCACGACATGGCTGAGCAGCTAGTTCCAAACTCCCACAACTCTTTTTGTAAAGAACCACCTCCTGTTCTTGGTTTTAAATGGCTTTCCTCACGTTTCAGCATCAATTCTGATGAGGGACATCGTTAATGCCCCAAGGACCCCTCATAGGCTTCTCTGTTCAAGACTACAAAAATTACGTTCTTTTAAACTGTCAGTGTAGGCCTTTGAGTTTGGGTATGCATTAGGTCACTCTTCTCTGGACTGATTCCAGTGCATTCATTTAAGCCATTAACTATAAAATAAGAACCGCACTTCACTAAAAGGTTAAAATCTACTTTTGCTCATAAAAAACAAAACCTGAACTACTTAAGAAATAATAATCTGCAACAATAAATCCACATTTCCAGGTGTTGCACTGGAGAACATACACTGTTTTGGTTTTTTTCTGTGGGAAAAAAATTGGATCCCTGAGCCATAGCATCTGGCCCAGCAAGTCAAAGAAGCTTAGAAATGAAAAATTACACTTCAATTTCATTTTGGAAGAAGCTAAGAATGCACCCAGTACTTTTCAATTATGTTTTAACATATATGTGAGGAGAATGGCCATTTTTGGGCATTGGCTTATACTCCCCTTTTTGAAACACATAGAATAACAAAAAACCGCAGAGGTCAGCGCACGGGAGCTCTTTCCAGAAATGTTAACCCCTGTTGGTGTGACTGCTCTTGGTGTCCACATGGGAGCCCTCTCCTCTGACTGTTTTAGGACAAGACAGAACACAGCTCTTTGCTGTCTTGGCAGATGTTGTATAAACACAGCCTAAAATAAGCACCAGACCACATTCCCTAATCTTTAGCTCATGAAATATTTAAAGGCAATATTGATGAATCACATCACCCTTCCTGATGCAGAAATGTTAATTCTCAAGCTCAAGTTCTGCTAATTCTGGGAGAAGATTGTCTGCTTTGCAGTTTTAGTGTTTGATTCATGGCATGCTCCGACCACAGTTGTCATTGTCACTCACACATGTTGGTAACTTACTTCAGAAAAAAAGAAGAACCACAGTTCTTTAAGAGGACTGCATTTGAGATTGAAACAGTGATGTTTTTGATTTTTAGAAGGTAACGTTTAGTCTCTTCTTTTTGTGACTCAGGCGGCACAGTGGCGCAGTTGTTAGCGTTGCTGCCTCACAGGATTGGAGCCCTGGGTTAAATACACACCCTGGGGTGTTATCTGTGTGTCTGTATATTCTCCCTGTGTTCACCTGGGGCACCTCTGGGAACCGCTCCTCACCTCAGAGCAACGGCAGTCATCAGTTGTCATATACTGACCTGGGAGAGTGTCTGAGGGAAGTAAATGACTCTGACTTTTTTAGTAAAAGCCTTGTCAAGAACTGAAGTACTGAAGCAGGACCTAACGCAAGCTATTCAAGAGCTGCTTCACAACAAAGATGTATATAGAAATATTAGACACAACTTAATTTACTTCTTCCTAACAGGAGAAATATCTTGTTATAAAAAGAAGCAGAAGAAAGAAAAGCTCTCTGCATTTCCTGCTAGGGAGGATATTAGTAGGATATTTTATTAGCCTTGCAAAAGAAACACTTATTGCGGGTCTATATAACCCCATCTTTTATTGTGAAAATCAAAAAAATCTATAAAAAATCCATTGAAGGCCTCTTGTAATTCTGTGTTCCTGATCCAAAGTACAGTAAATTCACTGAGTAAAAATGGAGCTGATTATCTCTTCTGAAATCCTCAGGACATCCTTGTTGAGTGTTGTTTGAACCCAATACATACTGTACTGAAAAACACTATACACCCGCAAAAAGAACAATATGCAGACCAGTGCCTTTCAACAAGTGCTTTTAGCTGTTCTGCAGACACACCTACCTGTAGAAAATACAAATAGATCAAAGAAAGACTATTATCAGCTTCCAGCATTTTTTAACGTCTATTTCAAGAAATGAGTGACAACCTTCCAAAAATGCTTCCTGCCTGCAATAGATTTCACTGGCTGCAGTGTCATCAGTTGTGTTGGAAAAGATGTACAGTTTGCCTTTTGCGTCCAGCTGTGTTTTCCAGGTTTCGCTCCAGCACTTAATAAATTTGGGATCGGTTGCTGGTGCTCAGTGACCTGAATAGTACAGATGATTATTAGGTCAGTCTTTCTCAATACAGCTGGGCAGCACTTGACATTCCCAGCAGCCTGTCAGCTCTGTCTGACCCACTTTTCAAAATCAGACACAGTCCGCCCCCCCCCAACACAGAGAATGAACATTGCAGAGGTTACAGCTATTAATGTATCAGCTGGCAAGGGGAACTCGTGCATTCCTAAGCCGGGAATGTGCAGATTCAAACAAAGGACCAGCACCAATGAGCAAAACTGTGATCCTATAGAGTTCTAAGAATTTTTATTTTCTTTTTTTCTCACTTAAGCAATCAGTCTACAGAGGGGGAACAGTGAACAATGCTCTGCCCAGTGTAGTCATGTAGTGAATGAGCAGATAAATGACTTTCAGCATAGTGCCAGGCTGCCGGCAGACAGACACACTGCAGTAGCAACACTCAGGCTTCTGTGAGTTCGAGTGTAAATGTCCGGATGGCTCAAGGCCAGAATGGTCCGAGTGCCCTGCCCGGGGCAGGGGTGCAGCTGAGTGCGGGCATGGCACACCTCACAGGTCAGAGGTCAACAGCTGCCAAGTGGAGGAAACGACACCAGTGGATTGTGGGTAATGCCTGGAATGTCATTCTGAGACTTCTACAGGCAGTGTCTTTCTGTTGGCATCACAAGCTTTAAAATACCTCCCCGAAGCCCTCTGAATTGAAATACGAAGATCTACTTACACATCACAATCAGTGACTTGACTAGTAACTGGAAACACATAATCTGCTCTACATTAAATAACAGTATGTAGCTTTTTCTTTATTGGGGTAGGGACAGATTTCCTTCGGGTTTATGATGAGCCCAATAAAAATAAAAAAAGAGAATAATAACCAATGTTTCTGACTGCAGTGGTGTTACTACTGATGAAATCTGACACTTTTGCATTTGATAAGTGTTCAAATCAGGTCTCACCTCTGCTCTTTGGGGTTCAGCATTATCTTGTCATCGGCATTTATTATTAACTCTTCCCATATCACCATGTAATGTGTGGCATTCAGGATCAAAACAGTTCAGACTGAGGACTCCAAGACTCTTGTCTTGGAGGTGAGCGCATGAAAGTATTACTAAGAGATGTCAGGATCCTAGTTCTCTGGGATTTGACATGGAACAGCTTCCAGGAATCAAAAGTCACTGGTAAGGGAATAACCACGATAGGCCTAACTTCCTTTAATTCCTCACATTCTTAATGTTTCTGAGTTCCTAATAAGGATCCCACAATTCACAGAGGGACATCAGGCTCTTTTGTTTTTCGAGCCACAAGAATTTCTGCACTCTCAGTGTGTTGCACTGGCAGCACAGCAAGGCTGAGCCCTTCAGGTCACTGTCAGCTCTTCAGAAGACCAGAGCCAACCGCTGCTTCTTTTCTTCTGACCTGTTTTGAATTAACTGAAAACGGTTTTCTGTGCTGGGAGGGAGGAGGGGAAGTTCCTCACAGTGACCTGACAAACAACATTTGCGATATTTTAAAAGGAGCCAATTTAATTTTGCAGCACTGAGCCTGAAAGTGGTGCTTTCAGGAAAGGAAACTCACCGTTCTGTGCTTTTAACCTATTGTCATCAGGTACTGCATGAGGTGATAATGTCTGCCAAGTACAAGGTCCGTGCTTGTTTTTATAAAGGGCCCTGACATCAGAGGGTGTTAGAACCAGTCAGAACAGCCCAGGAGTACGAAAGGCATTGTATAAAAAGTGGTTACTTGACCCCACACAGCCAACACAGCACTGAGCATCACCTACTGCTCTAACACAGCACCAATCCACCATGACGGTCCACAAACAGCTGGCATAACATCTTCCACACAGGAATTCTCATTACTGTTTCAGACCCCTCTGATCTCCACCGCGAAATCTGAAAAACACTTAAGTGTCTCCCCAAGTCCGTGAAGGACACAGTCATCAAAAAGGTCGGTGCCAGTGTGCTTTCGACAGCGTGGTAATTTAACACATTACCCTGCTGAATCAGTATCTTGACCAAATCTTCATTTTACAAGTCGAGATCCATTACTTGTCTGCCGCAGAATGCTTTCTGGCCTTCATCTGCGGCCAGTTCCCATGAAACTCTCCTCCCTGCTAAATCACAGCAAACCGTATCATACAGAGGCAGGGATCCGTGTCAGATGTCCAGCAGTTCCACCTGCAGAGATCTCCTGGGTGACAGCAGAAAGCGCTGACCCCTCTCTCCCTGCCTCAGGGGATCGGCATGTGCTGTGTTACATCTTCAGGCCAGTGCTCCACCTCCCTTCTGCCCGCTGCAGAAGACAGCAGGTCTTAGATGATTTTGCTCGGATCTGGTGTCAACATGGGCCTGTACCACTTTCTCCACCCTCCTTCCTCCAATCTCCGCTGGACTCCAGACCCCACTCCTCCGTGTCTGCGTGTAACTGTGTGTGTGTGTGTTCTTGTGTGTGTGCGTGAGAGAGAGAGAGGAAGTGACCCTCTGTGTCCCGTTTCCCCTCTGTCTGCTCAGTGCCCACCCATCGCATTCCCCTTTTTGGGTCACTGCAGCTGAATAGGGCTGAGGGAGCCTTCAAGGCCTCTTCAGTTAATATGTTTACTGACTTCCTCTCCTGGTTTTGCACAAAATCAAACCCAAGTACAATAACAAAAGGCTTCAGCAGGTGCCGGTTACGAAGACTACCTGAGGTTTTACTCTAGCTCTTCGTAGTGAGGTAAATTCAAAATGGGGGCATGAGTGTGTTCATGGATATCCCAAAAAAAGCAACAGGTCACCAAGGCACACAACCTCCATTTCACAGGAATTAAAGCAATAGAACTCACTCTAACCTCCTTGTTTGTTACCATGGATCTCCAGGACATGAAAGTCCCATAATTGAGGTGTCACCTTTGGCCCAGGTCAGGCTGCTGAACCAGCCATGTGGATGAAGCCCAGGCCCAGAGTCTTTTCAACGAACAGCTAGAGGAGATCCTCTAATCAGTACGAGGCTGTTCGTTACACTAAGGGTTGTAGTACCATGTAACAGGCTTGCCAGCCCCGTAGCTGAAGCTGACACGCTGGCTTCTTTCAAGATAAGAAACTCAGGAGGGGAGGCACTTCTTTGCACAAAGGGTTGTGGAAGTGTGGAACAAGTTATCCAGCAAAGTTGTTGAAATTCACATTTTTTCCTGTTTAATGTTATTGCATTCACTGGAGAAAGACTGTTAATCCACAATTTAAAATATACCATAAGGGTCATTAATCCCTACTGAGAATTTTGATACTCTTTCGCTATCATACCACATTTTCCCAAAAGTACTCCAAGTAAACTGTGCCAGACTACTCAGTTGTGTTTTCATAGTAGTGCCTTAAAAAAAACAACATCATTTAAATCAAATTTGATGTTATGACAAAAGCAAATTTGTCATGACATCAAATTAACATAACCCCTGGCTTCCTTCCTTAAACAGCTGGACAAGATCAAGTAACACTAACTGCAGTACAATACCACGACACGACAGAAAGACTGTTAGCGCTCAGCGGAAGTAGGGTAAATAAAAAAGAAACAGCAATTAAAAAACCTTTCCTAAGAACAAAGGTTTTCAAACACTGTAGACACTGCCTCTTTAATTGTGAATGGCCTAGGCAATGCATTTTTATAATCGATCGAGGGAAATAATGGCAATGTTATGCTTTATGGTCCATACAACATTATTTTATTTGTTCTGGCTATAGAATCCTGTTGGCCAACCCTGTTTGTGCTGCCTCAGGTGAAATTCCACTCTGAAGGGCTCTGAGGGGGTCTCTCATGTGGAAATTCATACATAAATCAACAATGAAGCCATGCAAATTCTTCCTATTAGATATTATTGCACTAACTGGAAAAGGACTATTAATAAACACTTTTAAATATACTATATAGGTCATCGGTCCCTATTAAGAATTTTAATAGTTATCAGTTATCATGCCACATTCTCCCAAAGTTACTCCAAGTAGGCTGTGCTGGACTACCCAGTTGTGTTTTAAAAATGCCGTTTTTAAAAAACATCATCATTTAAATCGAATGATGGTTAGGCTCCTGGACATGTAACTGGAAGGTTGTGGGTTCGAATCCCAGGTGGGACAAGGCTATAGTACCCTTGAGATAAGTACTGCACCTGAATTACTCCAGTAAAATACCTAGCAGTATAATGGGTGCAAATGAGAGTCGCTTTGGATACAAGTGGCAGACAAAACAAATAGAAAAATTAATCAATAATTTGCTGTGTGAAAATCCTTCACAGGGGTGGCATTGTGGCACAGTGTTAGCACTGCTGCCTTGCTTCACTAAGGGCCTGGGTTTAATTCTGGGGAAACTATCTGTTGGGAGTTCCTATGTTCTCTCCGTGTTCACATGGGTTTCCTCCAGGTGCTCTGGTTTCCTCTCACAGTCCAAAGATATACAGGTAGCTTCTGGGAAAACTGGCCCTGGTGTGAGTGTGTGTGTGGCCTGTGATGGACTGGTGTCCTGTCCAGGGTGTGTCCCGACTTGCGGCTCTGGTTCCCCCTGCGGCATCGTACTGAATAAGTGGATTCGAAAACGGATGGATGGGTGGATGAATGTAAAGTCCTGCTATTGATCACCGATCCTCAAATTCGGTCTCCATTGAATCAGTACATCCAGCTGCTGAGGGGTTTCAGAACCCAGCTGGGGCGGTATTGGTTAGCTGGTGTGTGCGCCGCACTGCGTTAGGGATGGCGAGCGTGGGAATGAGCAGCGACTGCACGCCGTCCACACAGGGCCGGCACCTTGGCACACACCCGCTCCAGTCCAGAGTACCTGCCAGAGAGGACAGAACCCCTCTGACCTCTCTCTACCTCCACCCTCCAAGCAGAGCGCACGGGCACTTGTCTAGTCTCTCCTCTCTCTAAAGGCCACGGTGCTCTCTAGAGGAATTCCTCGCGTGGATACACCGAGTTCATCCAAATTCAAAATCGCATCCCGCAAAGCTCATCCATATTCTCCTCTGTGCTTCCACCCCCACAAAAAACTAAAAAGCGGCGGTGTCAGGCTCTGCATGGACCGCAAGGCCCAGCTACCAGATTCAGACATGTTTTCCCAAACAGTCTTGTTCAGCGACATCTCCCCCGTGTGTCTGTCCCAACGGCAGGCGAGGTGGAAGAAGACTGGGCCCCCCGGCAGGCACGCGCCGAGCCTCTCCCCAGCACGCTTGTTTGCTCAGCTGACGAGGCGTGCTCTCCCGCGCTTTCAGAGAGCCTTCGCACCTGCGCGCTGCAGCCCCGAATCAACCCGGGCCAGCCGAAGAGCCACTCTGACATGGAAATAAACCGGCGGCAGACTCCCTCGTCTCTTCAACCCCCCCCCGTCTCCTGATGGATTTCCCCCTTTTTCTCTCTCTCCGCCTCTCCTCTCTCACTGCCTTTGCCCTTTCCATCTCTCTCTCCCACTGGAAGACACAGCAGAGCAGGCAGGAAGCTGCAGACCTAACCGCCGTGCTACTGCCAGTAATTAGTCAGAACACTGTAGTGAGCGTGACTTCATTAGCTCTTAATTCTGCAACTTCCAGTTAACGAGCAGAGGGCAAGCTCTTTGCATTAGTCTCTGTCTTTCGCTGCAATGCTTAATGAAACATGACCGGCTTCTTACTAAAAATGTTTAAGAATGCTTGGCTTTAATTAATAGGTGACATCCTATAACAGTGATTGAATCACACAATTTCTGACCTTAAATCCTATTCAAATTCAATGTCATTTCAATGCTCTAAAACAGATGTCTCAACCCCAGTCCTAGAGATCCCCAATCCAGTTAAGTTTGTGAATCACCTACTGTAAGCAGCCTTTATTAAAATGGAGTTGAAAGTTATTGATTGATGAAGAGAGAAATTAAGGAAATTCTGGTGCTTGAGGGCTGAATGTTTAGCACTTCACCAGCTTAAATTGTTTTGATTCATAATATTTTGATTGTGTAAGTCTTTCAGAAAATTATATTTCATGCTTAGTCATAAAAAACTATTTGACTGGGGATACTGACCCTTGGCTGCTCCAGTCCATGTCACTGCAAAACCTTGAGCCCATCTGGACCTTAATTATTTAATTGTGCCTTTATTGACCTAATTGACCTTGCTGATGGGGATCCCTTAAAGACTTAAGTCTAAATATCTGGAACACAGACGTACAAAGTAATAGGATGAAAGACTGCCAACACCAGCCCTAGAAAACTATGGCTATAACTACTGATTCTTCTGACTGCCTAGGCTCTGGTGTAATTAATACTCCCTTTCACAGGTCCAGAGCTGGTCCAGCACATCACTGCAGGTCATGACATGGCTCTGTCCTTTGACCAGAGGCTCCTTGCATCTAGTAATGGAAAACTGCCATTTGTTCTCAGCTGGAAATAAAGTTGACCCGTGAAAAACAGAGCAGCTGTGTTTGAAACTGCTCTGGATCTGAAGGGAAGATGTTTTATTTCTTTCTCTTTAAAGCATGCACAGATGAATTCCCATCAGAGCGAAGGCTAACTCCTGGAATGAGACAGCGGAGGGGGGATTTCTGGAGGGGAAAGCACTTTCTTTCCTGAACTTGGTTAGTGGCTCCTCTCTTTTCCAAGCAAAGCTAAGGGGCGATGCACCAGGGAATGCTATCCTGTGAGAGTCTGATGTGCCCCTGAGAGAGAGCAATAGTGTTGCTTTCACTGCCTTCTCTGTGGGCTTCTGTTCTGCAGAGGCACATTTCCCCTAAGGATGCTTTATCATTTTCAGCATTTGTTTGAATTGACACCAGCGTGCATAGACTTGAATTATTTTTAGAAAAAGAAGAAAATTGTAATTAAAAAACAGCACCAGAAAGAAGCACATTGGCTTTCTGCTGTTGCTTTTGCCCAAATATATATGTGACACACATAATTATTGTATTCACTTCCTTGTTGCAATAGCCAGTTCTACAGCTGGGTTTACTGTAGCAAAGTGGGAAAGATACTGGTGGATTTGAACCTGCAATCCTCTAAGGCTCTAAGTGGTGCACTGGTGCAGAGTAGCAGTGTGAAAGACACAGCAGTGCATTGCAGAGCACTCTGTGAGGAGCAAGCAGGGTATTGTGATGACTCCAAGTCTGCTAACACACAACTGAGCATCACACTTCTTTTGGGCATTGCCACAATGTTGAAGAAGAGGTGCCACATCCTGTATGTGGATCCATGCACAGCTTCAAGAGGGGACAAGACTAAGTCTATGGCCTCATGCACGGGATTTACCCAAACACATGAAGAGAAGTGGGCAGCACGGTGGCACAGCAGTTTGCTGCCTCCCAAACGCTGGAGCCCCGGGTTCAATTCCTGTGGTGTTATCTGTGCGGAGTTTGTACATTCTCCCTGTGTTTGTGTGGGTTTCCTCCAAGTACTCTAGTTTCCTCCCAGTCCAAAGGCGTGCTGGTAGTTTAACTGCCGTCTGTAAAACTGGCCCTGGTGTGAGTGTCTGTGCCCTGTGATGGGCAGGCAACCTGTCCAAGATGTATCCTGCCTTGTGCCCAGCGCTTCCAGGAACAGGCTCTGGACCATTGTGACTCTGAATTGGAGAAGCATTTATTGAAAGTGATGTGCTTTTGTGGTAAAGAGAAGCGCAGAGAGATGAGGTATTCACGAACCACTATCTTAGAGTACGTTAACAGCCTGAACACACTGAGCGCACGCTAATGTTTTCAAAGGACAGGGAGACAAGGCAGTAATGACAGGCACAGGGTACTTACAAAAACTTCCCAACCTTAAAGCACACCTCATCCATCTTGATAGGGAAACAGGTGCAATAATCTCAGATCCGTCTGAGAAACGGCCGCTGGCAGCACGAGTGTTATCTCTCATCACAGCGACAACTCTCTCATACAGAAAAAGACACCATCAACAAAGCAGAGAAGAAAGAAGATCTGGAGCCCAAAGACCAGTGATAGACATACATTATAGGGCAAAGCACACCTTGCTGGAGATGCTACAGATGGAGGACAAATGCAATACTTATCTAATCTATCTTATCTTGTGCCTTATCTTATTATCCTAACTTCCCTATGAGACAAGATGTGCCTTGTGTTCCAGTGCTACTAAGTGGAAGAGCTTCTCTATGTGTAAGCTTCAGACAAGGTCTGCCTTATTATGTTAATGGTGCACTAACAATTTCCATTAAGTCATCCAGTTTTCTTTGGAAATGCAGGCTTATTTACAGTTATTAGATAATCTTAAGAACATGATGTTTAAATGCATCATGTGTGGATTTCTAAGAGCCTTTTGTGAGAGCCCTAGGTCTCTTGGAAATGAGCACAGAAAGCTGGTCAGCGCACTATGTAGTGTGGGCACCAGCAGACGTCAAGATGAGTGGTGTGTGTGTGAGAGCAGTGGGCTGACAGAGGCACTCTAACAAGTTTATGAGTTTTCACTGTTGTTTTATTGGCTGACCCACTGCAAGTGTTCAGTGCCGCACAAGTGAAAATGACCCATGACCCCTGCTGTTTTGGGGTGGTTTGCCTGAATGTGCCTGGCAGACGTCACAATGATATTTCAGCTGAGCTCAGACATGACACACAAAGGCCTCTTTGTCACACAGCCAGACTAGAGAAAGTCATGGTTCACGGTTCTTCCCACAATGCACCACACTGCCCTCAGTGCCACCCACCTACAGGACAGCTGCTTCACCACACCATTTTCTTTCAGGTTGGTACAGAGCAAAATTTGATTGCAGTTAAAATCACAGCACTTCAATATTTAAAAGAGAGACCAGAAATGCTTTTTTCCCTCATATTTTAAGCATACTTTTGAAACCAACCTCACCAAGCGTAATCATTGACTATGGCTTTAGAATGCAGCTGATAGAGTGCATTGCTATGCAGCCAACAATGCCCGCAGATCCTTAGGTGTCTGAGAAGGCTGCTCCAGTCCCAGTACTGCTGCAGAGAAACGTGTGGCTGGTATATGAGCTTTCTTTCTCGCTGCACTTCAGTCAAATCCTGTGACTGAGTGTTCCACATACAGTGCAGCCCTTTCCTCTCACCGTGCACAGTGACAGGTGAAAACTGGAAGTGATTTTTCCAGATGTACCAATTCAGAGCAACAAAAGTTTCTATATTACAGCTCTGTCACTGAACCTCTGATTTAAATGCAGTTTTGAGGTGTGTGCAAAAAAAAAGACATCAATCCCATTTCCTTTACGGCCATAGGAACGTGGTGTTCCGGACTTGGCGAGCTTTCAGCTCTTTCCTGAGTTACAGTACCATTCCAATTCGAGAACATCAAACTTCAGGAGGAGATTGTTTCTCCAGGAGACTCAGGCTTAGTCAATTGATCTTTATTGGCGGGAGATACCGACTCAAAGAACAGCAGACAATATGAACAGAAAACCAAAGAAGTGTGGTTTGAAAATGTGGCCTGTATCTTGTTTGACACCGAAGAATGTTATTATTTCTACACTCATTCAGAATTCATCTAATGTGCTGCACAGTTCTTCTTTTTAACCATTAACACTTGCAAAACTCCACACTTAATAAAGGAACTTGGGATCTGAATGGTGTGATGCCTGCTACAGGCACAAAATACCCCACATGTGGGCAGTCCTCTTTCCTCACAGCAGCATCTGTGTGGTGATTGCTGAGGGAAAGCAGACCCACAGGGCTCTGAGTGCAGGAGGAGACAGGTGTGTGGAGCAGCTCATCTGGGGCTCACTGTGACCTCTGACCTCTGTTGTGTGTGGCTTTGAAGGTGATCATCCCCTTCTCCACCCCAGTGGCTTAACGAGGTGAAAACAGGACCTACACCAGCATGACCTCCCAGCCTCACACGTACACTCATCTCGCACACTCACACCCATTCATGTACATACTCATATACACCCAGAGACTTACACACACAAACTCATGTATACACTCACACTGACACACAAACTCATGTATATATTCACACGCTCACGCACACACAGATGTATATACTCACACAGTCATGCACACTCACTGTCACCCAGCAGAATGATGCTGTCTGGGGAAACAGCTTTACAGCTCCAGCATTTTGCTCAAATCTACATATCGTGAACCCTTGGCAGAGAGAGGTTTCTACAAAGTGGTAAACGAGAAGAAGTTTTACAAGTTGGAAAATAATATTGACCAGCTCTAATGATGATATTTGTACACAGGTTGTGGTCCAGCTGTTCAGGGTTCAAGGCATGAACAGGAAACTCAAAGGCCTAGAAAGGCTCTCTCTCAGCTGTTTTGAAATCTCCCCCCTGGCAGTTTTTGCGTTCTCTGCTTTACTGTATCTGGACTGCCCCCTTGTCACGCCATTCCTCAACTCTGCTCTGTAAAATCTCTGCTAACATGGTTCGGAAAAATAAATACTTCCTGTTTTTAGTTTCAGATGACCTAACCGATCTATTCCAGTCCTGTTTCACACTGATGCTGCATTCCTTTAGCTCTGTGTTTCATTACAATCAATTACTTAGTAATCTGAGAGAAACAGAAGGCACAGAGGTTTACAATGCTGATTAATGTTGTTTTTCTCACTGTAGTCCAGCTTATGACTGAGCAAAAGGCTACAACCCAGCACTGATATTGAGCTCCTCAGCACACTGCAATCCAGCATTCTTAACAGTAACTGAACACACTGCAATCCAGCACCCTTAACAGCTACACAACACACAGCAGTCCAGCACTTTTAATACATACTACTGTATTGCAGTCCAGCACCAGTAACACTTACTAAACACACTGTCGCCCAGCGCCCTTCATGTTTATTGCTGAAACACTGAACACACACAAAGCCCTTCATAGCCCATCATCTGATTGAAGATTGCATGCAACTGTAGCCATCTCTTAACTTCTTAACTACAACATTCTTTAGATGCACTGCATGACTTTGACCTCCTATCATAACTCCACTGCACCTACTGCAATAAATCTTTAAAAGGTCCACCCCTAACTGTTCATTTGAACTGAAAGCTTAATCAAACTCTATATAGAAATCAGGGTATCAACATCCCCAAACATATTGCATAACTGCAACTAAAGATCTTGCCAATCGCAAAGAATAGAGTATGCTGGACTTTAAGAACCAGCACTAAAACACTTGCCAAAGGACACCAGTAGAAACTATGGGGAGGTGCATTCAAAACTGAGCACAAGAGGCACCTCTTTACACAAAGGGTGGTGGGAGTGTAGAACAACCTACCTAGCCATGTTGTTAAAGAAGATACCCTGGCTTCTTTCAAGAAAATAGCTAGATGTGATCCTCAGATCAATTACAGTACTGTAGGTACTAACTACCAAAAGTGCTAGATGGGTTGAATGGTCTACATATTTTAACCTTCGGTTAACTGTTGTCCCCACCTACTTAATTGAATGAGATAAAAGGCAAATATATTCCAGTGAAGAACCACCAGATACTAGGGCATAAGGGTCCATCCTACACTGACAGGATGGATAAATTAACATGTTTAGGCTTTAATAGACTACTAAGGGGCCTGATACAAGTATTCCTAATCCTCAAAGACACTGAAAAAATTAACCCAGCAGATTTCTTCAGATTAAACCATGACAGACATTTAAAACTGAGAACTGGAGGCACTTCTTTACACAAAGGGTGGTGGGAGTATGTGACAAGCTGCCCAGGCATGTTATTGGAGCCCATACCCTGGTTTCTTCAAAGAAACAGCTGAACAAGACCAAACAGGTCAGATGGCCAAATAGCCTCGTTTGTAAACGTTGTTGGTAACTACCACCATCATCTTCTTTTATTTGACACTTTTATCCACAGCCTCTTACATTT